>NC_048597.1:200656824-201010596 GCF_003668045.3 Cricetulus griseus | reverse complement strand
ATCAGGCAAAAGACGCTGATGACTCCTGACAGCAGTGAGCGCATGGTGCTGAAATATGATGGGCAAAAAGATAGGAGCCTCTCTTCCCAGCCTGCTCTGTCTTGCCTCCGTCCTCATCTAGCCTGACATTTGACAGTTGGCAGAGACTCCTTCCCCAAAAGTGGCACCAAATATTCCATTTGAGCAGTCACATAGACTTCCTCTTACTTACACTCACAACCATCTTGTTTGTATTCTACATTTCCTGGATTGTGTGAAAATGTGCATCTAAAGCATTTTAAACTTCCAATGTGCTATTAGACTCTGAATGAAATGAATCGACAATTATTTTCCTAGACATTCTCATAGGCAAAACCTCTGCTTTTAGTTAAAAATGCTGTTTTGACAGAATCATTGCAATATTTGTGCTTTTGGAAAATTTGTAAACATCTTCAGTGTATGTCAATTTGAACAGAATTTGTCATTAAGTGATGGTTTTCACATTATTTTTCATCATATACTCCCATATTAGAGGCAATGTTTTTCTTTTGTAGTGGTAGTGGATCTTTCTAGTTTTTGGAGAAACAGTGTTATACATAACATATCCATATTAGAATGAAAAAGCAGCCATAGGGATTTATGATTAGGTACCAAAACAAGGAGCCCAAATCCCAGAAGTGAGCTCCCTGAACATATTCATTTATTCCCCAAAAGGTGAATATGAAGCTGTCATTCTCCCAAGAGGCCTACAGCAAACTGGAAGAGCAAACATTACCCCTGATGTAATTACTCCAAAGTCATTTTTGAAAATTCAGAATTGATACATTTAGCATCTGTATTAATCACACAGAATATCTAACACTGAGAAATAAATATGACTTTCTTTTTTGTTGTTTTTAGAATTCCTGCATGATTATGGAGGCTTTCTAAAGCAGACTTAAAGAAAAAATATCACACTCATTGATTGGAAAATGTACCTTAAATGAAAATCTCTGTAGTTACTTAATTCCCTGTCATGCCAATCTTATATGTAGTTCCCAAAACCCATCTACAGGTTATGGGGGAGGAATATAAGGATATTTCTAACCAATATTTTGGAAGCAAGAATTTGAAGTTGACAGAGGTGCTTATCACAAAGGAAATAAGTAAAATGGGAAGACTGAGCCTTTACAGGAAAAGTATATCAATTACAGTGAAGAAATTATAAATAGGCTCAAGAATGTTTGTAAGACTAAATGCTAGGAGAAAGAAAAGGCAACAGTGAATGCTCCAGAAGTAATCTCCAGTATAAGACACTATGGGTCCTTTCAAGGAAAACACACAAAGAACTCAGATTTCTTTAAATTGTATACATATGGGATATGTCAGTGTGGGCATCACCTGGCAACAAGAGTGGAGATGCCCAGAGTTATAGTCAGCAAGTCTGAAATAAGACAAGAAAAGAACTTTGCCCAGTTTGATGATAACCATATACCATGAATAGGGTAGCTTTTCCAGTAATGACACATGATTCTCTTGAACTTTGTTTTCAGTTAAATATGTGCAAAAGAGCAAAATTATTGAATAAATGGAGGGAGTCATAGGCTAAAACCACTGTTCCTGAGGATCTTAAAAACAGCAAAGAAAAATGTTCATGTGGAGAAACTTGGAGAAATAGCATGGTGGTTAAAATCAGTTGTTGCTCTTGCAGAGGATTTAAGATTTCCAGCAGAGTAGCAAGCACATCACTGTTCAGCTGATCCTAATCTCAGCTCCAAGATGCATAAAGATTACACAGGTATTCTCCAAAGCTTCAAGCTAATATAGAATCTCAGTAAGTTCAAAATGCTATCCAAATAACAATCATCTTTTCATCTAAATTGTGGGGAAATAATCTAGATATGAAGCATTCTGAGACAAGATATTCTCTACTTTTCGGCCTGGGAAGCAAAGCAGATCAAAATGATTTATTTGCTTCCAAAAAGCCATAATGGAAATAAACAAGCATAGCCTTCCCCAATGCAACAGGGAAAAATGAGAGAGTATGAAGGGGGTCACCAGTTCAAACTAGTTCAAAATCTAGCAAGAAAAATCCCCAAGGTTTCAAAGTGTGAGAACAGCTAGCTGTGGGTTTCTGTGCCCACAGCACACATGTCCTCCTCAGCTGTGACCACCATATTTGCTTCACTTCTATGGTCTCAGTCCCTTCTACTTATCATTGGCTTCTCTACAGCTTACAATAGTCCTTCTAGACTGGGTATTTTCTGTTCATTACTGCTCACCATTTGAGTCATTCTTTTTCTTTAAATGTTGTATATCTTGGTGTCTAGGGAGTTCTCTTAGTCCATTTTGTGCTTACACAACCTTCAAAATGTGATTGCTTTTCTCATCGGTCTATTTTTTTTCTTCTCTTCAGATTGGTAGTAATTTTGCTGACAGGGGAATCTTAACCCATTTACATCTATTTATTTCAGAAATGACATTGCATAAAGTCCCAACACAGCCACCCTGAGTCACTCATCTCTATCCTGGGCTTCTGATAACATAGTTGAGTGGATCTACAAGTCATATGCCATTCTGTTCTGCAGCTATTTTACAGTCATAGACTTTAGGAATTTCTGAGAATGTGATTTCCTGTGAATAGCTGAGCTGTAGCATCCTTTGAAAACTGGATAGTTAATAACTGCACAAATCATCTTTTGGAGTTTTAAATTGTATTCTTGTCATTTTCTTTAATTTCATCATTTACTGCCACACTTTTAAGTATTAAGCAGAGAACAAACACATTTATAATCCCAACATTTTGCATGACCCCTCTGCTAAATGGTTAACTTTACTACTAGAAGCTCTCTTCTGAGTATAAGACCAAAGAACACTGGGATCCAAGACTTTTTTCTGGGCTGTAGAAAAGATCAACCTTTCTTGTAATTTCCAAGTATGTGTTCTCTCTCTCTCTTCCTCCCTCTCTGGCTGTCACTCTCATTGTCTCTCTATAGAGGAATTTGCTGTGTAGACCAGGCTGCCTTGAACTTGCAGAGATCCACCTGAGTGCTGAGATTAAGAATGTGCAGCACCATGTCTGACTTTCTTTGTTAATTTTTAATTTGTTCATAAATGTCTATTCTCTAATTCCATACTTTTAATTTATTTTTTGTTTGTTTGTTTTTTGAGACAGACCTTTTCTCTGTGTAGCTCTGGCTGTCCTGAAACTTATTTTGTAGACCAGGCTAGTCTAGAACTCACAGAGATCCACCTGCCTCTGTCTCTTGAGTGCTGAGATTAAAGGTGTGCACCACCACCCCACAGGTACCCATGTTTTTATTATACCTGTAGATAATTTGTTGCAAAACACACCACACCCTGCTAATAAAAAACTAGATTAGGTGCAAAGGATGAATATGTCCATATATCTGGTTTCTTGAAATAATAGAAAATTATTCTCTAAAAATTCTAGTGGCCATGATTCGACAAGGAAGGTGTTAGCAGGAATGAGCTCCCTGTGTCAATTTTAAAGGAGACTTCTTCTTAGTTCTGATGCAGATGTCCACAAAAGTGCCTTGGTTTGAGTAGCATAGCAACTGTTTATGCCCACATGTACGTGTAGCCATGTCCACATGCCTTCTCTTTTAACAGCATGACAAAAACCTGCCTCCCCCAGGATGAATTCATCTTTAGGTGCTTAATTTATGAATATTTTTCCTCAAAATAGTGTCCTAGCCACATAGTCCCATAAACTGATAGAAGTTTTCTTGAAAGAAGATGATAGAGTCACCTTTTAAAGTCATTGGTTCGTTTGGATATTATATGGAGGACAATAAGCAACTCTCCTTCTAAGTGTCATTCTGCATGTTCCAGAAAACTTGTATTCACTAGATGCTTAACTATTTTAAAACACAAAGAAACTAATCATGTATTTGTAATGTGCAATTAAAAATTTTCTAGAAGATGAAAAATTGATGCTAATTTAAAATTTAGCAGATATGTTTGTAAATACCATGTTTTCCCATGATTTAAGCATAAATCTACCATTCTATTCACAAAGTAGTAGATTGTACTTGTTTGTAGGATTCTGATTGTATGAAAAAGAAATAGGCCTATATATGATGTGAAATATGTGAATATAATAAATAAATTGTCTTTCTCTATTGGTGATCACAGATAAACACTGCTTTATGAGCCTGGATTGGAATTAGCTTAATTCACCACCCTGGTCAATTACATAGCCAAATACATTCTTGATGGGACTTGGGTAATGGGCCATCATTCTTTCAAGAACAAAATTGTTTTCTATGCCTGTGATTTGATAAGAAGTGATAAACATGTAATATATCAATTTACAAAGTCAATTACATAATCAACAAGAGTGCCAACAGCAATAACCAAAACACTCTGTACTGTATTTACTTTCATATTCTCCACCTTCCCTAAGGCAACAGACTTGGCATTTTTCCTACTTTCTCAATTTTCTTTGCATAATTTTCCACTTGGTGGACTGCCATTGTCAACAGCAACACTCTTCAACTTCTGGAGGCTTGGTAAGAGCAGTTGAAGAGACAAGAACTGTGTTTAATTAAATACTGGTGGCTGAATGTAAATGCAAAAGGGCTTAATTAGTCAACATTGCTGGTGATGGAAGTCACTGAAGAGGCTCCAGAAGAATTTGCTATCTAGAGATTTTTGAGAAATGATCCTGAAAACAAAAAATTCCAACAATTTCTGCTTTACCTTCTCTAAACACAAAGAATGCTTTTAATAGAGTCAGCCAAAGTATGTGCAGCTAAAGGGATATGTTGTGAGTGATCTCAGTTGTTGAAGATACACACTGATAAAAGCTGTGTGGTCTTACAAGGTACCGAAGACCTGCTTCATGAAAAGTCCAATTATCTTTGTGATGTTTAAAGAAAATTCTTTTAAAGAGTGAAGGAACAAAGAAGAATATTAATTTAATCTGGTGATCAGATGTTATTCTACTTTAAAAGTTAGATCTTATATTTCTTTCAAAGAATAATCTTATTTGGGGATATCACATTTTTATACATTGAAAAGTATTGAAGTTCATTGGTTTAATAAAGTTTGGTAATTTTAACAACTGAAGTTAGTGATAAAGTACTTTTTAATAAACATGAGTCAAAGCTGAATTTCAAAGATTTGCTTCCACGTTGTTTTCAAATATAAGCATATATGAATACAGCATTTTCTATAATATAAATTATTTTATGCATGTCTTAAACATGCATGTCAAGATAGAAGAAATGGAATTTCTTACATAAATTTCACTGTACTTGGAATTGGGTATGGAATATTTATTTCTTTAATTATTTCTAGTGGCAATACTGCTGGTAATATTTGGAGAAGGTGACATTTTCAGTTTTACTGTAGGATCGCAAAGCAGAAATAGATTAAATTTTATACAGATGTAGCTATCCCTAGATGCAAATAGAAGGAAAACTTAGTTTTGTCTCCAGGTACTTATTTACCATATAAATCTACCAACACATTCTGATCTCTTATGTAAATAAGATGTAGAATTCCAGTAGGGTACTCTTTTTCCCCAGCAGATGGTACACTGAGATTCACCACACCATTACGTTTAATGGGTTTGAATTCATTTGGATTTCTTGATGTTCTCTCTGTCCTTCTTGCAGCGGCAATGCTGCCAGTGTTCCTGGTTATATATGATTTGAGAGAGTGCTTGAAGACGAAAAACTCCTTTATTCTAGAAATATGAGTGTTTTATGTCAAAGTTTAAAGTGTATATGTATTGCATTTTGGAGGATTTATGTACCCTTGGAGGAAAGGATGGTTAATGAATATTCAGCAAACTACTTGCAGCCATTACATTCCAAGGTATTTTATGAAATGAAAATAGCTGATTAACTCTTGCAGTGCTAGTGGGGAAAACTCATTTGAAAGGCATGAAGAAAGTTTCCAACCTAGATCATCCTTAGTCAGGCTAACCATCTACAAGAGCAATCACAAAGCCCTTTATTATGACAATAGGAAGACACAGAGAGCATGCATCTTGGCTTTACTAGAGCAAAGGGGCTCACGGCTATTTCTGTTTTCACAAATTCATGGAGTGTTTGGCTTACAAATTTAACTACAGACTATTGAATCATATCCCTGAGAGAGTTTTATTGACAAAGACTCATACTTCATAATAGAAAGTGACACCAAGCAACACAACTATTTTTAAATCTAACCTTGCTCTACTCACAAGCATAGTGATTACTACTGTAGCTTTAGCCTGTCAGAGAGATGTTTCTTAGCGAATGTAGGATCATATAAACAATTAGTTTCATACTAAAGATAGCCTATACTATTCTTTTTCACAAAGGGTAGCTTAAAAACAAAGCAAATAATGACAAAAATCAGCAGCCTAAAAAATAACCTACAAAATCTTATTAAATACAAATGTTTGGACCTTACCCCAGACTCATTGAATGTGAAATCTATGGGAATGAGACATGGCTAGCAAACCATGAAAGACAAACAAGGAACTTGTCAAATACTGTTGATTATTATTATGCACATGCTGCTATATATGGATATGTATTTGTGCATGTATGTTTATGAGGGGAGATATATATATATATATATATATATATATATATATGTTGTGTTTGCATATATACACATACATACATACATACATACATACATACATACATACACACACCCTTCACATCAACATTAACTGAGTATCAAAAGAAGACTGCCTGTTTGAATCAGGTTCCTTTACTCTCTAGCTCTGTGATCACGTTTTCATTATTTACCCGCTTGTCTTTCACTTTCTGCAGTTGTAAATTAAGCTGACCTACTTATATTACAGGATTGTTGTAAGGATTACATGTTAATATTTGTAAGATAATTAGTATCCAACATATAGTAAACACTAATACAATCAAAGGCTGTGAGGGTAATGAAGAGGACAAATCTTGATTAGACTTGTAACATCGTAGTATTTCCAAGGCCTCTCTTAGAACAGGAAGGGCTCTCCTGAAAACTTCAGAAACACCCACCACTAGAGGAAGCACAAAGATGTATAGACATTTGAAAAGGGATACTAAAAGACTGGCAGTTTCCAGATTTTGTTTTTTACTTTCTTCATAATTGTAACTTTGAAATAAATAAAGTTAATGTTGTCAGAATCAGCTGCTGGGACTCCTTGCAAAGAAACATCTTTTCCTTGTCTTTCAGTCAGGCTGTATAATGCCTCTTGTGACTTACACACCCTCATGAATGGCAAGCACGTTTTTTCATTAGAATAAGATGAGGCTTAAATACAGTATCTTGGTGCATATATGTGTATGCTATTTCCAGTAAATCATTTCAGTAATGTCGCACAGCAGTCACCTTACACTGAGACTGCAGTCGTGGTATGGCAAGCACTTTGCTTTCAGTTCATTTGTAGGACGTTGGGTTCATTTGGCAGCAGTGCTGAAGTCACATTTGTTTATGGGCATTTCAGAAGCATCCACACAACATCCCTTAATTGCAACACTACAGCCTTCCATTGCCATGTGTTTATCAATTTTCAGTTCTTGAAAGCATTTCCAATTATTATCTGTAAACTCCTTACATTTATAGAAATTTCTGAATTAGAAGAAAAGCTACATGCTAAAGATAGCTAATAGAACATAGTTACATCATATGGCTAATACTTAGATTTTTCTCTCTCCAATGAAATTAATTCCAGAAATGAACTGCCATATTTAATGCACCATGATTCACCATACTATCACTCTTGTAATATCCAGATACTGAAATTTCCTTATTCCCCATCAGAATCAATTGCCAAGGACTTCACTATTGAAAGGAGTATTTCCAGGCGTTTCATAATTGTGCTTGGATCATCATTCTCACAAGCTTCCAGTCAGTCTAATTACTGCTTCAAATTGGTCTGCAAAGCACTGAGACAGTCAGGTTTTCCATTGGCCCAGAAGTCATTTGATCTCTTTATGACTTCCCTGAGCGAGCAGCAGCCATTTCAGATCGGCTCTGACTGTGAAACAGGCGATGGCACATCTGTTTTTTTGGTTTGTTTTCAATGGGAAAAACACTTTCTAAGAAGGAAAACTTCATATCGTTACTTATGCAAGACTTATGTGTAACCCTTTCAAAGATGCAAATAAGTGGACTCTGGGGGGGAGTTTATATGGCTATACTTCAAAATGTAGGAAAATGTTTTCAGATAAACTTTAAGATAATAGATCTTTCTAGTTTGGATACACACATATATATGTGATGAAAAATATATTCAGATATTAGCATTTTGATTCAGGCTGACTTAAATTGCATAGAAATTTAACATTAACTTTCAAAGTTACAATTTCATTTTAAGTAGTGATAAAATGAACTGAAATTTATGCTGTTAATATATGATTGTTACCATTTCCAAGCTTACCAAGAAAAGCGACATTATATTTTATAATTAGCATATCAATATTATCTTTATTTTTCTCCTTTTTTATTTGAATTAGAAACAAGATTGTTTTACATGTCAATCCCAGTTCCCTCTCCCTCCTCTCCTACCCAACCACCCGCCCCAAACTAAAACCCTACCTATCACATACCCTTTCTGCTCCCAACGGAGGGTGAGGCCTTCCATAAGGGGTCTTCAGAGTCTGTCATATCCTTTGGGATAGGGCCCAACCCCGTGTGTCTTGGCTCAGGGAGAATCCCTCTGTGTGGAATGGGCCCCCCTAAGTCCATATCTATACTAGGGATAAGTATTTATCTACTACAGGAAGCCCCATAGATTTCCGAGGTCTCCTCACTGACACCCAAGTTCATGGAGTCTGGATCAGTCCCATGCTGGTATCCCAGCTATCAGTCTGGGGAGCAAGAGTTCCCCAATGTCCAGGTCAGTTGTTTCTGTGGGTTTCACCAGCCTGCTCTGGGCCCCTTTGTTCTTCAGTCATCCTTCTCTGTATCTGTATTCCAGTTCAGTTCAGTGATAAGTTGTGGGTGTCGGGCTTCTACTTCCACCAGCTGCTGGATGTGGGCTGTCAGGTGGCATATAAGTCAGTCATCAATCTCATTATCAGGGGAGGGCATTTAAAGTACCCTCTCCTCTGTTGCTTAGATTGTTAGTTGGTGTCATCTTTGTCGATCTCCAGACATTTACCTTGTGCCTGATTTCTCTTTAAAACTAAAATATCTCCCTCTATTATGGTATCTCCTTTCTTGTTTTCTTCTATTCTTCCCCCGACTCAAACTTTCTGTTCCCTCATGTCCTCCTCACCCCTCCTCTTATCCCCTTCTCATTCTCCTAGCTTCCTCTCCCCTCCCCCCATGCTTGCAATTTTCTCAGGAGTCCTTGTCCCTTTCCCCTTCTCCAGGGGACCATATATGTCTCTCTAGGGTCCTTCTTGTTTACTAGCTGCTCTGGCAGTGTGGATTGTAGGCTGGTAATCCTTTACGTCTAAAATACACATATGACTGAGTACATACCGTGTTTGTCTTTTTGTGACTGGGTTACCTCCCTCAGAATGGTTTCTTCTAGTTCCATCCATTTGCCTGCGAATTTCAAAATTCCATTGTTTTTTTTCTGCTGAGTAGTACTCTATTGTATAAATGTACCACATTTTCTCTATCCATTCTTCAGTTAAGGGGCATCTAGGATGTTTCCAGGTTCTGGTTATAGCAGCACTATTTGTAATAGCCATATTATCTTTATAAATCTTTTAAAAATAATTTATTTTAACCTAAAGCAAAATAAAAGGAACATAATAGGAAAATTCAAAACTTTCCCAAAATAATTATGTGTTCATTCTTTCCCCAGCATTACCACTTTAGAAAATGGAGATTTATGAAATTCACAGAAAATACATCAGTAAAGGCTTATTATCACTTGTCAGTTATATTCTCTTAAAGATTTAGTTTAAGAATTTGAATACCTCTTCAAAAATACTTTTGAGTAATCATGCAACCAACCAATAATAATTATTCAATATCTTTACTGCATAAAATTATTCTAATATATGAAATTTACTGATAAGATGAAAAATAAAAAATGCAGAAGACCACATTATTTATCTAAGCATTGTGGGGACTTGGGATTGATTGGGACATTTATGTCATAATATTCATAGTTCTTATAGAAATATAATTAATGACTAATCAATGACTACATGTATAATGCATGTGTGTATGGGTGCATGCGAAAGCTTTTAATTCCTTAGTGCTAAAGCCCATTGCAAGCCTCAAATATCTCATGAGAAATCACCATAAATCAGTGAATATCTGCAAAACTTTCTCTTTTTTTTGGTTTGAAAAAAAACATCATTTTTTAATTTTTTTTTATTAGTTCAAGTTAGGGAACAAGCTTGTTTCACATGTAAGTCCCTCCTCCCTCTCCCTCCCCTCACCCCATCCCTCCTCCCCCACCCCCAACCTACCCCCACCCCATCCACCCACCACTCCCCAGGCAGGGTAGGGCCCTCAACGGGGGCTCTGCAAAGTCCACCAAATCTTCCTGTGCTGGTCCTGGGCCCTTCCCCATGTGTCCAGGGCCAGAGTGTATCCCTTCATGTGGGATGGGCTCTCAAAGTCCCTTCTTGCACCAGGGAAAAATACTAATCCACTACCAGAGGCTCCCTGGAGTGCAGAGGCCTCCTTATTGACATCCATGTTCAGGGGTCTGGATCAGTCTTGTACTGGCCTCGCAGACAGTATCTGGGGTCGATGTGCACCCCCTTGTTCAGGCTGTTTCTGTGAGTTTCTCCAACCTGGTACAGACCCCTTCGATCTTCATTCCTCATTCTTTTCAACTAAATTCCAGATTTCAGCTCAGTGTATATCTGTGGATGTCTGTCTCTGCTTCCATCAGCCACTGGATGTGGGCTCTAGGATGGCATAAAAAGTAGTCATCAATCTCATTTTAGAGGAAGGGCTTTTTACGTTATCCTCTCCACCATTGCCTGTATTGTCAGATCGTGTCATCTTTCTAGGTCTCTGGAGATCTCCCTAGTTCCAGATCTCTTCTCGGACCTATAGTGGCTCCCTCTAATATGGTATCTCTCATCCTGCTCTCTCTCCTCTATTCTTCCCCCAACTCAATATTTCTGCCCCTCCATTTCCTCTCCTCTACTCCTCTTCTCCTGTTCTTATTGTGGCAGCTCCCTCTCCCCTACTCTCATGCTCCCAGTTAGCTCAGGAGTTCATGCCACTTCCCATTCCTGGGGTCCATTTATCCCTTAGAGTCCTTCATGTTTCCTAGTTTCTTTGGTGAAGAGGATTATAGGCTGGTAATCCTTTGCTCTATGTCTAAAATTCATATATGAGTGAGTACATACGATGTTTGTCTTTTTGTAGCTGTGTTACTTCACTCAGGATGATTTCCTCTAGTTCCATCCATTTGCCTGCGAATTTCAAGATTCCATATTTGGGATATATTTTGAAAAATTACACCTCAAAGAATCAGAAATATTGAAGGAACTAGTTTCTGTCAACCAAATCTCTTAAGATAAAGGTAAGTTGATGTTAAGATGTCTTGTCTCAGAGAGAATGAAGAGAAAAAGTGTGAGATAGGAAGGGTTAACTAAGGATAGCCTGAGTAGCTATGTACAGCTTCTATTAATGGTAGTGAACAATATGCAGCAAGAGCAGGTGGCATGCTATTGAAGAACCCAGGCAGAAGATGAAGATGCTTGTGAGTTGCAAGGGAACAGGGAAACTGGATAAAACCAAGATATCGACTGGAAAATAATCAAAGTTATTGAACAGAGTTAGATATGAGGAATAAGAACAAACCAGAATTTCAGAGTGATGCCAACATTTCTAGATGCTTCATTAGATGGTGAGTACAGCTACTCATTGGGATACAGATTTCCAAGGTAGGACCAAAAGAACAGGGAGGGAAATCCATTGATGCTACAAGCAAAGTGAATGAAAGGTTCTTTGTAGTAAGCAAGTAGAAGTGTCAAGGTGTTGCATATGAGAACATCCAAAGATGTTTAGGTTTCAGCACAAAGAAGAAAGACAGTTCTATTATAAATAAGCTTGGGGGGAACATGTAGGCTGATTCAGCCATGTCAATTGCTCTGATATAGAAACCAAAGAATTGAGTAGCCTTGTATATGAGTGCATTCATAAAGGGAAAATTGAGCATCTGTTAAAGTAATTTCATATGAATATGGAGAAGAGAGATAAGATAAAGCAGCTATATTACATAGACACTTCTGTAAGATATGAAGCAGAATCCCTTGAAACACTATTTTAGAGTAGTCTTTTAGGGTTACTAAATATGAGAGTAATATCCAGTTTCTTCCAGAACTTGGAGAGACCTGTTAGAGACTGCAATAATTCTAAAAGTCCACTTTCATGGTTCCCTTAGTTCATGAAGTCCCATCCATCATTGTACTATTTGATATGTGTAATTGTAATAACATCTCAATTTATCTATAACCCACAATCCTTCGTTTATGCATAAGCCAATCTCTTGTTACATTCAAGTTGTAATAAAATTTTAGCCTGAAGGTTAAAAGAAATAGTGGAATATTACATACAGAAAGTAAAGAGTATCTTACTCCTTTTGTACTGAAAAGTCACAGGAATAGGGACAAAAAGACACAAAAGTATAGAAGGGGACAATTATGAACTTCCCTTTAGAGTTTGGTCATAGTGAAGAAAGTATATTTACAGGAACAATTAAAAGAAAATGAAAGATGAAGTCTAGCTCAACCTTAAGTTTGAATGTTTGGGGACATTTTCTATGGGGACATTCACTTTTTCACCCATTTCTTTCTTTTTTTTTATTAAGGTGGTAATTTTTTATTTAAATTATAAACAATCTTGTTTTACATGCCAATCCCAGTTCCCTATCCCTTCCCTACCCCCCACCAACCTCCTATCTCATCCCCTTTCTGCTCCCAGGAAGCGTGAGGCCTTCCATATGGGAATCTTCAAAGTCTGTCATATCATTTGGGGCAGGGCCTAGACCCTCCTCAGTGTGTCTAGGCTGAGAGAGTATCCCTCTAAGTGGAATTGGCTCCCAAAGTCTATTCATATACTAGGGATAAATACTGATCCACTGCCAGAGACCTATCTATGGGATAGATTGCCCAGGCCTCCTAACACACCCACAATCAGGGGGTTTGTGTGGGTCCTATGCTGGTTTCCCAGCTATCAGTCTGGGGTCCATGAGCTCCCCCTTGTTTAGGTCAGATGTTTCTGTGAGTTTCTTCAGCCTGATCTTGACCCCTTTGATTCTTACTTTCTAATCTATGACCTTGCAAGACTTAATACAGAAACTTCATAGCCAATTAAATTTCATCTCAGTACAGTTAATGCAAAGACCAAAGGCATGAGTCTATGCCTTTTGCCCACATGTTGTGTATGAAACTCAGAGGCCCTGAAGGATCCTGAGTACTCAGGAGTTCAGTAGACATGGGGACATCCAAGGGACAGGTAAGGCTGAACAAACCTCTTCACTAGGTCTACATGCAAGGTGTGGGAAGAGAAAAGAAAAGCCTGTGGTGCAAGGTGTGTTAAAGCCTGAGAGAAGTCTGTGGATGCTGTAATAAGTCAGGGCCAGCTTATACAGTGTAGTGCCAAAGACAAAAATAGCAACACTCTGAGAGCTCCTTCTCACCTTAACTGGGTGAATTGGGGTTGTAAGATAGAGGAGTTACAGAATACCAGTTGTGAGCAGAAGTGAATATTTTTCTTCACTGATAAATTCTTTCTCTTATACTATACTCGATTTTGGGTAAGGAAAAGAGGAGGTTAGTGAAAATTGAGCGTTTGCTAAATGCTAATATTTTCTTTGTAATGTTGAGATAAAACAGCTTCATTTCCTAAATGCAACTCTTCTTTTTTCTGAGTTTCTTATCACTCAAGAAGAAGGCCAAACTACTTTAAGATAAAATAGTTATTTTTTTCTTTATACATATGAGAAATTTTCAGCCTTCATATAAAATTTTTGAAATCTCTATCTAGCTTTTTATAGAAAGATTTGTTCCATTTACTTCAAATACCAGCAGTCACTTAATTATCATTCTTCTGTGATTCTTTATTTTTATCTTAATGTTGTTGTTAACAATATTATGTATAATAGTGGGTTTCATTGCAACATTTTTCATACATGCATATAATATATTTTGACAATATTCTTTATTCTTAAAATTAGAATTTGGATCTTAATCATGGTCCAGGTATACATGTGGGAAGGATTGGCATCCACTGTGAATGGCCCTGTAGTGGTTGAACTTGTAATAAGTGGATCCTAGTTGGTGACAACTAGTGCACCATCAGGAGTTTGGCAAATACACCGTCTTCTATTCTTCTGTCTCTGGTCATGAGGCAAACAGTTTTGTCTAGGTACATGCTACTACTACATTGTGCTGCAAAAAGGCCCATCAATCATAAACGAAAACCTACAAAACTCTGGGCATGAATAAGTCCTCTTACACTGGACTGTTTGGAGCATTTGTTATAGCAATAGAAAGGTGACACACTGAACTTCTTGTTATAAAGTTTTATTAAGTATAGCTCAGAACCAACACTTTAGAGCAAGCCCCTGTGATAAATATATTGTATTACAGGAAGATTCAATGCCACTAAAAGCATATATGAAGTGAAAATTCATTTAGAACACCTACATTGTGTTATCTGGATTAAAGTTAAAAACATTTAAGAAGAATGTACAACTAAGACCGAACAAATTGAAATCATTGACAGGAACATTAGAGATATTAATTATTATTTTGTAATGAAAGCAACTGCATATTTTAATCAATGCACAGAGTCTACGAAATTTCTAGACATAATATCAGTAGTTTGTAAGAATAAATGCGATTTAAATTACAATTGAACAGATGTATATGTGATTTTACAAAATGTTATTTAACTTCTGAGTACTTTACTTAGTTCACACTATGAACGTTATTTTAGAATAATACATCATAAGCAATTATGTGAAGACCGTATGAAGGTCCTTGTGTTGAAATATGGACCAATACAGAAATTTAAAACAAAATAGTGCATGTTGTCTCCATCTGCTTTTTTTTTGCTAGTTCTACTCTATATTTATATAAAGAAAAAATTTTAAAAATAAAATATTTTGTAGTTTACTGCCAACAGTAATTTCCTAGAGTCAAGATAGCTGGTGGTTCATGTCTTAGGCAAGTTTAAAACATTTTAGCTAGGGTTCAGCTTGATGATTGATAGACTATGAATTGTACAACATAAAGGCAAATTACAAATTGTGCTGATTAGTTTTGGTCTGTTTGATACAAACCAAGAGGAAATTGCAACTGAAGAACTAACCTCCATTAGAAAATTACTGATTAATGCTGGAGGACTCAAACTTCTGTGGGTTATGCCAACTCTAAGCCAGGTGGTTCTGGTCAGTGAGGAAACAGGATAATCAAATCATTGAGAACAAGTCAGTAAGCAGTGTTCCACCATGGTCCCTGCTTCAGTTCTTGCCTCCAGGTTTCTGCATTGAGCTTCTACAATGACTCCTCTCAGAAAAAGATGCAAGATAGCATAGGCCCTCCCCACCAAGTTGTTGATTGGTGTTGTTTTAACAGCAACCGAAAGCACACCAGTTATGATAGTTGTACCTGCATTTCTAAGAACTTCTGAATCTTCCAACATTTATAGTTTTCTGCTCATGTACCATGTTTTTCAACAAAAACTACAGCAAATAAGCTTTGCTCTGAAATTTGATCAAATTTAAAAATGTGTTCTATTGAGTTCACTTGAATAAAATAGACCCTAAAATGAACGAAGTGATACATAAACAGTTGGTGTTCAATAAACATTTTAGATCATTCAATACTTATTTGAGAAGTAAAGAAATTAAGAAATGGAAATAGTAAATTAGTGGTGCAAGTGGTACCCCGTTATCTTCTTTTTATGATATCAACCAACTTTTGAGGTAGAGCAATATTAATGGAGTTTGGTGTGTCATCTTTAAGGACTGAAGCCAGAATATTAGCTCAGAATGTTGTATAGAATTAAAATATATAGGACACTTCTCCTTTGAAAATAGCAGCTAAAAAGGTATTTTAATAATACATAATATGATTTACATATTTTGGGGATATACCATCAGAGTTCTTCATGCACTTTGAAGAGTATATTTTGGACAATAAAAGAAATTTTCAAGTGGTTTATTGTACAAGGTTTCTAAAATACCAGAGAGCCACCTTCTTTAGCTCTGTTGCCTAAAACAAGATCAAGTATATGGCATATAATGATGTAAAGAAAACAGCATCATCTCCTCTGGCTGCTTAGCACTTGTGAGACTTAGTGTTACTGCCTTCAAGAACTGGATACAATTTTTTGCTTGGTTCCATAGAATTAATATGGGTGCATTCTTTCACCCACTGTGAATACTTTTTCTTTCAGAATCTATTGCTTTTGAAAAGCCACATATATTTAGCAAAGCATGAACGCACAATGGCCATTCATCAGGGGTTAGAGTCACATGTAGGCAGAATTTTAAAGATGTCATAGACCTTGTGTCATTGTTCTGAATAAACATTAATTTCAAGAAGTGTGAAGTACTCAAGGATAAGGCCTATAATGACCCACTGGCTAGATACACTGTCATTAGCCATGATGAAAATGTCTCTGGATTTCCATGTCAGTGCACATCGCCTGCCTTCATAGGTAATACAGAAATGAAATTCAACCTCCATGTCTTTCTGGGTGCCAACACACACTCAAACACATCAAGAGCATGGCAAACTGTACTTGGGTGTCAGTGCTGTCCTTGCAAAGGGGTGGAGTGAGACAGATGACAATTCAAGATAAAGATGAGTGCAGTAGACTTTAATCAATATCATCTGTCAGTCATCGAATGAGTCCCACTATAAAAATAGTGCTACAGGGATGACCTTCATCAGAAGAATCAGGATGCTTGATTTTAATATCACCAGTCTAAAAAATTGTCCTGATACAGTTTCTCTCTGGTGAGCATCTGATATAAATTCATAGTTATTCATGGCAGTAAACCAAGTTACATGGATACTAGCTTTTTGCTTAAAATGTAAAAGCTAAAAAAAAACCCATAACACTTCCACACATACTGAATGTAGTGTAAGTGGCATTGTGGAAAAATATTTTATCTCCCTTGAGCTTAAGTTTTCTCAATTCAGAAATAGAAAAACTGAAATATTCCACAGACTTGTTGAGAGGGAGGACTACATTAAATTAAATAAATAATCAAGCGGATTTCTGGCCCATAGTAAGGAGTAATAGTCAATTGCTGGGATCATTTTAAGGTTCAATTAATTCTACAAATTAATTTAAAAATTTGAATTATCTTTATTTTCTTGTGCAATGGTTTTCACAGGAAAAGCAGAGGCATTGTTCATTTAACAGGTTTCAAAATTCAGAAAAAAAAAAACGAGGTTTTAACTATGTTTGGCTACAAGCATTTTCTTGCAGGAAAAGGGACATGGCCACTGTGACATATGCAAGTAATGAGAATAATTCAATTATAATGGATAGAGGCCATCAATTAACAGGATTAAAGAACATAAGTGGATATTAACCCAAGAATCTTTGAGATACATATTTTCTCTCTATAAAATTCTAAATTTCATGGGTACTGAAAGACCTCAATTTTTGGCTACTGGTGACATCCTTTTATCAAATAAGAGAATGTGTTTCAAAGTGTTTTATGAATTATTCAAGGTGATTTCAACATGACAGAGAAGATTTTTATCCCTCATATGGCATCTCATATTTTTAGTGAAATGGATTTTCTGGCTAATAACACAACCACATAGAGAAATACTTCATGCCCCAGTTTTTCTGCAAATCAGGCATAAATCCAGTACATATTTAATAGAGGTCTACCAAATGAAATATATAAAAAAGAGATCTGTACAGCTTCTAGATTGTACCTGGAAAAAGGTGCAGCCACCCTGTATTTCCAATATTTGACTTGCCAAGAACTACTTGGACTTCTTGGATCACTTACTAGAACCACCTTTTGAGGTAGACAGAATAATATTAGTGGAGTTAGGTGTAACATCTTTAAGGTCTGTAGCTCAGAAAGTAAAGTCGAAGATAATTAAAGTTGCATCTTGCCAGGTGTTGATGCGTGCCTTTAATCCCAGAACTGGGAGGCAGAGGCAGGAGGATCTCTGTGAGTTTGAGACCAGCCTAATCTACAAAGCTACACAGAGAAACACTGTCTCAAAAATCCAAAAAAAAAGAAAAAAGAAAGATATAGGAAACCAGTTTGACTCCACCCCACCTGTGGTCAAGTGAAGATGCTAAAGTTATAAACTATGAAATGCTAGGTTTGTATAGTAAACCTCTAATATACTGTAATTTCATCTAACTGTGCTTAAAATTTTCATTTTGCTTGGCTACTCCATTGAATAATTTAAGAAAAGAATATATCACCAATAATATAAATGTGAACCTTGGCATGATGGTAATAGTGAAGAGGCTGAAGAAACAGGATCACAAGGTCAAGTCAGAGCTGGGCTAAATAGTGAGACTCTATCTTAATAATATAAAATTATTATTATTACTTATATTAGAAGTGCTGTATCTATAACACTTGCTTGATCTGTTATATTTATTCCTACAACTTAATTTAAATTAATTGAAGATATTAACATTCATAAAAATTATGAATTTTAAAAATCTAATATAAAATATGCATTTTACATTACAGTTTTTGCTTAAAATATGCATGGATACTAGAAGCATATATATACATATATAATATTCATGTTTATATTTCTTGAAACACTTAGAAGTATATACATTATCTTCTCAGTTATACCCTCTGAAAGAAAAATTAAAGAAGGAAATAAATGACATTTTACTCTATATACCAATGAATTACTTGACCCTTTTAGTGAGCATTTATAGATTTTGCAATACATAAATACAAAAATTTGCCTAACAATAGGTTCTCACCAAAAAGAAGCATAAACTCTTCAGAACTTGAAAACACGAATACCTCCAAATAAATTCTAATTACTTAAAATTTCTTTCAACTTGTATCTAATTAGAAGTATTTGAAATAAATAAACTGAGTTCAGACCCTGAAGCAAGAATATGCAAACAAGGGTTATTCCGTGTTAAAGATGACTGTGGGACTCAATGAAGCACATCCATTCAGATCAGAGGTAGGAATGTGGTTCTCAGCTACAGACCAGTGAATGCAGAGATCAGGAGAGATATCGAAGATGAGGGAGTGTAGAATGATCAGAGAAGAAAGAGAAAGGGGAAGTGAGGATTAATCTGGTTTGAAATATGGGGCATCTTTATAAGTTCACTGACCTCACATGTAGAGTTGAGAAGGGAATAAAAGGTAAATTAAACATCATTAGCCAGAGTCTTGATTATTCAGTTAGTGACAGAAATTACCATGAATGGGTCAAAGTATCATGAGTTATATCAAACCTTCTGAAGATATGGGATCTCACTGGCATGGTAGAGGGTCAGAGCTGTAGAGTACTCAGTGATGTCATTTAAATAGAATTATTCCAAACACGAAGGAAGAGGGCAGGCACAGTGTAGGGGTAAGAAAGAAGGGAAAAATGAATGCTTTAAAAGGAGAGTGTTAGTAGTAGCGAATCTTATGTGCAAATGCCTCGATGAAGAGGTGAGCTTTTCCATAAGGGGCAGTGTGCCTAGCATATATGAAGCTATGGGTTCAACACTCTGTACTGAAACCAAAGAATAAAAATAAAAATAAAATAGAGATGGGATTACAGTGAAACCTTAGTTATACCCTAGTAACTAGAGTATGAATACTACAATTTGTACACTTATTTATGTCACAAAATGTGGCTTATCTTCATTAAATTGACTTTGGACGGTTTCAAAAATACTGACATCTGATAGTTATTCATAAAATAAATTTAGATATTTGAAAGTTTATAAAGAGGAATTTATTTTGAAAATTATGTAAGCCGGCAGAAAGTAAAATTTAAATGTCCAATTATACTTATTTTTGAAACTTTATTATATGGATACTTTTTAAAATAATATTCTAGGAAGTGAATGAGGGGGAATTGGAAGACATATGAGTCAAATTGTTAATGACTAAATATTGTTAAAGTATGAAACTGTCATGGCTTTTATTCCCATTCAAATTTAAATTCTGTTTAGTCATGTACAGAAGATAGAGTTGATATTTAATTTGTGGGGAAGTAAGAATGAGATATGTAAGACTAGAAAAATGTCAGAAGACGTCACAAAATCTTAAGCACTGAGAAAGGTGGGTGACAACTGAGACACTATCACCGATTTCCAATGCAGCTTAGCATATGTTCTTATAACTTACTCTCTGAGATGGTAACTCTTTAAGAATTCCACAAATTTTTGACATAATCTTATCTAACTGTACATAAAAGTTATAATAAGGAAATTTTGGGGGGGGAGGGGTTAGTAAGTTAATACTTGTCCTAATTAAACCAAATTGAGTCCCTGCATTCAGTGCTTGTTAAAGTGCTGAGTAGGCGGGGTGAGGAAGGCTTGCAGGAGAAGGGACTCAGAATTCCTTATTAGCCAATGAGATTTGGGAAGGAATCAGGAGGGAGGAATGGAAAGGTACTGTGTGAGACGTTAGGCAGAGCATCCACCATACTTCTTTCAATCCTCAGACTGTGGTATGGACATTACTGGCAGGAACATTTTTTTTTCCCACTTTCACATTGATTTCTGAGTAGTTGAATTCACAATGTAATGTTTGTGTTGAAGTCTGTCATCTTTGGCATACAAAAAAGGGAAGCATGCAATGTTAGGCAGAGAGAGGGACTGAGGTAAAGCACAGAGTTGCCCGACATGATGGGCAGGAATGAGACTCACATTTGCCCCCGGGTCCCCTAAATGAACTGTTCTCAGAGCCAGAGGCTTTCTGGGAGCTTTCCTTGATCCAGACAGAGGGTTGGCAGTACAGAGGCTGCTGCAGAAACACCCTAGACCAACACAGCATGGATGATATTTTTAAAACATAAATAAGGGACTGCTGTGTCCTACAGAGTCCAAGAAACAAATCACTAAAGTAAATATGCATCAGAATAGATGGCAAGAACTCTGAAAATAAAATCGCCACTCTATAGCCAAGACCTAGGACAGCACAAGGGCACAAAGGATAACAGCCGCCATTTTCCTCCAGCTTTTGCCAGGGCAAGATGCCATTCATGTGAGGGGCATTCTGTAAAACAAAACACTTTCCAGGAACACCTCCCCTCTGAAAAAAAGAAAAAATTAACACAGAGTGTGAGACACTGCTAATTAACCAGTTAAAATCTCTACCAGGAGCCCTGCCCCTGGTTGGTAGGTTGGGGCCTGTGAGGATGATTAGATTTGTTAGATGGATGAGAACCTTCAATTACTTTGACCGCAGAGTTGGCCTAAGTGTGAATTTGCAGTGCCACCATAATACTTAGCCTTCACCATTATTCCATCCATTTCAGTTCATTGACTGTCCATATGTAATTAGTCTACATTTACAGATACTTGTTTATTAAGCTATGGGTACTGCTATTAATGAAATACTCTAAAATGAAAAGTATTTTGAACCTGAGCAAAAACCACATGTTCTGTGGCTGAGGCTGTCATTGCCACCAACTGACTCTGTAACCTCAGGCAAGTCATTTAATTTCTCTGGGCATTAATTTTCTCTGAAAAAAAATGAGGAGACTGGTCTAAATCATTGCTAAGGTCAATTTTGATTTTGATGTCTGTCATGTGAGTGCTAAAACGAGGCCTGCTGAGATGATGGTGGTTAGATTTGCATTAATCAAGAAACAATGATAATGAGTATAGAACCATTTAGTGAACAGAGGCTATTTGCCTGACACAAAGTAAGTCATTTCATAGAGACTATTTCTAGCCGTCTAAATAAACACATGAAGATAGAGTTTCAGAGTCGGCTTTTTTCTCTCTTTCTGTGCTACACAGCTGGTAAATGGGATAGCCAGGCTTACCCGCCATATTTTCTTTGGAGTTTATAAGCCAGATATATATGGTACTTATACATTTAGATTACTTTGTCTGAAGATTATATTTTCTAGGAATTATTGAATCCTTTCATGTCATTCAAGTTCCCCACTTTCTCTGAAGCTATCTTTATAGCATTGAGGCAAAGCAAACTGCCCCCTTAAGTCCTTCAAAACACATTTAGACTGTATAATAAAATACATTTTAAAACTTCTGTGTTTTTCTAATATATGGACAGTCCTTTACACACACACACACACACACACACACACACACACACACACACAAATGCCTAGGGATTCACGGGACACATTTGATACAGTCAAGGAATGAACTAAAAAAAAAGTATAGTTTTTAAGGTTAAAATCTCATGTTTCACCCTGAAGCGTCTGCCAGTGCAAGACCATTACATCTTGGTTCTGGCTCATGACAGCATGGTATAGCTGGTATGTCAGCTCAATGGGTTTAGTTTAACAGCAATAGTTCTCAACTGTGATGCCTACTGAAGTCTGGCTACTTAGGAAATCCCAGTACCTGGTGGGAACAAAACTGGAGTTCAGAAAAGCATAACAGAGTAGATAAGAACAGAACACAATCCTAGTAGTATGTCCTCATAGTTGCATGTGGATGACTGAAGAGATGAAATGGAACCACCCATCCAGTATTAGTTAATATGGTTGCCCCAAGCTAAGCCTGGCTGAGCTGAGCTCTCATTGTAAATACAAAGGTCTCTGAAACCACCCCTGTTGGTCCTTTCAGCTTGCAACCATCTGTGGTAGTTTGCTATGGCTCTAGTGATAGAATATGAAGGTTGGCTGCTTAGTAACAGGATATATCTTTTCATGGTTCTTCCTAAAGTCAAAACTAAGTGGGCAAGCTTGATTTCCACAGAGGTTGTTCTTCTTGAACAGCAGGTGGCCTCTGACCCCTGGTGCCTTCACACAGTTTGTGAAATGCTTACACATACCTGGAATCCTTGTGTACAAATTGCTCTTCATAGAAAGTCATTAATCACATTGGATTTCAGGGACTGTAATCTTCCCTTCAAGTTCTGCTCACCAAATAGAATATCATTCAGAAGAAATGGTTGTGGCTTTGACAAAGGAATTGGAGGGGGCACATCACTATGAAGCTAAATTAGTATAATCTCTAACAGGTAAATACATCTCACCAGCTATCCCACCATAAGGTACATGAAAACTGTTATTTCTTCATGCTTCAATGTTCAATGCCAGCAGCATCTATGCAATAAATTTGTTGAATCAGTGTACTTAATTAATGAAAAAAATCTTTACCATATTGGATGGTTTTTGATATAATTTTTTTGTATACCTCACCTGCCTAAGACACCTTCTGATTGGTTTAATAAACAGATGAATGACCAATAGGAAGGTAGGAGAGGATAGGTTTGACTTCCAGGCAAAGATAGGAACTCTGGGAAAGAATCAGAGGCACAAGGAGATTTTCCAGCCACCTGTGGAGGAAGTTGAATGTATAGTACTGAGGAGAGCTAGCAAGCCGCATGGCAAAACACAAATTAATATAAATGGGTTGTTTTACATTCTAAGCGCTAGTTGGGAATAAGCTTAATCTAAGGCCAAGCTTTCATAATTAATAAAAAGTTTTCATGTCATTACTAGAGAGCTAGTGGTATCAATAAAGACCCATTATAGATGGTCACTATTTTAATTTTCTTTCCTTTTGCTGTGATAAAACACTGACAAAAATCAATGTGTGGAGGAAAGTCACAATCTATACCTGAGGGAAGTCAGGGCAGGAAATCAAACAGCAAGTCAAGCAGAAACCATGGAGGAACATTGCTGACTCACTCACTGGTTCATGCTCAGCTAGCTTCCTTGTATTACCCAAGACCACCTGCCTAGGGCTAGTGCCACAAACAGTGGGATGGACCCTCCCACATTACTCATCCATCAAACAAGGCAATCTCTCAAGACACAACCCCAGCAGTCTGATCTAAACTATTCTCTAATTGAAGGTGCTCCTTCCCAGATGACTATAGGTTGCATCAAGTTGACAATAAAAACTAGCCAACATAGTCACATCACACTATGATAATAATAAAAAATGAAAAACCTTAATATTTAGCTGGACATGTGACAGAGTTTTAAGAGTGATAAAGTAACAATCCTTAGTATTTAAAAATTAAAGCTAATTAAATAACTGAACTCAAGCAATTTTATTAAAAGATAATTTATATTTATTTTATTTAATTTATATGGCTGTTGGAATTAAAGTTATATATCACTGTTGCCTGATTCATGTTTTACCCACAATACTATATTAACCCTTAATAATCCTAGACTATACCTCTAGCTTCAGTTTATTATAAAATAAGAATATTTCATAACTTTCACATATACAAGTAGTCTAAGAATTATGCATTCACATGTTGGTACTTAATAAAAACATACTAATAATGGCCAGCAGCTTGTTTTGATATACTCACTGTAATTGAAGTATGGCACATCTCTTTGTTCTCTCAAAATGGGGGAGGGGCTTTCCCCTTTATGTGTCTATACTGAGAAGCCTTGATTCCTCTTTCACAATCATTAATAAAAAAAAAAAAACACTAATTGTGTAGTTTTCTGAGTTTTAGGCTAGCCTGTTCTACAGAGCAATTTCCAGGACAGCCAAGCTTAGTCAATGACGATAACCATGGAAAACAGAAAGCTACTAAATATGTAAATGAATGAAGAGACCATGCCTCTGGTCCCAGCAACAAAAGTGAGTGGAGTCTGGTATCACTACCTAGACAGTAGAGCCCATCCAGAGGGTAGAGAACATGCATATGGTCTCTAGGTTGTGTGTGGAGGTATCTGGAATTGGTAGCATGTGTCTGAGTTTGATTCCATGAGTTATGGTGGAACTTGTGGCACAAGTATGCGTCCTTACCTGGAAATTGGATGTAGGGTAAATGCAGAGCTTAAAAACCTCAGGAAAGCAGTTGGGGTAAGCAATAACAGCTTGAATGTCATGGATGTCACCAATTATATTCTGACTATATTTTAGGCCCACTTCACAAGATGGAATTCATACTTGGCACTGTTACTGGGGACAAAACCTTTTGGGTAGACAACCACAGACTCTAACAAAGAAACTATAGCTCTTACTTTGCTGAAGCGACATAGTATTAAACTAACCCCTAATGACTTGTTATACCCATAGATTCATGCATCTCTCAAACCTTGTCAGAGAAGCTTCCTTTTTGCAGTAGATGGTGGTTAAAATAGAGGTCTACATCAAATAAAAGCACAGTGATAAGAGACTGTGGAATTCTTAGTCCACATCCCCTCTTCACAAGGCTCAGGCATCATTATGGAAAATGGGGTAGAAAGATTGTAAAAACCATAGAAGTTGATGTGTACAAGGAAACTATTTTATATGTTCAACCGGATAATTGTATTATGAACTTAACAATTATTGTGACAGCATGCACAGAATATGTGGAACCCCAAGGCAGCAAAAATTCAAGCATTGTTAGGGAAGGTGGGCACACCATTCATCCCCTTTCTTGAGAGCTACTGGTAAAAAAATTAGCTACCAGGAAAGGGAGAGTTTGTTTTCTTTAATGGTGTAGCTTCTGGTAGGTTGACCAAATGCTGGTTGATGGCTAACCCTCAAGAATATATAGACAGCACAATGTGGACTTGATGGTCTTTTTTTTTAATTAAAACATAAACTTGTGTTAATATAGAATATGGAGCAAATTGGAGGAAGAGTTTGGGGGTAAATATGCTCAAAATAAAATGTCTAAAATTTTCAAAGAATTGATGAAAATATTTTCAAGAACTTTTCTGAATTAGCAATATTGGGTAGGGGTTTCATCCTATGGAATGGGCCTTAAATAGAGTAAAAAAGTTGGTGACTCCCCTCAAATTCATGTCACTATTGCCCCAGTTGATACTCAGATTTATGGGAATAACTTTATTGCACCCATCCTCTCAAGGAGTAGGGATATACTCAGAAGGTGAGGTTGAAAGATTTTAAGAGCCAGATGTGGCAAATGATTTTAAGGAAACGGCATTTTCCAGATAAAACAAGGCAAAGGCACATATGAACTCACAGAAGATACTGTGTCAGCATGTACATGACCTTACAGAAACTCAAGACAGATGAATTCACAGCACAAGGGAAAGAAGTAGACACAAAAGTCCCATTCCTATCCTAGAAGCTATTAACACATAAGTACAGCTGGGAAAGAGAAAATAATTTTTATTCAATGGAGTGACACTTTGTTTATCAATGACATTCCACAACAGGCCTTATGCATGGGATCAATTAGCTAATGTAAACTGAACTCCATGTATTTTTTTAGTGGCTTTCAAGTTTTGCTTTTATTTTTGCTTGTTTGGTTTTATTGAAAATAAATTCTTTCCTCATGCAATATATTTTTAAGAGAAAGAATAAATAAGAAGTTGGATGGGTAATGAAGAAAGAGATCTGAGAGAAGTTGGACAATGGGAAAGAGTAGGATAAACATATACTGTATGAAATTCTCAAAGAATAAAAATAAAAGAAATTAGAAATAATTCTTCTTTAAGAGCTTATTTGCCTCTGATATTTTGTTATAGTCGTGGCTAGCTAACAAAGTGAATAATAATGCTGGTCTCTGAAATGAACTAACAGCTGGAAAATAGACCTGTCAGAAAATGACTGTCTTTGATTATTTGTAAATTAATTTGTAGCTGAAGAAAGAGTAAGACAGTGACAAGAATAAAGTTGGTCCACAAATAAATGAGGAAAACACAAACAAAGAAGTGTTATGGTATATTTTTTCACTATATGAAGTTATATTGCTGTGATTGGTGTAATAAAAGGATGAAAAGCCAACAGCTAGGTAGGAGATATTCGCAGGACATTCACACAGAAAGAGGAAGTAGGAAGAGTTATCTAGGCACAGGAGAAGCCAGGAGACAAAAGAAGAAACAAGAGGTACAAGGTAGAAGAGAGGTAATACCATGTGATAGAATATAGATTTATATAAATGGGTTATTTTAAGTTATAAGAGATAGTTAAGACCAAATTTCATAATTTATAATTCTCCATGTCATTATTTGTGAGCTGGTGGTCTAAAGGAAAAAAAACTGACTATATATGGCATCAAATGTGGGAACAAACATTTCCAAATAGGACCTGAGAAAGCTTAAACAAAAATAAAACTTATTTACAGAGAGAGAGAGAGAGAGAGAGAGAGAGAGAGAGAGAGAGAGACAGACAGACAGACAGACAGACAGACAGACAGACAGACAGACAGAGAACCAGACTTGGCTTCCCACACAGGACATTTGAATCCTTTGTTGACTTTGAATTTTTTAAATACTATTGTACAAAAACTATAGCAGCAAGAGACATTAGATGACGGCAACTGCTAAATTAAACCAACCTGTATATTTTAAGAATGTCTTAACTTCAAAATGGAAGGCAGAAAATATGTTGCATTGGGGTAAAGGTTATGTGTTTTTTTTTCCACAGGAAATGGAAAGTTATAGCTCTCTTCAAAATTAATGAGGATCACATGGGATGGGAGAAGACCTGATAATCTTGTCTACAGAAATGAAAAATCAAGAAAGACATCAGGAAAGATGATATATATGCTGATCCCTTTACTATAGGAACAGCCCTGAGATTAGATGAGACATGACAAATCTTGTTGGCTACAGATATGTTGTTTATGATCTAATAAAGCTTACCTGATGATCAGAATGCAAAGCTAGCCATACTAGTCCCACCATACAGGCCAGGCAGTGGTAGACATACCTTTGATACCAGCACTAGGGAGACAGAGTGAGATGGATCTCTGTGAGTTTGAGGCCACCATGGGCAACATGAGGGTGAATCAGCCTAAAATAGAAACAAGAGTACATGCCTTTAATTCCATAAATAGAGAGATATAAGAAGTTTACTGTACAGATCTCCAGAACTCCATGATTAGCTAGTGGCGATGTCCATTATCTGACATTCAGACAGGCTTTATTTTTACAAGTAAGATATTACCACAGCTTTAACTGCCATACACACCAAACATTCCATACTTGTGTTAATACATGTGTATGTTTGAAGTTTGTTGTGTTTTAAGAACCAAAGAACCAACACCAATGAAGAAGAGCAGTTCAGGTAATATAGCTTTTCAAAATGTCTATGTTGAATTTTCCTCAAATTTTGCATCAAGAATAATTTCAAAGCTGCTAGCTGAGATGGTCCAGTCTCACAGATCATCCAGTCAAGACTTCAGATAAGTCCATAACACAGAGACTAAGCAAAAAGTGAAGCTAGCTCTCCCAGGACTTGAACATTATCCCAATTTTCTTGGGGTTCCCTAAAGATGTCATTGCCCCCAGACAACAGGAGGCAGTCTAAAAAGCATGACACCCACATTCACAAGAGGTGGAGTGGTGGTTTTTGGTCATTCAGTGGGTTATGGGTGTTTGTCATCATTTAGGGAGGTTGGTTACAAATTGTTACTGGTCATGTTCTGAAAAATCTGAACAAAAAGATTAGATTCAAGGATGTCTTTCTGAAGGAAAAAAAAGTGCAGATTATAGAAACGATGGGATTAAAGGGTGGATTGAGGAGTCTACATTTGAACAATCATTATTCTCAAATATTTTTCATTGATATGGATTTTTGTATATTGATACAAATTTAAGGTTATTTTTGTTGTACTGTATATATGTTTCTACTCTTGCTTAAGGTATTGTACATATACAGCTCATTTTTTAAAATGCAATATAAAGTTTTACTCTTTGAAATGTGTTTAGGATAATAAAGAAATTCAGGTTAGTAGTTACTCATTCATAACAATCAAACTTGTAGTTATACTAGGTATGTTTTCAAGGTTCAACAGAGATATATTTTAAATAGATGGGCTTCAAGCACTTCCCAGACCCATATGGCATTTAGGATGTTTTAATAGCCTAAGACTTTTCATGACAGTGATACACATCTGTTCCTAGAAGAACCAATTTACTTCAAAAAAGGATGATGGGCATCAAAGCATCTCCACATGGAGTTTGCTTTTATGTAAAAAGCTAGCCATTTGGGCAAGGAACTGCCCTTGCCTTGACTGCTGATAGTATGTTATCTAAACTGGACAAGCAGGACACAAAAGAATGTGACTGCCAAACCTTGTCAAGACAGGGTATGACAGTCCTTCAAAATTCCTGCTTTACACATATGTCTGTCAGATACTCTATGCGTGTAGGCCAAAGATGGATGTTCCAACATTTCAGAAGAACCTTTGGTGGCTGTTCAGGCAGTCAGATGATTTTATTATTTCTGTAGTTTTAGAAGTTGCTTGCTCTGCCCTTCTTGTTTACTCAAGTAATAGTACATCCTTTTCAGGTCTTTGATGGGGTTGAAGACTAGGTAGTTATAGTTACAATTTTCCATGATACCAAATTCAGATAATAAACTCACAAAAGAGGTATAAAATATATAGATTGGAGAGACAAACATTGTTTATCTAAGAAAATGTTTTGAGATCTAAAAAGATAGTTTTCTACTGGTAATATAATCTAGGATAAAAAGTAAATTAAGTATAAAACTTTGGACTCACTAAGATGAGATAGGATAGATATGGAATATTTTCTCTGAATTGCCAAATGGAGATAGACTGTACATTGTAAATGCAATTATTAACTGATAATTGTTCATATTGTATATAGTTTTACTATGTTAGAGTTAAAACCTTTCCTTTTTGTTCAGACAAAAGTGGGAAGTATTGTGGGATATTTGTATACTGTGTGAAGGTATATTGCTGAGATTGTTATAACAAAAAGCTACTCAGCCAATAGCTAGGCCAGAGGTATAGGTGGGCCTTCCAGGGTGAGGGGAGAAAGAGGAAGTAGGAGGAAGTGTCTATACCCAAAGGAGAAGCCAGGAGACATAGAGAGGTACATGAGGTACAAGATGGAAGAGAGGTAATGCCATATGATAGAATTAGATTAATATAAAAGTGTTGATTCAAGTTATAAGGCCTAGTTAGGAACAAGCCGAAGCTATAGGCTGAGCTTTTACAATTAATAAGAGGGCTCCATGTCATTACTTGGGACCTGACTAGTAGTACAAAAAAGGCTCATTCATTACACAGCAGGACATGCATTATATGGTTATATAATATGCTCAGAAAATAACCTTGTGTTGTAAGCATTACCATTTTAGATTTTTAACCCACATGTAAATAATTAGTAAACTAGGAAAGCATTGCTATCAAAAAGAAAGTCAAAACTTCAAAAATTTGGTTTCAACTATTATGTGTAGATTAAATTATTTTAGCTTTTATTTCCCTTGGAATTATTATACAAAATTCTTTTCAACTAATGAGTTTGGGTGGGCTTTTAATAACAAAATCCATTTAAATAATCTATGTTGAAAGTCATTAAGTTTTTTCTGCCCTTTTGTGTTTCCCATGCATAACAAATCTTCATCGGACCATATGGTCTTTGAGCTATTCTACATGGTAGCATACATTTGCAGAGGGAAATATTTCTTTGCTTTCATTCCTTCTTTGTACCACTGTGTTTGCCAATCTAGGGAATTTTTACCTCCTAGGCTTCTTCATGATAAGGAGAAATGTCTTGTTTCTTAGGATGTGTTTGCATACTGTCTAAGCAAAAGAACCCTAGACAGTTGGAAATTCTAGCCCTCACTCATTTGAAGAGGGAAAATTACCCTGATGCCTTGCCTCTCTCTTTCTTGTTCTCAATTGTTCATTATACTATAGCACTTCAACACCAACAGTGTGAATGACAAAGAGAATCCAAGAGAGCAACAAAACTAAAGACAGGTCTAATCTAAGTTTCCCAAGTGCATAAATGATTGGTTGTCCATTTTCTGCAAAGAAGAGGCTATCACAATTAAAATGAAAAACAGCAGCCTTAATGGTGGTTAAGAGTAGAAATTTTCATAGCAGCATTATTTGTAATAGCCACAAATTGGAAGAAACCTAGATGCCCCTCAACTGAAGAATAGAAGGAGAAAATGTGGTACATTTACACAATGGAGTACTACTCAGTGGCAAAAAAACAATGGAATCTTGAAATTCACAGGCAACCCAGTCTCAAAAAGACAAAAATGGTATGTACTCACTCATATATGGATTTTGGGTCTAGAGCAAAGAAGTAGCAGCCTACAATCCTCACCACCAGAGAAGTTAGGAAACAAGAAGTTCCCTAAGAGAAACATACATGGTCCCCTGGAGAAGCAGAAAGGGGCAAGATCTCCTAAGTTAATGGGGAGCATGGAGGGCAGGGAGGGAGTTAGAAGAAAGAAAAGGGGATTAGAAGAAGAGAGAGGAGGACATGTGGGAACAGGAAGATGTAGTCAGGGGAAGAATAGAGTAGAGTAAGAAAAGAGCATAATAGAGGGAGCCATTATAGGTTTAAAGAGAATTCTGGCCCTAAGGAAATATCCAGAGATCTTCAAGGTTGACCCCAACTAACAATCTAAGCAGTGGTCAAGAGGCTACCTTAAATGCCCTTCTCTGATAATCAGATTGATGACTATTTTATATGCCATCTTAGAGCCTTCATTCAGTAACTGATGGAAGCAGAAGCAGACACCCACAGCTAAACACTGAACTGAACTCTGGAATCCAGTTGCAGAAAGGGAGGAGTGATAAGCAAAGGGGCCAAGACCAGGCTGGAGAAACCCACAGAAACAGCTGACCTGAACAAGGAGGACCCCAGACTGATAGCTGGGAAACAAGTATAAGACTATTCCAGATCCCCTGAAGGAGCAAGTAAGCTTGGAGGTCTTTACAATCTATAGGGCCACTGGTAGTGGAAGAGTATTTACCTCTAGCACACAAATGAACTTTGGGAGCCCTCTCCACTTAGAGGGATACTCTCTCAGCCTAGACACACTGGGGAGGGCCTAGGTCCTGCTCCAAATGATATGACAGACTTTGAAGATCCACCATGTAAGGCCTCACCCTATCTGGGGAGCAGAAAGGGTTTGGGATAGGGGGTTAGTGAGGGTCAAGGTGGAGGAGAGGGAGAGGGAACTGAGATTGACATGTAAAGAAGCTTGTTTCTAATTTAAATAAAAATAGTAGAATGTTTTATATTTTTATTTATTTGTTTTTGTTTGTTGTGAGATAGGGTTGCTCTACACAGCCCTGACTATATCCTAGAACTCACTGTGTAGACCAGGCTTGCCTTGAACTCAGAGACCTGCATCCTTCTGCCTCCTGAGTGCTGGTATTGAAGCTGGGAGTCACCACACCTGTTCATGTCTTTTTTATTTATTTGACTGTTCAAAGATTTTAGTTTGGCAGTACACCTGAACAAAATATATTGATTTTTCTATTTAGCCTCTATTCTTAATAGATTTTTATGGTAATAATTCTATCAGAATTGCAGTAAGAACTTGAAAATAGTCAATATCTAGTTGAATTATATTCAATAAAAAGGCTATGTAAAGCCTGGTGAGGCAGCTCAGTGGTTAAAAGCACTTGCTGCCAAGCATGAAGTCCTGAGTCAATTCCTATGACATACATGGTGATGGGAGAGAATTAATTTCTGCAGGTTGTCCTCTGACCTCTACTCTCATGTTGTGACACACAATGTGCACATGAGCATACACATAACACAAATAACACACAATGCATCAAAATTCTTACACCCATACTGAGAAGGCATTTCATGATTTGTAAATAGGTTCATTAAGAGACATTTAAATTTAAAAAAATCACAATTTTAAGATATTTCTTTACAATAAAAGGGGGAAACTTTGAAAATGGGAACACAGAGGAGGTATCCAAATCATGACAGGAGAAAGAGCAGTGACATAGATAAGAACCAACAAATGCCATGGATCTCTGCAAACCATTCAAGGACAGAGTCTTTAAGTCAGACACTGACCAGACTTTCAACTTTCAAGATGTGTTTAATCATTCCATGTTCATTTTGTGATCATTTATTGTAGTTTCTCTAGGAAACTAATGTATACAATGAGTTATAATTTTTCTCCAATTGCAAGCTAACTGCTCATTGTTTTGTTTTTAAAATGTATTTATCATTGTTAAACAGTAACTTCCTAAATTATGTCGATGATGCCATGATACCTTTATGTCTTCTATGTCTTTGCTTGAGTTCTCCAGAAACAGGTGTAAGATTGAAGAGAATGTGTGAGCACTATGCAGGAAAGAGTCTCAGAAGGAATTGGAATGGTAGGAATGTTCTATACTGAAGTGTGTTCCAGACAGTTTTAAAACATTACACTTTGGTGCAGTTTCTTACTTAGTCACAGATATCTAACACTACATCTATAAAGAAAGAAAAAGAAAGAGAAAAATTTCTTTGATAACTGAGGTCCTGTTTTTCATGACTGATAATAGGTAGGTTCTCATAAAATATGAAGGAATATGAGGAGCAGTAACTGTATGGTCTTCGTGAGTTACCCATGACTCACTGTTGTTGTTTCCTTGGGCCAACCTTGGGGAACTTGTTCCAACAAACTACCTTATGAGTAGAATGACAGAATGCATCTATGCATCTTTCTGGGTCATGTGAGCAATTTAACAGCACCCTTTTCCATGCCCATTCGCAGGGTTTTCTTGCTCTATTTAACTCAGTCAAGTCTTCATCTCCTAATTTTACCACCAGGATGCATTGATCTTAAATTCTTCTGTGACACCTTTCCTTTCCAGTCTTCCTGATCTGCACTATGATGACAATATTAACAAAATGATGCCTACAGATCCCATCCTTGTGTAGCAGGATCTCTGCAGAGGTAGGACCCTTAATTTAACTTCTGTCACTGCACAACATAAAATCATTATTAACATTAACACAAAGCAGATATGATGCTCCTTATATTTTAACTTTATTGTAGTATTGGCTTGAAATGTGTTTTGAAGAGCTATATTTATAATATTTCTTCATAATTTTATAGCTGAAGATAGATACAAGTTTATTCATCATTTAGCCAAAAATGGAAAAATGGCTAGATTAATTAGGGCATGGTGTGGGAACAAACAGCATACACAGGTTTTCAGGAGTGTGAGTGTGTCATTTGTCTCAGCCACTCAGTACAGAAGATAATTTCGTCCAAGTCATAAAGTTTTGAGGATGGAATGAATGACTCAAGTACTTCACTCTCATATAACCATGTCTGATATGTACAATGTTGTGTAGCTGCTATATACATACCAAATGTAAACTTCTCCAAAATAGGAAAATCTTATGTCTGGAGTGGTTTTATTTTCAGAATTTCATATAAAGAAGTCTACCAAACTATGATAAGAGGGAGAAAATGAGGAAGTATGATTGGCACCAGGATTGTACCTATTTTATAGATGAAGAGATAAAGGTTTAATATTTACAAATAACTGGCATCAAATACTCTTAAGTGTTAGAGTCTGATACAAATATTTTTCTGAAAAATTTCCTGAAATATCTTCTGCTTTAAAGATGTCAACACATTACCTTGTTTTATTAAATGTGGAGCTGGTGATTTCTTATTATTTCTACCAGCACCCAGTGGATCTGTTTTCCATGCAGAACAAGGTAAGGATGAGCAGAAACAGGGAGGCAGCAGAGTGAGAGGAAATGGGGAAGGAGTGGCAATTTCAGAGCATACAACTAAAGATGAAGAAGGGAGAAGGAACTGCCAGTGAAGTCTAAGCTCTCAGCCTAGCCATCACACACCTGGCCATCAGTCTTGTAATTCTCGAGGTCCGTGGCTTTCGGTTGAGTATCAGAATATGCAGTTCTATGAAGGATGTTGTTCAAGGCAGCACTTCCCAGCGTTTCCTGGGATTATAGGTTAGTTTTTCTGTTAAGACTTAGAAAATGTTGAATTTTAGCATATGGTAACATAAAAGAAGACCACAAAATAAAATCATACACACATCTATTTTAGGTTCCCTAAATTGTATTTTTTAAAATTTGTTAAGGCAAAATAGCAGTCTTTTTATCTGTACCAAAATTCAATAAGAAGAAAGAATATGTTTATAGTAACGGGATCATATGAGCCACACCAGTCAGTCTTTCTGGCAATTAAATTTCTGCGATTTCTCAATTCGCTTAGTGCCCTACTGCCAAGAGTCATAGACATCATGCATATAAAATATATTAGAAGAGTATAGCAGCAACAAATAGTCAAAGCCTATCTTAATGCCTAGATTTGGCATATGTTTACATCTATCTTTCAGTTTCATAAGAATTCAGTGCCACAGACAGCTATCAGGTCCTGGTGTTTTGTCCACAGAACAAGTAAAAGCTATGCCTTCTACTTCTGGCTTCTAACAGTTTCTATCCTTTGGGGTGAAAGCTGGTGCCAGAATGAGAGGAAACGTCATGCCCTGTGAGAGCCAAGAGCAGCTGGTGCTGTTGCCCTGGCATTTATGGGATATTACAGGCGTAAAGGCGTATTTGGAACTGGTTGGGGAAAGAACTTAATGTTTCTTTCTTTTATCTTTATAATCCACTTTCCTAGTGAGGATTATCCTGCCATTCATACTAAATTTAGCAAATGCAATTTTACAAGTAAAAAAATAATAATAATAAAAAGCTGTGTTGCCACAAGGTGCTCTGAGAGTGCGGTGTGTGCTGCAGAGATAAACTGCCTCTCATCAAGAGAAACAATAAACACAAAGGCACAAAAACTTGTTCCAATTGTTTTGCTTTTGAACAATGAAAGCCATTTTTGTAGGAATTAACCAGAGGGAGTTGTACATCTGGAGAGCGGTGAACACATCATTTCTGTTTTAGAGAAAACTGCAATTATTGCCAAAAAAAATTCATCTGTACTATGAGCCAAATTTGTCAAGCTGGGAGTGTCATCGAGAGGAATTTGCCACTAGAAACTTGTGTAGCATGCTATTTTCCTTATTTATTTCCAGTTGTATCTTCCTTTGTTTGATAGAATTTTTATGGTTTATGTTTAAAGAAGGGATGCAGAATCCTGGAATGTGAAAACTAGAGTTTTATTGCCATAGTGATGACATTAAAAATATTTCTCTGGGTGCTGGAAGAATAGTTCAGTGGTTTTGAGCAAATACTTCTCTTCAAGAGGACCAACAGTGAGTTCCCAGCACATAAGTCAGACAGCTCACAACTGCCTGTAACTGGCCTTCTTGGATGTTGTACTCATGTACACAAAACCTCACACTGGTACCACATCATCCAAAAAACATAGTGAATTGAAGTGAAAATAAAATTCCCTAAGTCTCATAATGGGCCTCCAGGCAGTTTTACAAGCAGTAGGCTTTATTCCTTGGTAATCTGCCTGTTCTTCTTGCACTCTTATTCCTTTCATAACATACGCATAGTGACTATTACAAGATTTTACATGTGCAAAATATAGATCTGAGAAATGAAACCTGAGAGGGAGAAGGAATGGAAAAGACTCTTAGCATCCAGTTAATAGAGCAGAATGAACATATTTACAGTCATAGGGAATGATGTGTAAATGCAAACCATTGACTATTATATATTACACATAATTTTACTTAAACATGATGTTTCCTTATGGCATTTTCAAAAATAATTAATGTTATTTATCCCTCTTCATTCCATCTGCCTGTGTTTTACATTCCATTTCCTTCCCCAGTTAAAGCCTATCCTCAATTTTCCATTTCCCCTGTAATAGGAACTATGTTCTGCTATGTTCCTCTCTAGACCGCTTTCTTCCCAGACCCTTGCCTGAGATTCCTTTTTACTGTGCTGGTTTCTATGATTACTCCATATTTCAAACTCATATCTAAATATTTGGAACAAAAGATTCACAAATAAGAGGAAATCAGGTGAAGTTTATCTTTTGGAGTCTGGGTTACCTCAGTCTGTATAATATATTTTAGTGCTTTAATTTTATTTCATTTTTCCACATAGATGAATAAAATTCCACTGAAGACACAAACTATTCTAAGTACATGAGAAAGGGATTCTGGGAAATATTTGCCATTCTATTAGATTATCTACTATCTATTATCGAAGCTATAATGCTGGCACAGGTAGTTTGTTGTGAGAATGGTCATGGAACACCACAGTAAAGTGCCTCTGGAAAATATCTGTGAGTGGGAAAAAAACTGGGGTAAAATACCAAAATTCAAAAAGGATTTTACCCATTTTACAGAAGGAAGAAATCAACTGCTGACTTATCCCACAGTAAAATAATTGGAGAATGAACTGTGCTTCTTAACTGTAAATGTCAAGTCTAGAAAACTTTTAAAAAGCTACATACTTTTTAAATCACCAGAAAATAAAAAGAAAACGAAAGGGAAAACATAAGATTGAAATAATGGCAAAGCTAAATGACTCTAAAATCTGAGAATTAAAAAGAAATAGCACTAGCATCTTCCATAGTACTGTGGAATTATTAACGTAGTTCTTGAGGCAGGTAGGAGCACTTACTCCTTTTTATTTTACTCTTATGCTCTACTTCATTCAGAGATATTAAAAAATAAATTGTACAAGATAGTCTTCTTTTGGTCATATAACCAGAAAATTTTAAATAAAAGATACTCTTAAAATTAGACACATAGAATCCAACTTTTCTAAGTTATTTACACAAACAGAGATATGTAAACCAGAGCTGTTTATTTTTTAAGTATTCATAACACAGTGCTTCTTAAGTCTGTCTCAGGCACTAAGTTAGCTTTGGAAATTTGCCTTCCACTTCCTGATTTTCTGAAAGTATAGCATGAGTATTTTACTGGTTATACTAGAAAGAATTAAATAAAACTATTCTTATACAACTATGACTTTTCAAATTTCTTCTTCAAATAGACCTTGAAAGTTTCTTTCCAGGACTCCAAATCTGGATGGTTAATTCTAACCATATGCAGAAGATGATGGCTGTCATAATTACCTAATGAATGTGTGACATAATGCTATAGGAATCATCTCACACCTCAAAAATCACACTATTAAATATAGGTGTATTACAGAATACTCAACATATTTTAAGCCTCGTGTGTAAGTAAAGTGAGCATTCTCATGTACAGTATAAAAAGCCAAGAGTTTTTTCCCGTGCAGTCGTCTTTCTGAATGATTAATGAAAGCCTAATGTTATTGACTCAAATGTGTCTGTTTTTATACTTTTCTTTATTGTAAGGGTTCTTTAAAATGTATTAATCATAATACACCAAACCAGTGGTTTTCAACCCTTTGGGGTTAAGTGACCTTTTCACAGGGGTCACCTAAGACCATCAGAAAACAGAGAGATATACATTATGATTCATGACAGTATCAAAAATACACTTACAAAGTAGCAAGGAAAATAATTTTATGATTGGCGGTCACTACAACATGAGGAACTGTATTAAAGGGCCACAGTCTGGGAAGGTTGAGAACCACTGCCCTAAATAATACTATTTCTATTTCCACTATTAACAAAGATAGTTTAACTTAGGCATTCAAGATATTTCCTTTGGGAATCATCATGCAAGCAGGAAATTTGGAATAGTAAAAGACACCTTTCATCAAATTCAGATTGTACTATTTTTTATTAAAATATTGTATAACATGAGTTATATAGAGTGTATCATGAACTTTCACAAAGATAAGAGGTATTATCCCATACCTAACAATATCACCACCTTAGAATTCCTAGTCACAATCCTCCAGGAGTTGCATTTTTTATCTTTACCAATGATTTTTTTTTCTTCTATTGATCCTTACAAGTGGGAAATCTGTGAAGTCTTTAGAATATGAAATTGATTTTCATGAGAAGGATTGGTATTTTGCACTGTAGTTGTAGTTCATTAGTTCTTGTTGCCCTATTGCATTCCACTGGATAAACACCATCGTTTATTCACCTATTTCATTGTTGAATGTTTCATTTTCCAGTTTGAAGTTAGTACAAATAATGCTGCTATGAATCTAATATATTCTTATGATAAATAATAGACAGTAATTTCTTCTGGATTATTTGGGGGTTAAAGGTTATAAACAATGTTGAATATTAATTGATAATTACAAACTTATTTAGAAGAGGTACTATCCATTTTACATTTTTTGTTTTTGCTGTTTAATTTTCCTTTTTTAAACTTAAATTAGAAACAAACTTGTTTTACATGTCAACCCCAGTTCCCTCTCCTTCCCCTCCTCCCATGGCCCCCACCAAACCCCTATCCCACCCCCTTTCTGCTCCCCAGGGAGGGTGGGGTCTTCCATGGATGATCTTCAAAGTCTGTCATATCATTTGGAGCAAGGGTCTACACCCTCCTCTGTGTGTCTAGGATAAGAGGGTATCACTCTATATGGAATGGGCTCCCAAAGTCCATTAATTTACTAAGGATAATTACTGATCCAAAATAGCAGCCACATAGATTCCTCAAACCTCGTAATTGATACCCACATTCAGGGGGTCAAGATCCGTCTTATACTGATTTCCTAGCTGTCAGTCTGGGGTCCCTCAGCGACCTCTTGTTCAGGTCAGCTGTTTCTGTAGGTTTCTCCAGACTGGTCTTGACCCCTTTGCTCATCACTCTTCCCTCTCTGCAACTGGATTCCAGAGTTCAGCTCAGTGTTTAGCTGTGGGTGTCTGCTTCTGCTTCCACCAGTTACTGGAAGAAGGCTCTAGGATGGCATATAAGGTAGTCATCAATATCATCATCAGGGAAGGGCATTTAAAGTAGCCTTTCCACTATTGCTTAGATTGTTGGTTGGTGTCATCCTTATATATCGCTGGACATTTCTCTAGTACCAAATTCTCTTTAAAACTATAATAGCTCCCTCTATTATGATGTTTCTTTTCTTGCTCTCCTCTATTCTTCTTCTGACTTGATCTTCCGGCTCCTTCATGTCCTCCTCTCCCAAACTCTTCTCCCCTTCTCTTTCTGCTCTCTCTTCCCTTCCCCCATGCTCTCAATTTGCTCAGGAGATGCTTGTCTATTTCTCCTTCTCCATGGGTCCATGTATGTTTCTCTTAGTGTCTTCACTGATTCCTATATCACTGTCGTGTGGCTTGTGGCTAGTAATACTTTGCTCTATGTCTAAAAACCATATATGAATGAATACACACCATGTTTGTCTTTTTGTGACTGGGTTTCCACATTCAGGATGGTTTTTCTAGTTTCATCCGTTTGCCTATGAATTTCAACATTCCATTGTTTTGTTTCTCCGATGAGTAGTACTCCATTTTGTAAATGTACCACATTTTCTCTATCCATTCTTCAGTTGAGGAGCATCTAAGTTGCTTTCAGGTTCTGGCTATTACAAATATTGCTGCTATAAACATAGTTGAATAGATGTCCTTGTTGTATCAATGTGCATCTTTTGGGTATGTGCCTCAGAGTGGAATTGCTGGATCTTGTGGTAGACTGATTCCCATTTTCCTGAGGAAACACCATATTGATTTCCAAAGTAGCTGTATAAGTTGGCACTCCCACCAGAAGTGAAGTAGTGTTCCCCTTTGTCCACATCCTCTCCAACATAAACTGTCTTTAGGGTTTTTGATTTTAGCCATTCTGGCAGGAGAAAGATGGTATTTCAGACTTGTTTTGATTTGCATTTCCCTGATGGTTAAGAAAGATGAACACAAAAAAAAATTTAAAAAGAAAGATGAACACTTTCTTAAGTGACTTTCAGCCATTATAGATTCCTCTATTGAGAATTGTCTATTTAGTTCTGTACCCTACATTTTAATTGGGTAAGTTGGTGTTTTGGTGGCTAGCTTCTTGTGTTCTTTGTATATTTTGGAAATCAGTGTTCTGTCAAATGTGGAATTGGTGAGCATTTTTTCCCATTCTGTGGGCTGCCTTTTTGTCTTGTTGACTGTGTCCTTTGCCTTACAGAAGTTTCTCAGTTTCAAGAGATCCCATTTATTAATTGTCTTTATCAGTGTCTGTGCTACTGGTGCTATGTTCAGGAAGTGGTCTCTTGTACCAATTCATTTCAGGGTACTTCCCACGTTCTCTTCTAAGAGGTACAGTGTGGCTGTACTTATGTTGGGGTATTTGATCCATTTGGACTTACGTTTTGTGCATGTTGATAGATATGGAGCTATCTGCAGTCTTCTACATGCCAGTATCCAGTTATGCCAGCACCATTTGTTGAAGATGCTTTTTTTTTCCATTGTATATTTTTAGCGTCTTTGTAAAAAATCAGGTGTTCATAGATGTGTGAGTTAATATCAGGGTTTTCTATTTGATTCCATTGTTCTACCTGTCTATTTTTATGCCAATATCAAGCTCTTGTCAGGACAATCGCTCCACAATAGAGCTTGAAGTCAGGGATGGTAATGCCTCCCGAATTTCCTTTATTGTACAGGGTTGTTTGGGCTATCCTGGGTCTTTTGTTTTTCTATATAATTTTGAGTATTATTCTTTCAAAGTCTGTGAAGAATTGTGCTAGTATTTTGATGGGGATTGAATTGAATCTGTAGATTGCTTTTGGCAAGATTGCCGTTTTTAATATGTTGATCCCAAGAGCATGGAAGACCTTCGATTTTCTGGTATCATCTTTAATTTCTTTCTTTAAAGACTCAAAGTTCTTTTGTACAAGTCTTTCATTTGTTTGGTTAGTTTTAATCCAAGATATTTTATGTTTTTTGTGCTATTGTAAAGGGCAATGATTCTCTGATTTCTCTAAGAATATTTATCATATGTATCTAGTAGGGCTACTGATTTTTTTTGAGTTAGTCTTATATCTGCCACTTTGTGCAAGGTGTTTATCAGCTGTAGGAATTTCCTGGTAGAGTTTTTTTTTGAGTTACTAATGTAAACTCTCATATCATCTGCAAATAGTGAACGTTTGACTTCTCCCTTTCCAATTCATATCCCCTTGATCTCCTTTTGTTGTCTTATTGCTCTAGCTAGAAATTCAAGTACAATATTGAAGAGATATGGAGAGAGTGAACAGCCTTGCCTTGTTCATGGTTTTAGAGAAATCACATTGATTTTTTTCCTCCATTTAGTTTGATGTTGGCTGTTGGTTTGCTGTATATTGCTCTTATCATGTTCAGGTATGTTCTTGTTTCCCTGATCTTCCCAAGACCTATATCAAGAAGGGGTGTTCAATTTTGTCAAAGGCTTTTTCAGCATCTAGTGAGATGATCATGTGGGTTATTCTTTTCCAGTTTGTTTACATAGTAGATTACATTGATGGATTTTTTACATATTGAACCATCTCTGCATCCCTGGGTTGAAACCTACTTGATCATGGTGGTTGATTTTTCTGATGTCTTTTGCATTTGATTTGCCAGTATTTTATTGAGTTTTGTTGCATCAAATAGTGAGTTTGACTTCTCCCTTTCCAATTGGTATCCCCTTGATCTCCTTTTACTGTCTTATTTCTCTAGCTAGAAATTCAAGTACAATATTGAAGAGTACAATATTGGTCTGTAGTTCTCTTTCTTAGTTGTGTCTTTGTGTGTCTTGGCTACAAAGATAATTGTGCCTTGTAAAAAGAGTTTGGCAATGACCCTGCTGCTTTTATTGTGTGGAACAGTTCTTTGCATTTCTGGTAGAATTCTTCACTGACACCATCTGGTCCCAGGCTTTTTTGGTTGGGAGACTTTTGATGAATGCTTCTATTTTATTAGGTGTTATAGGTCAATTTAAATTATTTATCTTTCCTCTAATTTTGTTAAGTGATGTCTATCCAGAAAATTGTCCATTTCCTTTAAATTGTCAAATTGTATGGAGTACAGGTTTTCAAAGTATTACCTGATAATTCTCTGCTTTTCCTCAGTGTCCATTGTTATGTACCCCTTTTCATTTCTGATTTTGTTAATTAGCATACTCTTTCTATGCCTTTTGGTTAGTTTGGATAAATGTTTGTCTATCTTGTTGATTTTCCCAAAGAACCAACTCTTTGTTTCCTTGATTCTTTGCCTTGTTCTCTTTGTTTATACTTTATTGATTTCTGTAATAATGTCTTTCCACCAAGCCCCTGAGCCCTGGTGCCATGCGAGCACTTTCCTTCATCTTCCTGACGTCTGCTCGACACTTTAGGGCCCCAAATAACACATAGGGCCTTATATTAGTATAAAATGTGTACAATGCTGCTGGTCAATTGACTAGGATTTCTCAGTCTTAATTATCATAAATCTATATATTTTATAAGACTTATCTTATCAAGGATGCCTTCAGCTGGCATCCTCTTCCTGGGATCACATGGCACCTCCAGAGCAGAGAGGAGAGCAAGAGGAAGAGCAAGGGAACAATTTCCTGCTTGTATTCTGAGTCTGCTTGCTATGTCACTTCCTGCCTGGATCCCAAGACTTCTTTACTACATTTCCCAGAATTCTAGTCCCACCTATCTTGCTTTCCTATTGGCCAACAGTACTTTATTTATCAACCAATAAGGCAAGCATATACACAGAAATGACCTCCCCCATCTGATTTCAGCCCTCAATTTCATTATTTCTTGGTGGCTACTCCTCTGGGGTGAGATTGATTCTTTTTGTTCTAGAGCTTTCAGTTGTGTTGTTAATTTTCTAGTGTGACTATTCTCCAGTTTCTTCATGAGTCCACTTAGTGCTATGAACTTACCTCTTAGCACTGCTTTCAAAGTGTCCCATAAGTTTGGGTATATTGTGTCTTCATTCTCATTGAATGTTACAAAGTCTTTAATTTCTTTTTTTTTTATTTGTTCCTTGACCCAGGAGTGATGCAATTGCACATTGCTCAGTTTCCATGAGCTTGTAGGGTTTCTGCAATTTATGTTGTTGTTCAATTCTAACTTGAAATCATTGTGATCCAATGGGATCAGGGGCTTATTCCATTTTTTTTCTGTTGGAAACCTCCAATCTGTTGAGCTGGGCAATGTTGCCAAGTATGTGGTCAATTTCAGAGAAGGTTCCATGTGGCACTGAGAAGAAGGTATATTCTTTTGTGTTTATTTGGAATGTTCTATAGTTGTCTGTTAATCACAATTGGGTCATAACTTCTGTTATTTCCTATATTTCTTTGTAAATTTTCTGTCTTGTTGTCTTGTCTAGAGGTGAAAGTGGGTGGTTGAAGTCTCCCACAATAAGTGTGTGAGGTTTTATGTGTGACTTGAGTTTTAGTAATATTTGTTTTACGAATGTGGGTGCCTTCATATTAGAGGCATAAATGTTCCTAATTGAGATTTCATCTTGATGGACTTTTACTGTGATGAGTATGAAATGCCCTTCTTCAAGTCTTTTGGTTGATTTTAGTTTGAAGTCCAATTTGTTAGATATTAGGATTGCTACACTAGCTTGTTTGAAGGGTCCATTTGATTGTAAAATCTTTTCCCAACCCTTTATTCTGAGATAGTGTCTGTGTCTGTCTTTGATGTTGAGATGTATTTCTTGTAAAAGAATGGAGTCTGTCTTCCTATACATTCTCTTATTGTGTCTTTTTATAGGCAATTTGGGGGAGGGACTAGCCCCCCTTGATGTATCTTGGGTGCAATAGTATCCCACTACAGGGAATGGGTTCCCAAAGTTCATTTATGCTCCAGGGATAAAGATTGGCTCCGCTGTTAGAGGTACGATAGACTTCTTTGGACTCCTAGCTGGCACCCACATTCAGAGGGTTCAGTCCAATGCTGATGCTCTCATTAGGTCAGGTCAACTGTTTCTGCAGGTTTCTCCAGCACCTTCCTCCCTCTTTGCAATTTGATTCTAGGAGTATGTTTCAGTACTTAGCTGGGGGTGTCTGTTTCTGCTTTGAACAGCTACTAGATGAAGGCTCTAGGAATGGTAACCAAGGTAGACATAAATCTCATTATACAGGAATGGCATCAAAGGCATCCTCTCTATCACTGCCTACATTCTTAGTTGGGATCATCCCTTTGGCTCCCCTAACATTTCCCCTGTGCCAGACCTTTCTCCAAACCTGCACTGTCTCACTCTATCAAGACATTACTTTCTTGACCTCATCTTTTCCTCCTCGTCTCAGTCCTCTTGTTCTCTTCACCCATCCCCTTCTTCCCTTCCCACTTTCTTCCTCTTCCCCCATGCTCTCACTTTGCTAAGGGGTTCTTGTCTCCCTCCCTTCTTTGAGGGACTATGCAATCTTATCTTGGGGTGCTCCTTGTTTCCTAGCTCCTTTGGCAGTGTAGATTGTCATTTGGTAATCCTTTGCTCTATTTCTAAAAAGCATATATGTGTGAGTACATACCATGTTTGTCTTTTTTGTGACTGGGTTGCCTCACTCAGGATGGTTTCTTCCAGTTCCATTCATTTGCCTGTAAATTTCAAGATTCCATTGTTTTCCATTGTGTAAAAGTACCACATTTTCTCTATCCATTCTTCAGTTGAGGGGCATCTGGGTTGTTTCCAGGTACTGACTACTACAAATAATGCTGCTATGAACAAAGATGAACATATGCCCTTATTGTATGGATGTGTATTCTTTGGGTATATGCCCAAGAGAGCAATTTCTGGATCTTAGGGTAGACTGATTTCCATTTTCCTGAGAAATCACCATACTGATTTCCAAAGTGGTTGTACAAGTTTGAACTCCCACCAGCAATGGAGGAGTGTTCCTCTTTCTCCGCATCGTCTCCAGCATGGACTGTCATTGGTGTTTTTGATTTTAGACATTCTGACAGGAATAAGATGGTATCTCAGAGTTGTTTTGAGTTGCATTTCCCTGATGGCTAAGGATGTTGAACACTTTCTTAAGTGTCTTTCAGCCATTTTAGATTCCTCTGTTGAGAATTCACTATTTAGTTCTGGAATCCACTTTTTAATTGCATTGTTTGGTGTTTTGGTAGCTACCTTCTTGAGTTCATTGTATATTTTGGGAATCAGCCCTCTGTCAGATGTGTGGTTGGTGAATATCTTTTCCATTTGTGGGATGGCATTTTGTTTTGCTGACTGTGTCCTTTGCCTTACAGAAGCTTCTCAGTTTCAGGAGGTTCCATTTATTATTTGTTGATCCCAGTATCTGTGCTATTGGTGTTTTATTGGTCTCCTGTACCAATTCTTTCAAGGGTACCACCTACCTTCTCTTCTAGGAGGTTCAGGGTGGATGAATTTATGTTGAGGTCTTTGATCCATTTGGACTTAAGTTTTGTGCATGGCAATAGATATGGTTCTATCTGGAATCTTCTACATGTCTGAATCCACTTATGCCAACACCATTTGTTAAAGATGCTTTCTTTTTTCCATTGTATAACTTTAGCTTCGTCAAAAATCAGGTATTCATAGGTGTGTGGGTTAATATCAGGGTTTTCAACTTCAATTCCATTAGTCAACCTGTCTATTTCTGTGCTAATACCAAGTTGTTTTCAGAACTATGTGTCTATAATAGATCTTGAAGTCAGCGATGGTGCTGCCTCTGAAAGTTTCTTTACTGTACAGGGTTTATTTTGGCTATCCTGGGTTTTTTGTTTTTCTACATGGTGTTGAGTGCTGTTCTTTCAAGGTCTGTGAATAATTGTGTTGGGATTTTGATGGGAATTGCATTGAATCTGTAGATTGCTTTTGGCAAGATAGCCATTTTTACTATGTTGATCCTACCTATCCAAGATCATGGGAGATTGTTCCATTTTCTGGTATCTTCTTTAATCTCTTTCTTTAAAGACTCAAAGTTCTTGATATACAGGTCTTTCACTTGTTAGGTTAGTGTTACCCCAAGATATTTTTTGTTTAAAGCATGGTGGTCTGATAAGATACAGGTGGTTATTCCATTTTGTTTTGTATCTATGTAGGTTTGCTATGTTGCTGAGTATGTTGTCAATTTTAGAGAAGGTTCCATGTGGCTCTGAGAAGAAGGTATATTCTTTTCTGTTTGGACAGAATGTTCTACAGATGTTTACTAATCACAACTGGGTCATAACTTCTGTTAGTTCTTCTGTTTCTTTGTTAAGTTTCTATCTGGTGGTCCTGTCTAGTAGTGAGAGCAGGGTGTTCAACTCTCCTAGTATAAGTGTATGAGGTTTAATGTGTGATTTGAGCTTTAGTAATGTTTCTTTTACAAATGTGGGTTCTTTTGTATTTGGGGCATAGATATTCAGTATTGAGATTTCATCTTGATGTACTTTTCCTGTGATGAGTATGAAATGGCCTTCTTCATCTCTTTTGATTGATTTTAGTTTGAAGTCTAATTTGTTAGATATTAGGATTGCTATACCAACTTATTTCTTGGGTCAATTTATTTGAAAAGTCTTTTCCCAACCATTTACTTTGAAAGAACATCTGTCTTTGACATTGAGATGTGTTTCTTGTATGCAGAAGAAGGATGTATTCTGTCTTCGTATCCATTCTGTTAGCTTGTATCTTTTTATAGGCAAATTAAGACCATTGGCATTGAGGTATATTATTGAACATTGATTGTTGATTCTTGTTTGTTTTGGATTTGTTGTTGGTGGTGTTATTATCTGTGGATAATACTTTTTATTCATTTGGTGTTTGGTAAAGTGGGATTATCTATTGCCTATGTTTTTTGAGTGTAGTTATCTTTGTTGGGTTGGAATTTTCCTTTCAGTAATTTCTGTAGCACTGGATTTGTGGATACATATTGTTTAAATCTGGTTTTGTCATGGAATATCCTGTTTTCTCCATCTATAGTGATTGAAAGCTTTGATGGTATAGTAGTCTACTCTGGCATCCATTTTCCCTTAGTGTTTGTAGAACATCTATCCAGGATCTTCTGGCTTTCAAAATTTCCATTGAGAAGTAGGGTGTAATTCTGAAAGGTCTGCCTTCATATGTTACTTGCCCTTTCTCCATTGCTGCTCTTAATATTTTTCTTTATTTGGTGTTTTGATTACTATGTGGTGAGGGGACTTCTTTTTGTGGTCCAATCTATTTGGTGTTTTGTAAGCTTCTTGTACTTTCATAGGCATATCCTTCTTTAGGTTGGTTAAATTTTATTCTATGATTTTGTTGAATATATTTTTTGTACCCTTGACCTGAATTTCTTCACATTCTTCCTTGCCTGTTATTCTTAAGTTTGGTCATTTCATGGTGTCCCATATTTCCTAGATATTTTGTGTTAGGGATTTGTTGAACTTGAGATTTTCTTTGGTTGATGACTGTATATCTTCTACTGAGTCTTCAACACCTGAGACGCTGTCTTCCATCACTTGGATTCTATTGGTTATACTTACATCTTGGTTCCTGATCATTTGCCCAGCTTTTCTATTTCCAGCACCCTCTCCTTCTTTATCGTGTTTTCTTTATCGTTTCTAATTCTGCTCTCAAACAATGAACTGTTTGGATTGTTTCCTTCACTTGGTTGGTTTTCTTGGCTTTCTTAAGATTCTTTAAAAGAATTATTTATTTCTTGAAGTTTTTGGTTTGTCTTTTCCTCCATTTCATGTCATTTTTGCTTGTCTTTCTTCTATTTCTTTAAGGGATTTTCTTGATTCATCTTTAATCATCTCTATCATCTTTTTAAAATAGTTTTTAAGGTCCACCTTTTTTTTTTAATCCTCTGTGTTTGGCTTTTCAGGTCTTGCTGGTGTGGAGTCCATAGATTCTGGTGGTGTCATATTTGTCCTTCTGTTGTTGAGTGTGTTCTTATTCTGTTGTCTTCCCATTCCTTCTTCCCTTGTGTGCAGGTGGGGTCTTTACCTCTCCTCTAGTCTCCTCAAGCAAAGGGCGGAGGTCAGAGGTGGAACCAAGAATGAGGTGTGTCCATACTCAGGGTGGGCGTTCCTGTCTGGGCAGGTCCACTCTCCTGAAGAGGCAGGCTCAGGGAGAAGGGCGGAGGGCATGACGGGGGAATTTGGGGTAGAGCTGAGCCCAGATTCACCTCAGGCCAGCAGGCAGATGGCAGAGGACAGTAGGGGAACTGAGATATTTCGTTTCTTGAATTTTTGGTTTGTCTTTTCCTCCATTTATTTAAGGGATTTTCTCATTTACTCTTTGAGGGTTTCTATCATCTTCATAAAGTTGTTTTTGGGGTCCCTCTATTCTGCTTCATCTGTGTTGGGATGTTCAGGCCATGCTGGTGTAGAGTCCCTAGATTCTGGTGGTGTCATTTTGGTCTTTACATTGTTGAGTGTGTTCTTATACTGTAGTCTTCCCATGCCTTCTCTGAGTGGGTTCAGGTGGGGTCTCCTTCTCCTCTCATCTCCCAGTGGGTGGAAGTGGGCCAAGACTTCAATGTGGGAAACTCTGGATGTTCTGGCTTTTCCTGGTTTTCTCCTCACTCAAGAGGAAGGCAGAGGCGGGGCCAAGACTCAAGCGGAGCATGAAGGGCAGTGGTCATAGGGGGACCAAGAATGAGTTGTGCCTTGACTCAGTGTGGTCCGTCCTGACAGGGTAGATTCACTACACATGGAGTGGACCCAGGAAGTTCCAAGGAAGGGATAGGGGGTGTTGGGCCTGAGCAGAACCCACACTTACCTCAAGCAGAGGGCAGATGGCATAGACCATTTTATAATTTTTAGTTTTGAAATTATGATATAATTACATGTTTGTTTTCCCTTCCTTTTCCTCCCTTTTAACATCCTCATATGCCACACTTATTCATTTTCCAATTCAGGTCTTTTTAAAAAGTTAATTGTTGTTACATTTATATATGTATATTTATATACATATAAATTACTAAACATAACCTGCTTATGATTTTAAAAAAGAAGTTCCTTCCAGGCCATCTTGCCTTTTTGAAGAGCTTTCATGGCAACTAAATTCTTTCTTCACCATGGACCTATTGAGAACACTAGGAGACAATAATAGCAAATCTTAGTCTTTGGATTGAAACTATGCTTCAATAGCAATTCCCTATCCATTGCAGTCAAATTATTAGGAAATGCCTGGCACAGTAAAGATAATTCTTTTTTTTTTTTTTTTGGTTTCTAGAGACAGGGTTTCTCTGTGGCTTTGGAGGCTGTCCTGGAACTAGCACTTGTAGACCAGGCTGGTCTCGAACTCACAGAGATCTGCCTGCCTCTGCCTCCAGAGTGCTGGGATTAAAGGCCTGCGCCACCAACACCTGGCTACTAATGATAATTCTTTCCTGAATTTGGATTATTGAGACTGAATGAGCTGCCATTCACAGCTGTTAACTGGTAGTACCAGGAGTTTTGACAACAAACTCTACAATGTTCTACCAGGCCTCTTTACCACAGGGATTTGACACATTTACCACTTTTGTCACGTGTGGTGTAGTTGAGGACAAGCAACAGGATAATTTTGGGGTAGGATGTTATCTACCACTTCTGATATGAACAAGGCACCATTGTGCTGATGGGGTTTCTGCAAACAGGCACTTAGTCAAGGCAGTCAGTCACTTGCATTGAACATGTGCTGTTGCATCCTGGAAGTGAAGATGTTTTCTGAGTATCTCATGTAAAACTTGGAGGAAGAAGGAATGGAAACAGAAGCTTGCTGAGTTCTGCTGTTTCTGCCAACCCCTTGATTCACAGGTTCTGCCATTTTATACTTTATCTAATTTTATAAACCAATATTCATTCATTCATCTACAATAAAGATACTTTAACACAATTTAGTCTCAATGTCAAACTAATTCATTTCCAATGGACTAAGCAAGGGACATGGTAGATAAATAGGAAGACGTCTTATTCTAAATATTGGTATACTATAACACACACACACACACACACACACACACACACACACACACACACAGAGTCACCAGTCACTAACTGTTTTTTGTGAAGGCAAAAGTCCAACCAAAAGTCACGCTTTCCTTGGTACATCCCTTTTTTACATCAGTGAGCCTGGATACATTCAAGGCCCTGAAAGATGTTCTCTAATTGTACTCAATAGCATCTGAACAATTTTCATTTTATTTCCATCCATTATAAAATGTCTTCACAGACCTAGCCATTAACATTTTCTGTTTCCTCAAGAAAGGATAATTTATTGTCTACCCACTTAAAGATATTAGGCTTCTGTATACCAACTTTGTTTTATATTTCCATTCAGTATTCCTGGTTTCTCTTTGGAACACTTGAGTGCTTATAGTCATGGCAAATGGCACTCACTAATAACAATTGAACCACTGTAACTGTCACAGAACTGCATGGCTCCAGTTCTCCATCCCCTGCCTGAGCAATGTGGAAAGGTGTCTCTTGTTAGAAGCTGGGTTCTCACTATAGCTACATCTGCTGTGCTGTCCCCCAGGAACATTCACTGTCAAGTGCAGCTCCTGCCATGCACATGCAAACCCAAGCATGGCCCTGATCCCCTGAATTGCAGACCCTAAAATCTGACCACTCAGACATTAAGAAATATGGAACAATACTTAAGTTGAGAAATGTTTCTCCTTGAGCATATTTTCCTTCCAATAAAAATAGTTTTAAAAGGTTAATGTGACTTTTCTGAAAAAAATGTTGTATTTTATGAAATGTAGTGATGAAATTGGATCTTTTTCGTTATAAAACAAAGGTGGTCAGAAACACTGATTTTTTTTCTTTAAGGAAGCTGTGACACCCTCGGTTAATTTTTCCATTTCTTCTCTTTGTCTTTTTATCTAAATGTGGCTTTTTTTCTTCGTATATATATTAAAATATTTGTGTCTCAAAAATATGATATTATAAATCACAGAAATATTTTAATGCAATCCAATAAGCCATGGATTAGAAATTTTTATTCAAGTTAAATCATGAAAATAGGATGTAATTCTTCCTATTCATATACCTGAAAGATGGTGCTATCAGATTTCCTTGTTTTGATTCATCTGGGAAGATCATGTTCCCAAAATCAACACTGTGAATCTGCCTTATGGCTGACTTCCTGTCCTGGAATTTTACTATGTCTTTTCATAATTGCAGCAGTGTTACATGGAGGGAAAAACATATCCATGTTTGCATCTTTAAAAAGTATATTGGATTTAAGTATTTATATAAAATATCTCATGTATATGATTATGATATAACACATTTAAAAATATATGAATATATATAGGGAGAGAGAGAGAGAGAGAGAGAGAGAGAGTGAGAGAGAGAGAGGCTGTAAGTTTTAAAAGGGTGGGTACATTTGAGGGTTTGGAGGGATGAAAGGAAGGAGGAAAAGATGTAATTGTATTATAATCTCAAGAAAAATATTTTTAAAACATTGCATCTTGGTTACCCTATTCAAGTGAGCTAGCATTTCACTTCTGTTCACTTCTCCGCATCAGTTCATAGTCTTTCATTTGTCTTAGCATCGTTGAAGGAGCTTGATCACCCAGACACTAAACATGCTGAGAAGAGTGAGCACCTCTCTGCAGCACGGCAGTGTTCCACACAGACTCAGAGAAGGAAGTCTCTTGTGAATGAGCAGAGATCTTCCTCATAGGAATCTCACATCCTTACATGAGACATTTACTTTATATATGTCTACTATTTAAATACCAACTGTTTAGGATGTATTACATAAATCATTTATAACATTTTTATTTTATTTTAAAATTTCTATTTGGTGAGTGAGGAATGTCACATGCTAAAGAGCATTTGTGGAGGTCATTGTAAAAATTTTAGCGTTGGTTTTCTCTTTCTGGAATGTAAGTCCCAGACATGAACTTCCATCCTCAGTCTTGGCAGGAAGCACCCGTACCACTAAGCCATTTTGCCTGACCTGTAAGTCATTCTCATAAATGTAGATTTCCTGTTGTCACCTTGCAACAACAAAGGATCCTAAAAAGACAGAGCAATTCTGCACTGTGGTAAAGTGACCCAGGTATTGTCTCTACAATTCCACATGTGTTGTTACTCACCAGGCAAGGCAGGAAGTTCCAGCTTGTCTGTTTCCCATTGTGCTGGACTGAAGCAAGGCTGAATTTTGTTAGAATAGGTTCTTTCTATTTTATTGTTTTGGTATTGAAAAAAAATCACTCTAGTAATGAACACAGAAGTCAAATGCTGTGGACGATGTTATTCTTTTTTTGTACCTTTTCAATTTCCCCTTTTTCTAGGCTATTTGCAATATCCAGCACCATGTGTAGAACTGCCAGGAACAGCCCATCTCAGCCAGAAAAACATGCACCAGATTCCCTCTCCACCACAAGCCTACTGGGCATCCCAGATATTTTTCTTAGGCATTAACAATCTGTTTTGTGTGTGCCTGTTGCCCTATCTCCTTCATTTTAATGGTAGAAAGTAGGTAAACCACTCACTATTTATATCAACTTCATGTTACCTCACAGAGGAATTGGTAGAGGAGTCAACAGACATATAAAGGGACCAAGAACATCTTTGGGGACAAAATACAACATTAATTGCCAATGTGTGCTTCCTGTTGCCTGCGCATTATGGATGTCTCACACTTGACAAACACCTCTACAAGGGTCCTGGAGGAGCCCTTGTCAGTCTATAACTAGAAATTCAGCTCAACTACCATCTCCAGAGTTAGAAATGCCTTTGAGCAGCAGAGGGGCTGTGTTCAGTCTCCTGTACACAGACTAGAGGCATCAGCCAGACCATCATATACACTATGAAGCAACTCAAGTCCCCATGCCCTTCTATGGATGTACAGATCTGAGACACAGAGACTTTAAAATATGTATCATTGGAGACATTAAGTCTCTTGCAGATAACTCAGCCCTCTGTTTGTTGCTCAAATCCACAGCACAACTGATGTTTCTAATTTTTTTTTATTTTTGTAATTTATGCAAGGTGCTGGTGAGATTTAAGAATAAAAATGCTGGCAAAACAGAGAAGTTGCTGTGTGGAACCACAAAACAACTGCTTGTTTTTCTCTCAAACAGGCATTCAGAGCTTTAAATATTGGAGAGCTTGTCATTTCCCTTTTTTGTTTGTTTAGTGTTTAGTTTTGGTCAAAATATCAACAGTAACAAGGGAAGTGTGATTGGAGAAAAAGGCCAGGCTCTTTTCAGCTGTTTGTACATCGTCATGGCTCTGTAGAGCCCTCTGTGTGTACTCTGAAAATGGCAAGAGATACACATTGTATATTCAAATAATATAACAGTGAAACCAAGATTCAAGGGTTGTTAATCTCAAACATATTATGGGATTGCTGAGCAACTAAGGTACTGAGTGTCTCCATTTTAATTACCAGGGTTGGCAGAGGAATCCAATTATGCTGCTGTGTCCCCAACATAACCCTTTCTCTTTGTTTGCTGCTGGCGTATTCTCAGCATGTTTCGATCACCTTTGTTTATTTGCTTATTGGCTGTTTAGATTTCTCCTCTCAGGCCTCCCACTCTAATTTGAGAGACAGTTTTTGGAGGTTTATTTTCTCTGAAGGAGTTACTCATCCTCTCGCAAGCGTGGCGTCCCATGCTAACAATGAGTTTTCACTACTATTCCCCAGTTGAATTCTAAGGCAATGGTATGGCTGGCTTTCTGTACATGATGCAGCATTGTTTGGATCTGGATGTCACAGGCAGTGGAGGTACATGTTAGTCTCATTTTAGGCTTCTGACAGGACTGGGAAATTTTAAACAAAGAGGAAATTCTCATTCTGCAGGAATTCTCAGTACCACACCAAAAGGCTCATGAAATTTTCTGCATCTATATGTTTCCTTACTCCCATAACCATAAGATATAAATTGTGAGACATAATGTTCCACTAAAATATCAGCCTTAGTAATAAATAAACAGAGATACTATCTGCTTAGTCAAAGAACAGAGTGTTTGTTGTCACATTAAATCAGTCCCCTCTTTCTTTCCATTCTGCCCTTCACTGTCACTGCAATCCACTCTTCATTCTATTATGTGTCAGCACAGTCCACTGTGTCCTCTTGTTCTTCCTTAACTCTTTTAGTAATTTCCTTAGTGGTCTCTTCCATTCTGTCCTTAATAGATCTGGCCTTCTCAGTTCCCTCCTGAAAATAAACTAAACTGAAATCTCCATATAAGCTATGAGTCACTCTTTTTTTTTTTGGTATTCAAAATATCTCTGGTGTGCTACCAATCTAAGGTTTCTTGTCCCAGCCTTCTTTTGTCAAACTCTACACATAATATGTTTTTCAACCATGAATTTTCACTGCAATTGATATCTTCTGGGAAAAGTCAGTTTTCCCCAGTAAGTGTCACTGGGCATATGAACCATACCCCAGAGCAGACCCCAGGCCCAGGAGGAGTTAGCCAATGCAAAAATGGACTCCAAGGGTTTTATTTTTGTTGTTGTTGTAGGCAGTTCTTGCTTTGGTAATCTGTCTTACTGTGCATTTTTTTTTGTTTGGCTTGGTTTTATTTTTTGTTTTTGTTTTCATTTTTTGGAAAGCAAGAAAGAATGTGAAATCATTCCTAATGATATAATGTTATACTCATAGATTTGTGCCTTGACCAATCATCATTAGAGAGGCTTCCTCCAGCAGCAGATGGGAGCTGGTACAGTGACCCACAGACAGACAGTATGTGAAGAGAGAGAGTCTAAATTGGAGGTCTCTGTCAGGTGCCTCCCCACAGAGATGAGTGGACCCTGCAGAAGAGGAGGAAGAAAGACAGTCGGAGTCTGAGAGGATGGTGGACAACAGGGGACATGGCCCACTTAATGAGCTAAGCAGGGCTCACAGAGACTAAAAGAGCAAGTGTGCAGCCTGCATGGGTCTGCATTAGGCCCTTTGTGTGTATGTTATGGGGTTATTAGCTTGGTGTTTGTGTGGAACTCCTAATAGTGGAAGCGGGTATGTCTCTGACTCTTTTGCCTGCTCTTGGGACTCTTTTCCTCCTATTGGGTTTCCTTGTTCAGCATTGATATGAGTGCTTTGGCCTTGTCTTATTGCCCAGTTTGTCTGGCTCTTGGAGGCTTGCTCTTTTCTAAAGAGAAAAAGGAGGGGGTATAGACCTTGGAGACAGGGGAGTTGGGGGGAGATGGGAGGAGTGGAGGGAGAGGAAACTGTAGTCATGATGTATTATATGAAAGAAGAATCTATTTTTAATTTAAAAAAGAGAAAAAGTAAAAGAAAAAGGAAATGCCATACCCAATTTAAAAAAGAAATAAAGAAAGGGAAAAAGATGGAAGGAAGGAAGGAAGGAAGGAAGGAAGGAAGGAAGGGAGGGAAGAAGGGAGGGAGAGAGGGAGGAAACAAAACTGGTAAGATTTATTCTACCTAATGTAGAATAAAAGGGGGAAGAATTCATTGCATAAGCAATGTGTAAATATATTCTTGGCAAAAGATGTAGGCAATGGGTTATCTAAATGCATTGAGTATATTGAACTAGAATGAAAATGAAATTGTACAGAGAGCTTTAAACTTATCTGTTTATGGGCCATATACCTAGAATTTAAATTTGGTTAAATTGAATCTAGCAAAGAAAGGTCACCACAATGATACCAACCAAGAATGCGACCCTGGCTGTTTGTTAATCTCATCTATAGCATCAGAAATTAAGCTATGGATGCTAATGATTCCATATGTTAGATAGGTAGCATATATGCTCTATGAAACTGATTAAAAGAAATCAAAACCAGAACCCAAGCAAAGTTCTACTGAAGCGTGTGTAGATGAAACTGAGGAAACAACACCCCACTCACTACCGTGGAGATGAAGGGTGAGAGTCTACCAGTGAAGAGAAGATTTTCTTAAATAATTTTGGAAAAGGTGCAGCAGGAATACCACTGTCAGCTTTTCTCGCCTCCATGTAGATGACTTCCAGGTAAATTTAATGTATGTATATCATCCTAATTCAGATGGGGAGAAGGAGGTGTCATGAAGGATAAATTGGCTTCATATTCCCAGACTGAAGGAATCCCTGGAGGAGGAGCCCCAGGCTCATGCTAATGTGTGGTGTCTTATGAGATCTCAGCCTACTGACATTGGGAGTTCCAACAGTGAAAAAAAAAAGCCCTCTTGAGTCCAAATTGTAGTCCCTAGTAGCAGGACAACTAAGACACTTTAGTATTGGTGAGGTGAATAAGCCTTGATGTAAAACATGCTGAACTTCTGAAGTTTAAGGAAGAAACTGAAGTTGTGCTGATAGCACTGCCTGCCTGCAGCAAAATATGCAGCAGTCAAGGTCCCCTTCCTATGGGAAGACAAGCATAATAGATTTCATAAAATTTATAGTGCTTAGATGTCAACAGTGGTAGAAGACAATAAATATTCAATGTTATCAAAAATACTACCAGTGGTTCCAAATATAATAACTACCATTTCCACCTTATCCTGTAAATCCTTTTAATTGTGCTTCAGTTTGTGTGAAAAGCCTCCGAGAGGAGCCCTGAACCAAATATGGCCTCCTTAGTTTGTTTTTGTAATAAAGAGGGAATTTGTTCACCATCTTAGGTAAGCCACAGAATCCATAAAGGAGATGAGGATGGTATTTCAACAAAACACCTTGCTGTTTCCATGTGGATTTCTATAGATTAACTGAAACTTGAGTTTTACTCAAGACCCATGGAACAGTCCTGCATTACACGAAAAGAAATTGGGAAGTATGAGGGCTAAAGAACTTGTGTTGCAACAGCTTAGTCAGTTCAATATTTATGGTCCGGTAGAAAAAGAAAGCACAGATTTCAGTTTTATAAGGAGTCTTATGTATAAATTTAAAAGAAAGCAAGTTAACTCAGTTTCCTGTTTTCATTTTTTAATATCAGGACTGAATTTTTAAGCCATATTTAATATAAGCATTTTGGAGAGAAGGAAAAAAAAACGATGTTTTCAGTGCTACACACACACACACACACACACACACACACACACACACACACACACACACACACTCACACACACACACACGTATTTCTTATTGGATTGACTCATATTTAACAAAGGTGTTAGAAGGTAAGGTAAGCATTTCAAAGTGGTGAGAATAACTTATAGCTTAATGTCACATTCTTTGTAATACATTAATATCATGCCATCTAAGGCTCAGAGAACATCATGGTAGAGATGGAAGGAATGTAGAGTCTGCAGATGGGGAGAAAGGCCATCTTTCTTCATGACACTGCTCTTCCACTCAGAATTTCACAGCTGTTGTGGGACTGCACAAGACTGAGTCTGTCAGAAGTCAGTCATGGATGAGGAAAGACTCTTGAGTCCCAGCAGCTTCCACCTGAACTGTTGACTACAGATAGATTCTGAGAGAAAGAAGCCTCATTGTCTTCTGCTGTGTGCCACTGGTGAGCCCACCAGGGTCCAATGGATAGTTCCAAAACCATGGTTACACAGATGGCTTTGGTTAAGCTCAGTGGGCCAGAAAACAATACCAAAGACATGAATGTAGGAAATATGTTTGTAGGAGAAAGATTCACAGAGGTGATTGGAGATAAGAGTGTCTGTTAAGGGAAATTAATAACATCAAATATATGAAATTGTCAAAACAAGTTTAATTAATACTTAAAATTTCCTATAATATATAATTAAAAGTAGTTTCCCCTTAGAATTCATGTTATTATAAAAATTGTTTAAAGTAAAAAAATTGTTTAAAGTAAAAGTTTGCATATTTGTGCCTCAGATTGAAGTACAATAAGTGAAGATTTTTGAGCTTAATAAATGCCATATTCTGGTATCACTGAGAAAATGGCCATGTTGCAAATGAAGCAACTGTGAACAGGTGGGTATTATTGATGTATTTGTCACCTGTTAATAAATGCCTTGCTTTAATTTATAATAAATGGAAAGGGTGGAAGAGCCCTTTCAAAGAAAACAAGCACAAAGCAGCAAGCTGTGATAGCAGTAGTAAAAATTGAGCATAATAAAGAACAAAACAATTTTATCTGAAATTAAAACACAATGAACCTTCAAGCTCAGAAAGTAAATAGTGCCCTATTCTATTCAGCTGTAATATTTTTGTTTTCTTATTTATCAGGCAGCTCATGCTATAATCTGCCCCCACTAGTTAAAACCATCTCATCTTTGCTGTGAACTATGTCGCCTTTTCTTCTCAGAACATTGTGCCCTTAAGTCATATTTGTGACACTTCTGGTTGATTCACAAACTCCTTGGAATACACAATGCTATTGAATTGGATTCCCATTTGGACCTTTTACAGAGCCATTGCTTTCTTTGAGAGTGGTTCACGAAACATCAGTTGGCACAGGCTGGTTTAGTGCTTAGTTTCCTGTCTATGGAAAGCATGTAGAAGCATCAAGAATGTAAGTATGTCATTTCTCTGTGCAGACAGATTGCATTGCATATAATGCAGCATTTATCCCCAGTTAGACTCAAAGCTTCACATATTTCAGTAGAGGTCTCTGCTATGGCTTATGATGGGTAATTGATAACAGCAAAGGACTGGGAATGAGAGGCAGATACGGCCACACTCTTTTACCAGCTGGCCACAGCAGTCAGCTTGTCTTTTATTGATGTTTGCTTCAAGTAAGTAATATGATTTAAGGATTTAATATTCTTTTCATGTAATTATGATATCAGATAAAGGTAGCAATCTTTGAAATTAACATAACTAAAAAGAAAACAGAGAAACAGTAGGCAATATCAAGGCATTTTGGAGACAATGAGTCAGAAGATTGTGCAACATGTCGAAATCCAATTTTCTAAGGAAAGATTTAAATATTATGCTTTTAAATAGATAATGGAACTTGATCTCAAAATCCCAGTGAAGTTTCATGTACAAAAATGTTTGCAGACTGCATTTATTCATGTAACAGAGATGCCAGTCAACATGGCCTTGCATTCGTGGATGGTGATGAAATTACCCAATCATTCTACCATATTATTTTTCAAGAAAACCTGAAACTTGAGTACTTACAGATACATACCGTCTCTGGATTGTGAAAGGCAGTACTCAAAGTCCCATGTTTTCTACACATTCCCTCGTAGATGTTGAACAGAATACACAGGTAAGGCATCTGGCAGCTTGTTTGTGCTGCCTTGCCTTGTGCATTCATCTTTATCACATGAAACAAAGCTGCTTTGATTTCCCTCCAAGATTCATTTGAATAAAGAATTTAAATGTGAGACATGGCTAAGCTTTTCAGTCACAGGTGGCAGTTATTTTGTGGTGTTTCATAGGAATAAACAAATAATAAATGACTAGCGTCATAGTCCTTTAGATTTTTCTCCTTCTACTCATACACCTCCTCCTTCACTGCAAGCTGCTCAAAAGAGACCAAAGATACATCTTCACTTTATTATACACAATAATTAACCCCTCAGAGCATACTAATTTTCTTGATTGATCTTTTCATAAAAAATACTTGTAACATTTTCTCAAAAGTATCCATCTGCTCCATTTTTTAAAAATTTTCATCATACCACAACCTTGGCCAGCTGAACAAAGCTGCACAGGGAAACATTTCTCACTGAGAGCAGAGCCTTCATGAGAGGGAAGACTTGCTGTTTTATTTTGGTTTTTAATAACATAATATTTTTCTGTTATACTAACATGAATTTTCATATCATCCTACAGAACAGAACACATGCATACGTTTGGAACAATTTGCATTAGTTAGCGGCATGTGGCAAAGCTCTCTTGCAATTTTGGGGTCTGATCTGAAGCAAACTGACAATCTTTAATTAACAATAATAGTTTAAATCATCCATTCAATGAATTAATTTCAAAACATTTTACCCAGCATATATTAAGTATTTTGTAGCGAAAGTTATAATAAATGCAGTAGACATGGGGTATGCTTTTAAGGGAGCCTTTATTTGCAGAACAGAATGAAAATTCACTGTAATCCTACATAGTGTCAAGCTATGATAATGTAATGGGATATGGGTGTGAGAGGGTGACAGTCTTGTATATGAGAGAGAGGCCACAATTTGCATGTAATCCATTTAGAACAAATATAGAAATGGCCTGGAATAGAGGAAGGACAAGTATAGATGGAATGTGGCAGTTATGGGTAGAAAGAATTTCAGAAGTTGGGAGAGGTAAGGCCAAAGCAAGTAAGACCCCAAAAAAATTGGTTTAAAAGAATGTTAGCCACATGTATTTTATATTTCATTTCAGCTACGAATTTAAAATTTCAGATAGTTCTGGGCGAAGATGATGTAAAATTATGTAATTTACATCTTTAAAACCAGTTCCCTATGAATAATAAACTATAGACGGGTAAACTGGGGACAGTTAAGTATCTATTAGTATACCACTGAAATATCTATTATGCTATTTTGATTTGATACATTGAAACAGAAAATAGCATTCAAAAGCATAACAATAAAGACCCCAATTCGTATTTCTGATTGTATTTATCATTATCTATCTCAGAAACTCATATTTCTGCTGTGATATGTTCTCCAGGTTTCTTACATATGTTATTATCGTAACTTAGAAATGCTTTCAAAACAGGTTAACACAAGGAAATTCTATGTTTTTATTATCATGGCTTTTAAATGAGTGAAATATTTGCAGTAAGAAACAGAGATTGCTGAGCATTGGTGGCGCATGCCTTTAATTCCAGCACTCAGGAGGCAGAGGCAGGCGGATCTCTGTGAGTTCAAGGCCAGCCTGGTCTCCAGAGTGAGTGCTAGGATAGGCTCCAAAGCTACACAAAGAAACCCTGTCTCAAAAAAACAAAAAAAAAAAGAAAGAGAGAAAGGAAGAAAGCAAGAAACAGAGACTTAGGGTGGACTATGAATCATACTATTAGTATCTTTTGTGACTTTTAGCCAGAATTTAATTAGTTTTCATTAAATTTTATAAGGTTATTCATTGGAGCAGTAACTTTGAGCTAGGTATTAAGAATCATAGTTTTAAACAGAGCTATAGCTACATGTGTCATTTGAAGGATTAAGTGATCAGTAACAATATTTTTACTTGGTATTCTATGATATATGTATGTATCTTTGTAATGATATACACAGAAATAAAAATGTAATCAAGTGTTTTGTCCTGTTATTTTCAAGAATTGATGGTTTGAAAGAAAATGTTCCCCAAAGGGAGTGGCACTAATGGGAGGTGTGGCCTTGTTGGAAGAAATGTGTCACTGTGGGGGAAGGCTTTGAGGTCCCCAAGCTCAAGATACCTCCCAATGTTTGAATCAACTTCCTGTTACCTCTGGATCAAGATATAGGACTCTCAGCTTCTTCTTTGGCACCATGTATGCCTGGATGCTGCCATGTCTCACCATGATGACAATGGAATGAACCTCTGCACAGTAAGCCACCCAATTAAATTTTTTCCTTTGTCATGATGTCACTTCACAGCAATAGAAACCCTAACAAAGACAAACATTGGTATCAGGGACTGGGGTATTGCTGTGATAGGTCTGGCCATGATTTTTATGTTTGTAGGAGTATGGTCCTTGGGGCTTTGGATTAGAAAATCAGTTGATTTTTGCTGCTTAGCTTAGTGGGCCATCCTAGTTGGAACCTGGAAGACAGTGGTGCTAAGTGAGATTTGAATTGTGAGTGCCTGGATCAAGAGTTTTCAGCAGAGAAGAATGTTAGTAGGTAGCCTACAGATCATTTGATGAAGAATGTGGCTGTTTTTTTTTTTTCCCTTGTCCAAAAAGTGCCAGATGCTAAAGTGAAGAGTTTTGGATTACTTTTATGGTCAGAAAAAAATCTGCTGTGTATTAATAGTGGTAACTCTAATGAAGATTTATAATGTAATGAAGCAAGATGAGCAAGGAAAAATACAAGATGTAGAACCATTTGAGGAGAAAAGTTTTATCTGGAAGTGAAATCAAGTTAAGTCTTGTGTTCAAGGAGATAAAGAGATTAAGAAATGGAATAAAGGGAATGGTGACCTCAGGGCAAGATCCTACCTGTGAAAAGAAAGTAAATCTTAGAGCCAAGTGTGGTGGTGAAAGCCTTTAATCCCATCACTCAAGGCAGAGGCAGGCTGATCTCTGAGTTGCAGCCCAGACTGGACTACAGATCAAGTTTCTGGACAGCCATGCTTAGGCAGTGTAAGAAGCCATGGAAAACAGAAAGATGATGGGGATGAAGTTGAACAATGAGGCTATGTTCCAAACCCAGCAAGCAACAGAACTTGGTAGCTTTGGCCATGTAGCTTTAGAGTCAATGGGAGAAGAAAGGTGTTATGGAAAGCTGATGAGGCCAAGCATGTGTTAAGTGTGTCTCTGAATGGAGGCATAGCTACAACATATATTAAAACAATCATTAACTTCATGTTTTATATGTAAAATAAAATAAGATAATTCAAGAAGTTTGGATTAAAATTTGGACCCCAGAAATAGGATAGCTTGAGTTCTTTACAATTAATGTGTCCTAGGTGAAGAATCTACCAACCTACCAATGTCAATATATACAGCCAAAAAGAAAAACCAAATATGATGTAGGAAAGACATAAAATATTAATTTAAGTGATGCAATGTTATGTTGCTGATAGAAAAACCCACATATGTGGGTAGAGAGACTAATTTAAACTGCCTTAAAATTATTTTGCATTTATACATATAAAATATAGTAATGTAGACTTTCTTCATAATTATTCAGTGTTTTGCTAACTCAAAATTTGGGTAGTTATAGCTAGCTTGCAAACATTTCAGAAATATACCTTTAAAGCTTTAACATTGCCTTAAAGAAAAGCACATTATTAGTTTTTTTCTACAGTGTGTGACATATACTTACAATTAACTGTGTTAACCTAATACTGTTCTTTGAAATGGTTCCTAATATGCCAACAGCCCCTTGGAACTTTTAAATATAGTAATATTTTAATAGTTAGTTATGCTAAATGGAACCATTTGTCTTAACACAGGTAGATTATTCTAGAAAGTTTTAACTAATTACACAGGTTTCCAAAGGGCAAACAACTTTCTCCAAAGATAACACAAGAGAAATTAAGAATGAATCAAAATGTGCAAAGAACTTGGCCCTTTGGTTCTTGATTTGAAGATGGAAGGGGCTTTGTGAGATGAATGGTGTGTGATCCAATTTTAGACTAAAAGTCACCCCCAAAGCAAGAAACAGAGACCACTGTCCTATGACCGCAAGGAACAGGAATCTGCCAACAACTCAGAAAAGCCTGGAGGACAGTCTCTCTCAAAATTAAAAAGCAGCCTTGATTTCAGTCTCATGAGACCCTGAGCTCAGAGAATAGCTAAACCCACCCAGATTTCTCCTTTATACAGCTGTGAGATAATAAATGGTATTTTAAGATGATAAATTTGGGGAAACTTGTCATGGTAACACTTGAAAACAAATGTATCATTTTCCCTCTTCTTAATTATTCTAAATTTTCTCAATCACAACTGCAGCCTCATGAATCTGAGGATTTGAGTCTTTTGCTGTTGATTTGGAGACACAGGTTTTTGTCACTGTTATATCCACAATTTCTAACTGTTTCTGCTAATGAAATTGGGTTTATATTTAGATGCTTCTACACTTATAACATGGTAGCATCAAACATTGTTACTGTAGAGGCATTAGAGTACATTAAAAATCATATGTTTTCATTATTTTATTCAGATTTTTCAGAAGAATACACCTTGGATTTAAAATGAAAGTCAATAGATCATAATATCAAATGCCTAATCAGTTTTAAAAATCTGTTTCTATTTGCTATTTTCTTCATAGTCATCTACATATGGGCCAAATTAGGGCCTTTATTATAGTTAAGAAAATGAATAAAGAAATGAATGTGGAAAATGGCTTCTCTTAAAATTTTCTAATAGCTTAGAAAAGTGTCTAATATGAATGTACAGATAAGGATCCTTGACAGGTATAATCCAATAGGATGGAAAAGAGTAGTCAATATAATTATTAAAAATTAATCCAGCTGTTTTCATACATGAAAAACAAACACATATGTTATACATATATACATGAATGTATTTATGTATATGTATAAGCATGTGTATACTTGTAGACTCATACAAGGATAGCCCTTAAATCTTTGATATATATATATATATATATATATATATATATATATATGTAACAAGCTTGCTTCCCTCTCCCTCCCTACTCTCCCACCCCCACCAACACCCACTATCTCCCACCCCAACTCCCCTCCGTTCCCCATAGAGGATGAAGCCCTCCATGGGGGGAGTCTCCAAAGTCTGTCATATCATCTGGGGGAGGGCCTAGGCATCCCTCCATGTGGAATAGGCTCCCAAAGTCCATTCTTAGGCCAGGGATAAATTTCTAATAGCCATAATCTCCAGATTATACTTCACTACTTATTGAATTTGCAAGATGATTACACAATAAAGTAAATCAACAAATTAAATCCTATCATTCTTTTAAATATTCCTGTTGCTATTATTTCTAACTTGAATCCAATTATTGGAGTAGCTGATTTAACTATGGATCTGATATTCAATTTCCTGTTTTAAGAAATTTTACTGCAATAATAGTAGTCTATCACAAACTTTTAAAACTACGGATGAGGTCATTTCAAACAAATAAAAATTCAGATTAAACTATTAACTTCAATAGTTGAATATTGTCAACCTTCACAAAATAAGAGAGAAATATTTTAAACAAAAGCCTTAAGCCTTAAATGCAAAAATGTAAAGGCTACCAATCAATAATTATTGAAAATTTTAAAATAGTTATGCATTAATGTGATAATTGGATAAAACTCCTCCACACTATTTTTTTGGCAAAATGCTTCCAGAAAATGGAGTCTCATTAAATTATTTAATTAAATTATTTGACACATTCCTTAATTTAATTTAGGAATTACTCTGAAAATTTATGTTCATTCACTATAGTCATGCTTTCAAACAGCCTCAGCTCTTTGCAAACACTATTCAATTCTTCTCCCTCTGTGTGATAGTCATAGAAGACAAAAAAAAGTCTGAAATCCAAATAATTATTGATTGAATCATTTGTAAAGTCAGAACACTTTTATAACTGGTCTTTTTTTTATTTCCTCAAAACCCTTTGTTTCTTCATAATGGGGCTTCTAGAACTATGTTTAATTTCTTCTAAGTAATTTTTGTCTCAGTAGGAGTAACTTCTCAGAGCTATACTGTGCCAACTGTCTACTGCTGTCTCTGTTTTGAATTTTTATGACACAGAAAATTCAAGAAAGAAAACAACTTAGAATCAATTAGAAAATCTTACTCAGAATTAATACACCTATTATTCTGTAATGTACAATTCTTTTGATCTATTTATTTATGTATTTGTGTGAACACTTTTTCTGCATGTATGTTTGCACACTACATGAATGCCTTGTGACCTCTGAGTTGAGAAGAGGATGTCAGATCCTCTGGAACAGGAGTTACAGATTATTGTGAGCCACCATGGTGTGCTGGGAACCTCTTCAAGAACAGCAAGTGTTCTTAACTTATGAACCATCTCTCCAACCTCATTAGTCTCCAATTTAAATTCAATAGATCATCCTGCTTAGACACTACCTTCATTAAGAGAAGTTCAAGGCAGTGGGAGTACATTAAATTAAAGTGGTTTCAATTGCTATATGGGGGTTCAAAAATGGCTTAGCAGCTGTACGCATGTATTGCTCTTGCAGAAGACCAGAGTTCAATTTTCAGCAACCGTGTCACACAACTCACAACTACTTCTAACTCCAGCTCTGAGGGTATCAGATATCCCTGGTGTTTCAGGCACTAGAACTCAGGTGAAAATACACACACAGAGACAGACACACAAAATTAGATAAATAAATGTTTTAAAGGTAATATTCTGTGGTGCATAAAAAGCTGAGAAATAGCATCTGAATGTATGTTTGCATGACTACCAGTATTAAATGTTAAGATGGAAAACATAATCAAGGTGTCTCTCGGGTAACACTTAAACTCAAAGTAAATTCATGCTGGTTGCCTTAAATATAAACAACATAAAAAGATATTCAGTTCTACTTGTGTTCAAGGATTGACATTTATTAAATTTATAATTTTTCTTTCACTAAACTATTAACTATGTAATGACCAATCAAAGAAAAGAACCTTAAATCTGTGGGAACCAGGAAGCCACTATATTTATTCACTAAAACATATAATATTTAATTCAGACTTGTCCTTGAAATATTGTATTTGTATTCTCCTAGAAATAATGAGTGCCACAAAGGAACATGAGATGTTTTATATTTCTCCAGTTTGACATATCCATTTACATAAGCTCCTTAGTTTAAAATAGAATTAGTCTTATAAAACTTTGTTTTTGTTGGTTAATGCATACATTTTGCACTCCAGAACAGGTGTAAACTCTGACATCTGGAATATCCATCAGAAAAGAATGTCCCTGAGGCATGTACACAAGAGGATATCACTGTACACTCACACAATGACATTCCAGACAGATATTTGCCCTTATATCAGGGCACGAATAAGAAAAATAGAAAGCATGGGCAAAGAGCACATGACACAAAATGAAATACATATGTAGAGAGTGACCATCATGTAAAGGGTTAGTGCCTGTTCTATGGTGAAATCCAAGTCTGCTTGACAATGGAAGATTTAACATTTAACAGTTAAGCACATAAAAAGGAATTCATAACAGAAAAACCTACATCAATCAGAGTGACCTTTCTCAGAAATATCTTTTACAGGTTTTTCTCTGGCTGTCTCTTTTCTTCTTTGCTCTACCCTAGACCTTTTTCAGGGGTGACTCTTTTCATTCTTTCCTCGTAGATAACCCTCATCTTACCCTTTTTATTGCTATGAATCAGCTTCCACTGTAGAAAACCCTGAGGTATTTGTATCTAGTGTGTGAAGGATTTGGGAGCTGTTGGATTCACTATTACGGCGTATCCTTCCTTTGGAAGTTTCTAAGTTGGTTAGAATTATAATGGTGAAGGAAGTAAATGTGAAATCCAGGCACAGAGGAAAATCAACCAAGTGATAAATGAAACACTTCAAGACTGGGAGTGATAGAGACACACTAATTACTGTAAGAAATTTGGATAATCCTCACCTAAAATAACATTATAAAAATAAGTTATTTGGCATCAAAATATTTATTTTCATGGAAACCATTCCATACAGGAAAAATTTCAGAGTTTATACTATTCATCACTCCTGTATCTAAAAATCTTAGCCAATTAGCAGTTTTACTTATAAACATGAATAAATAGTACTTGGGAAAAGGAGAAAGAAAATACAATTCTTAGGAGGTTTAATATCACATCTTCTGGAACCTTCCCTAGTTTTCTCATCTACTTATGCCCTCAATCCATTAAGGATGAGAACCAAATCCTAGGCAAGACTCATAGAACACAGAAGAAGATATGTCTAAAATGAGCTTTGTTTTATTCACACCAGCCAGTACTGTTACATGGAAACAACATTTTAAAAACTACACGTTTTCTTAGCCTATGCTATGCCTTCTTATAAAGCATCAAACTATGTGTATATTTTATGCAGAATACATAAAAATGACAAGCCATCATCCATACTATTTTGAAAATATGTGACATTTAAGGTCAAGTTCAATCATTTAACTATTACATACAAGGTTGGAGTAAGTTAGCATTGAAAACCTGACAAAGGCCTATTATAGCAAAACCACAAATTTGTAGAGAAATACATACTTGAGATGTTTGTAATGAATAAAAATGAGACACCTGTCTCTTCAGTTTCTCCCAGAGTGCTTTCCCTTTCTCTAGTTACTCCCAAATCCCCCTACCTCCCTACCCATCTAACTTCTTATTCTTTCTCCTCCCCTCTCTGTCTCGAAAAGAAAGAAAGAAAATCAAAACAAACTAAAAAAGGAACAATTAAAAACTAGTGCAAAACAAAATATGAGGTTTATTTAATGTTGACCTTCTACTCCTGTGCTCCAGAAACAGTCTGTCTTGAAGTATGGATGATATAGCCAGTGACACTTTATTGAAAATTGTTCTTTTCTGCTGAGTAGTACTCCATTGTGTAAATGTACCACATTTTCTCTATCCATTCTTCAGTTGAGGGGCATCTAGGCTGCTTCCAGTTTCTGGCTATTACAAATAGTGCTACTATGAACATCGTTGAGCAGATGTCCTTGTATGAATGTGCTTCTTTTTGGTATATGCCTAAGAGTGGAATTGCTGGATCTTGTGGTAGACTGATTCCCATTTTCTTGAGGAGTCGCCATACTGATTTCCAAAGTGGCTGTACAAGTTGGCACTCCCACCAATATTGGAGAAGTGTCCCCCTTTCTCTACATCCTCTCAAGCATAAATTGTCATTGGTGTTTTTGATTTTAGCCAGAGAATTGTTTTTTCAAGGTCTGTGAAGAATTTTGCTGGGATTTTGATGGAACTTTGTGTCCATGTCTTCGTGATGGGTTTTTGTCTGGTCTGAATCTGAACAGGCCTCATGTATGCTGTCACCATCCCTGTGAATTTATATATGTTTCATCCATAAATGGGATGTCTGTATCAGTTCCCTCCTCTCAAGTCTCAGGGATCTGCACAGAAGAAGAATTGAAGATTTTTAGAGCCAAATCTGGTAGGCTGCTCCAAAGAAACAGCCTCTCCAGATAGAAAAGAACTAATGTGCTGCAATTGCATTGGAGAACAGTGATTCAACTGAGGAAGCATATTCTGTTTACACAGCTGTCCTGCCATCCAGTTACACTAAATGATCATGCTTCCCTTGTTTCGCTATTGGGAATATAGCCTTCTCAAGTATACACTGTGAAGAAGCCAGGACTGTTCCAATTAAACAACTCATGTAGCCCCATTTTACTTTATATTTACTACTTATGATTCATATTATATTTAAAATATCAGTGATGATAAAATGATGTAACACTACAAGTGGAATATATGTATAGGTACTATAGAGAAATATTGGTTTTAGATGTCAGGTGAATTAATTCCAGGGATCAGATTGTTTGATAAACGCTAGTGATTTTGCTCACACATGTGCCTGGATGTGTTTGCACAAAGACATAAGAACCCTACTGAGAAATAATAAGGTTTTTAGAAAAGTTAAATTATTTTCAAGAAGTAGTTGAAAATTTTGACATGGGTCACATGCTACTTTTTCCATCTCTTTCTTCAAATAAACATATCAGAGACCTCTTAAATGAGTGTGAGTAGGAATAAATCTAGGTTCTTAAAGTCCCAGTAAAGCATTTTTATAAGGTAGAGACAGATAGTCTGTATATAAGCCTGTAGTACTTTTTATAATTTTGGTAATTATCTATCCCTATGGACTCATTACTAAGACAGGAAACCATTCCAATATAATTATATGCATTTTGATATAAGGTAACTAAATATCTGAATAAGTTCTTTATAAATTTCACTATATTGAACTAAAGGTTTGAATAAGTTTGCATTGGACAAAAGAGATCTATAAATAGAAGTCTACTTTCAAGAATCATTAAACTTTGTCTCTAACCAATATAATAGCTGAGTTGATAATGATTGTCTTATTTGTATGGTTGACCATGAACTAACAAACAATGCCTACAGCCTTGAGCAACAGACTCAAATTGGCAATATAGTTCAAGGCCTGTTCTGCTCCCATCTCATGCTTGGCATATGGTGCTGTAAAACAGGGTGGAAAGGTTTTGCCTTCTCTTGTGCAAGAAACTGGTGACATGGTCTAAGAGATGTATCTCCATGTCAAGGCTATTCATTTGCTTCCTTGTCCAGATTTTTTTTCTTCTTGGTTGGTTGGTTTTTTTGTCTGCTCTCTTTTTAAAAAAATCATAGGATTATCTGTTTCAAAGTACTCATCGAAGTAGAACATACTAACTTTAGAGGGAGGGTCAACAACTGTTTCATAATTTTCTGAGTCATCTGAACTATATGTGTCACCCTGTTTTCCTCGTATACACACTTTCCTACCAAACACAAGCTAAAGTGAAGGACAGCCACTTTTATTGACAGCTTCTGTTTCTTTGCACTTTCTTTGGCTATGACATTTTTAAGGGGAAATAGTATGAATGACAATTACTAAACCTGTAAATCAAAGGAAAAGTTCCCATTCTTGTTGTACTGAAAAAGATTGTGAATTTCATGGTATTAATTTTACAGTTGTCTGGTGTGGCTTCTTAGCATTTATATTTATAATACAAGTTATATTTATTATAATACAAGATGTATCAAGTAGAGATTACAGAGAACATGAAAATAAACATAAATAAATTAACTTGAGAATTTTATCTCTATAATGGGATGTTTACCAAATGTCCAGTTCATGCAGTGTATTTTAAACATTAAACCCAGGTATCTGGACAAAAATGAATATTACAATGAAGAAGAAACTCCTGGACATTATCAAGCAGTCCTCTACCCATGACACCTATGACAGCCATCTACCAACCTTTCAATAATTCATTGCTACTTACCACAATTGCAGATACTTTAACAGAAAAATTATTTCCAATCATACATGAAATTACTTGACTACCTTCAAGATAAAGTACATGTTTTAATCAGAGGACAACTAGGGATTTTTATAAATCTAATTAATGTGTTACAACCCTGTTTCAGCTAATGTTCAATTACTTTTAATTAGTTTTTCTCTCAAATCCCTGACTCCCCCTTCAAAAATGACAGGAAATTAAAACTTGGAAGTTTTACAGAAAAGTGTGAACATTTGTAAACAGCTACAGTTCAAAAAGAAAATTATTTTAGTGAATTAAGTTGAAAGAATGGGTCACATCTTTCATGTGTGTTCTGAGAGTCAAACTTTTTCATACTTCTTTAAAATGAATAAAGAAAGATATAATTGAGACTGGGGATGTAATGTGCTGAGGAGTGTTCACATAAAGTGCATACTACCTCTGAGATCTGAGAAATCTGTCACAGAAATACAGTGTCATGGGAAATGTAGGATAGCCTAATTCGGTTTTGTTCCCAGTGTGCAAGATGCACTGTTAATTATATTCTTATTATGTCTCAATAAAGTCCCCACCTTTCTAGTAGCACAGAGGTTTAAAAGTCAATTTGAAGTAAATTCTTCACCTTGGAAAAAGGTGAGTTCAACTTTGGAAGAAACTGATTTTATTCAGCAACCATGGGAGAACTTTCACTCTCTACAGTACAGGAAAATGGCAATTAGGTTTGTTTGTTTGTGGTTTTTTTTTTTTTGTCCAATTTTGATTAACTTCATGTGATGCATGAGCTGAAAATTGATTTATGTCCCCCTTTTGTTAAACTGATCATATTTTACAAGGATCAGACGGTGGATATGGAAAAGCTATCTCTGATAGGGCTCTGACAAGTATTCTTCACAAAATGAAACAAAAGTTGTTCTTTGTTTTGTCCCCACGTCACTATCTATCAACAACTGACACAGTAAATACAATTGTGAAACACAGGGCATAAATCTGAATTGTCAAGTTTTAGAGTGTTAGAAAATACATTGTTAGTTCAGCATTCTTACTTCTTTATTTTCACATATCCATGCATCGGATGTATAATAACATGTGCCTATTTATATATTAAGTATACAATTTGTAAATAAGAATCTCCTCTGTTGAGTTGGACATGGAGGCACACATCCTTACTCTCCGTAATCAAGAGGCTATAATTAAAGGTGATTTCTTGGCCAACTTACTCTACACACTAAGGTTCCAGGCCAGCCAGGGTTACATATTGGAAGAGAAGAGAAGAAAAGAAAAGAAACGAAAAGAAAAGAAGAGAAAAGAACCTAGTGCATATCACCTGATAAGAATCTAGCAGTGTTACATAGGAGAAAGTTCAGAGAGGCTTCAAGATGATGACCTATGTGTAACTAGTAACTGGAGGGGCTTGTTATTGACAAGAATACAAATATGTATTGGAAACTGGGCTCTATACCTCATTACAAAAGTCTAAGATAGAAAGTTCTAATACCTTTGGGAAGGCAGGGTAAAAGGATGCAAAATTGACTCAAGTTTTAAACCTTGAGAAGAAAAGGAAAGACACTGACTCGTTAACATTGCAGGATAAGGTTGGGGACATTCAGACTGTAACATTCCCTCAGCTGACAACTGTCAAGCACTCGGCCTTGCTACCTCTGCATGGGTTTCTAAGTCTTCTTTTATGCTCTGTGACATGCTTTTCCAAGAATTCTTCTTAATTATTCAGAGTGTTTCTGCCATATATGTCAGGAGCTCATTCAAACACTACTCACTGTGGGGTAGAATGATGTAGTTTAGAAATGACATGGATAAACATGAAACTTAATGGAGTTATGCATTTTAAATTAGTAGCACTAAATAAATGATATATTTAATATTACCTATATATACATATTTGATAGAAAGCTGAATTTGAAACCTGAAACTGTTGGTGTTTGAATATTTTTGACATCCACTAGCAATTTCATATACTTGCACCTATTTAGAATTTCTCAGTGAACTGAATAAATCCTTTTATGACATATTATATTCTTAGAAATTGAAGGAGCTTTTTCTCCATGCTAACACTTTTTCATCTCTCAAACCTTAGTATACTTCCATGGTTACCTGTGTAGCATCATAATGATGCTGAGCTGCAGGTGGAAAATCTCATTATTAGAAGAGAAACAAAGTTTCTGTATTTTCTGTATGATTCATTCAGAGAGAACCAGGAGATGATTTCTTTTGAAACCAAAAAAGATGTATGCAACAGTTATTCACATATTTCCCAATGTGACCACCAATTTCTGAACATACCCTGGGTGAAAATATATACCTTTCAAGAAACTATTGTAAATGTCTGACACCAAAAGTAGACATGACAAAATTTTCAAGTAATTCATCATAAAATTCCTAGAAGATAAATGCTGCTAGATGCTTGCTATGGTGGAAGTAGTCTCCTAGGCTTTGATATGCATTATTTCACAGTCTTCACTGTAAGTCAATGAAAACATCAGGCTCATCAGGTCCACTGAAGAAATAGGACGTTGAATCTTAGACCTCAGTGAGAAGGGCGGTTGAAGAAATGTTACCGTAATTTCTTTGACTGTAAAACTCTTCATTGCAAATATCACTGTATGAATTTAAATAGTCACTTGAATATTACTGTTCATTGCTAGGCAAAGTGATTTACAGAATTCAAGTGTATTTGATATCTTCTACTATCACTAGGCTCTTCCTCTTCCTTTGATATGGAGCTTTTTTTCCTTTCTTTATTTTTAAGGGACAAATTTCCTAGCCTCTGGAAACTAACTTCTAGAAGCAGACTTGTAAATCCTGCCTTGACATATTGCCTGTTGTTGTGCAAAGCCACCCGTGTATTGCCTCAGCCACTAAGTATATACATCACAATTGAGAATGAAAGGGAAAGCAAAGAAAGATAAAGGATGGAAGAAAAGAAAAAATGGAGAAAGGGAAAGAGGGAAAGAAGAAAAAGAAAAAATATTGACAAACTTTTAACCAGATGTGGTGATTGAAATAGGAATGGCCTCCATAGTCTCATAGATTTGAATGCTTGTCACCAGATTGGCACTATTAAGGGGTGTGGCCTTGTTATCGGAAGTTTATCACTGGGAATAGGCTTTGTGGTTTCAAATGCTCAAGCCAAGCCCAGTGTCTCTTTCTTCCCACTGCCTGCCAATCCAGATGTAGAACTCTAGGCTCTTTGTCCAACACCAAGTCTGCCTGTGTGCCCTCATGCTTCCTGCCATGACTATAGTGGACTAAACCTCTGAACCTGTTAGGACAGCCCAAATTAAATGTTTTCCTTTATAATCTAGATTAGATACTAGATTAGACATGAGAGATGAAGAAAGCACAACAAATAAAATCACATAAAAAAGAATACATTGCAACATGCATCAAGGAAGAGTATCAGAGTATATATGGAAAATAGATACACCAGTGAAACCATGAATTGGGAAATACTATATATATATATATATATATATATATATATATATATATATATATATTTCTAGATACAATGTGACCTGGAAAGATTAAAGTGGATGTAAAAAAAACTTAAACAAGTTTACAACAAAAAGAAAACTTGATATATCACAGAGTCTAAATAAAGGGAGTACTGGACTAATACATTGTTTATTCTATCACACCTTTGAAAGGACTAACACTTTGTTGAATATCTTTATTTCCTGGGAGATTTTTGATTGAGTCTTTAGGATCATCTATGTATAGAATCATGTCATCTGCAAATGCAAATACTTGGTTTCTTTTCCTATTTCTGTGCTCTGCATATTGCCTTTAATATGTTGAGGTATATTCCTCATATATTTTTTTGTCAAAGGTCTTTTCTGCATCTAGTGAGACGATCAAGTGGTTTCTGTCCTTTAGTTTATTGTGTGGTATATTACATTGACTGAATAATGAATGCTGAACTGATTCTGCATCTCTATGACAAAGAAGACTTGATCATAGTAGTGGATACTCTTTTTAACATGTTTTTGAATTCAGTTTGCAAGTATTTTGCTGACAATTTTTGCATTTAAGTTTATTATGGATATTTAGCTATAATTATATTTTTTGCTAAGTCTTTGCCTGGATTTGGTATCAGGTTATTATGGATTATTAAAAGAAATTTGAAAAAAATGTTCTTTTTCTATTTTTGGAGGAATGGTTTTAGCTCTTTGAATATCTGGAAGAATTATCCCCAAACTTCATCTAATCCTGGAATTTATTTTAATTAGAAGATATTTAATTATTGCTTCTATATCACTGAATGCCTATTCAAATTATGTGTTCCATCATTATTTAACTTTTAGGTAATATATATCTAGAAATGTATCTATTTCTTTTAGCTTTTCCAGTTCATTTTTATAGGATGTCTTTACTTTTCTCCGTTTTTTCTTTCTAATCTCTAATTATTTTATTTCGGTCTACTATCTTTCTCTTTGGGGTAATTTGACTAAATATTTGTCACAATCTTAGTGCTTTTTTCCTCCATTTTAAAATTTAAATTAGAAACAAGATTGTTTTGCATGTCAATCCCAGTTCCCTCTTCCTTCTTTCTTCCCCTGCCCCCCACTAACACCCTACTTATCCCATACTATTTCTGCTCTCCAGGGAGAGTGAGGTCTTCCATGGGGGGGGGGGTCTTCAGAGTCTGTCATACCCTTTGGGATAGGGCTTAGGCCCTCCCCTGTGTGTTTAGGCTGAGGGAGTAACCCTCTGTGTGAAATGGGCTCCCAAAGTCAATTCCAATGATAGGGATAAGTACTGATCTACTACAAGAGGACCTATAGATTTCCGAGGCCTCCTCATTCATGCGATCTGGATCAGTTTCATGCTGGTTTCCCAGTGATCAGTCTGGTGGCCCTTGTTCAGGTCAGCTGTTACTGTGGGTTTCACCAACCTGGTCTTGACCCCTTTGCTCATCACTCCTCCTCCTTTGCAACTGGATTCCAATTCAGTTCAGTGTTTAGCTGTGGGTATCTGCTTCTACTTCCATCAGCTGCTGGATGAAGGCTCTAGGATGGCATGTAAGTCAGTCATCAACTTCATTATCAGGGGAGGGCATTTAAGGTAGCCTCTCCACTGTTCCTTAGATTTTTTCATACAGTGTATTTTGATCAAATCTTTCCCCTCCTCTAAACACTTCAATAACCCCCCTCCTTACTCACACAACATTATGTTCTCTCTCAAAACAGAACCAATATATATATATATATATATATATATATATATATATATATATTGGAAAAAAACAAGGAGTACTTTTTATATTACGTAACTACACATGTTCTCCAAGTCTGCCTTCCAGTGATTTTTCCCTCTCCCAGAAAACATTTGAAAATCGCTTAGGTGTGGGGCTTTGTGTCCACTTCTCCTTCTGAGTGCTGGGAGTTCATCAGGTTTGATCCTGTGTGCTATCACAGTTCATACGTGCATTAGTCCTGCTATATCTGGAATGGGGCTGTTTCCTTGGAATCATCCACCGCTGCTACCTCTTACCATCTTTCTTCCTTTTCCTCAGTATAAATCCCTGAGCCTTCAGGGAGGGTTTGATAAAGACATCTCTTTTATGGCTAAGTGCTCCAAAAGTTTTTACTCTTTGCACATTGTCCTGCTGCAGGTCTCGGTGTAGATCACTGTCTAGTACAAGAAGCTTCTCCAATAAGGGTTAAGAGACACATTGATCTACACGTATAGCAATATGTCATTTTATTGCTATGTTCATTTAACAGAATAACAGCAGTTTTTTGTCTAGAGTCTATATCCTATCTTGTCTCAGGTTCCTGATCAGCTCAACATTCTCAGGAATGGGGTTCCATATCATGTAATAGACCTTTAAGCCAAAAAGAAAGTGGTTGATTGCCTTTGTAACACTGGTATCACTATTGTAGGAGAGTATCTTGCTGGCAGGTTGCTGTTGTAGGTCTTACGGTCTATAGCTGGGTGGTGTTGATGATTTTCTCCTTCAGTAGTGTACACTGTACCTTCTGGCACCATGAACACTAGTCTGTATGTGTGACTGTTTAGACACAAGCTCGATTTCTTCAAATTTGATGAAAAGTAAATGGTATCTTCAGCAATAGGGCCTAAGCATCAGTCTGTGGGGAGTGACCAAGGGCCTTGGTAATAACCTCTGGATTCTGGAGGGGTGAGACTGTGGGACCCTTTGGTCAAATACTAAACAAGATGTGACCCATTCTTGCTACTGTAGGTTTTCCTGGGTGGTATAATATGACTTGTTGCGGTATTGTCTCCATCATTATTTACTGTCTCCATTTAAGTTCATTTCATATGTGTATATATTTTGGGAAGCTTCTACAATACTAGGTTTCCATGTGTTTTTTTCTCCAAATGTACTTAAATTTGTTATATTCCCTCTTTTACTGTGCCCTCCCAACCTGCTCACCATTTCATTCTCCCCTTCTAGTTTGTCATTTACCTCTTTATAACACTATACTCTATTTCTCATTCCTTGTAAGGTATTCTTCTCCATACCTAGTCTTTTACTAGATACTAATCTCTGTGGTTATTCAGATTTAAATACACATGTCTAAATGTTAAAATTAACATCCACATATCAAAGAAAACATGCTGTATTTGATTTTGGGGTCTGGAATCCTCCTTCAAGATGACTGTTTCCAGCTCCATCAGTTTACCTGAAAATTTGATAACTTTGATTTTTAATAGTTGAATAATATTCCATCATATAAATTTAGCACATTGTCTTTATCCATTCATCAGTCAATGGATATCTAGACTGTTTCCAGTTCCTGACTATTATGAATAGAGCAGCAATGAACATGGATGAATAACTATCTTTTTAGTAAAATATAGAATCCTTTGTGTAAATGTGCATGAGTGATCTCTTGATGTAGACTGATTCTCAGTTTCCTGAGAAACCCCCACACTGATTTCCATAGCAGCTGTACTCATTTGACTACCACCAGTTATGAATTAGTCTACCACTTTCCCAACATCCTCGCCAGTGTATGCTGTCATTTGTTTTACCCTTCTTGGCCATTTTGTCTGAAATAAGATGAACTCTCAAAGTATTTTAATTTGCATCTCCCTGATGGCTAAGAATGTTGAGCTTTTCTTGTTTCTCAATCATTTGTATTTCCTTTTGAAAACTCTGTGCTTTGATCTGTAACCCAGTTTTAATTAGGTTATTTGTTCAGGTCTTTTTTTAAGTTCTGTGTATATTCTAAATACCAATATTTTATCAGATGTATAATTTGTAAAGATTTATTCTTATCCTCTTGGGCTTTGTTCAAATGATGGTGTCTTTTGCTACAGAGAAGCTTTTTAGTTCATGAAATCCTATTTATTAATTATTTGTCTTAATGCCCATGCTATCAATGTCATGTTCAGAAAGTTCTTTCTTATGTCAGTGAGTTCACTTTCCAGAAAGTCCCACTTTCTGGAACTTGTAGGAATCAGTCCTCGGACAGGAGTCTTCCATGTCTATTCCAGATTTATTCCTGCAGCTCCTGTGTCCTAACTTTGAGGGGTATTCAGCAAAAGGGTCTTGTCTTCAGATTCTAGAAGTTAACCAAGGACTGCTATTGTTGTAGGATTCTCTTAGATTTCCTGATCAACAACTCTGTGTGAGGTTTCCTTGGCATTGTGATTTTGTTAGATAAACTATGGTTCTTGGGGGTGGGGGACATTGTCATCCTATGTGACATAACACTATTTAATATATATATACATATATATATATATATAATTAGTACTTGTGATATATAGTAATTATTATTTTATTACTAACTATATTAACTACTATACATTTTAAATAAACATATAATAATGGCTTTCTATTAGTTTTCAAACATCCTTGGTTTTTAGCCTTCATCTTACCTCTCACTCAGTATCGCCCTCTCTCACCCATCTCCAGTTAATTTCCCTTTGCCATTTTTTCCATTTTCCCCTGCATTATACCTGTGTTGCTGCCCCTTCTCCAGAGATCCTTTTCCACTGCCATAGACTATTTTTATTCTCCTGGTTACTGGGGTTTCTCAAGATTGTGTACTCAATCTAAAGATAGAGATCCACATTAAGAAAGGACATGTGGTATCTTTCTCCATTCCTAGAAGATTGATGCATGAAAAAAAGATAAGAATTTTTGAAGTGTATCCCTTAGTGTGGTCAGATTACCAATATGATTTAAAAGCCAACTGAAACTCTGTACCATAAATAGCATATAGAAATTTTAGAAACAAGAACACATTACAGTTCTTTCTCCCTTATTCATTCTCCTTCCATGTATTCATCTCAGGAGAAATTGCTCTCATGAGGAACCACAAGAAAATATTTATATAGTGACTGAATATCTGCTAGCAAAGCAGTAGGAGTGAAGTATATGATGTTTTTATGGCAGGTGTGTTTCCCCCTGACTGTCATTGGAAACCACATATGTCTTAGTTATTGAGGAATGTTCTAATAACAGACTTCTTTTTGCCCACATAGAGCTATTTTGGAAAATGTGACTTTTATCCAGATGTTTACTTAAGTACACTCTAATTAAGCTGTAGATGCTTTCAAAGAAAGCGAAGTAAAATGCTTTAAACCCAAAATTACTTATAATGTGTGGAAGAGACCTGGCCTGAGTAATATTGATGGTATTTTAGACTTGATAAAAACATTATTCCAGAATTAACCAGAATTTCACCTTGATGAAAATTAAAAGATTATCTCTGAGTGTTATTGATACTTGAGAAACACACAGAATTCTTTACTGTCATATTAGGAAAGATGTAAAACAATATAATTGGATTTTTTAAAGTAAACAGTACGCTTAAATAGCTATTTGCATCACGAAAATATAATAAGTTTCCTAACTATTTTCAAGCACTGGACTGAGCTACCCAAGTCTTGCTGAAGAAAGGAGGAGGGATTGTACATGCCAGGGGTGTCATGATGGAGAACTCACAGAGACAGCTGACCTGATCTCCTAGGAGCTCATAGACTCTGGACCAACAATTAGGGAGCCTACATGGGACTGATTTGGGCCCTCTTCATGTGTGTGATATGTGCAGCTTGTAAGGCTCCTAGCAGTGAGGTCAGTACCTGGCCCTGGCCGTGGCCCTTAACTGGCTTTTTGGAACCTGCTCCCCAGGCTGAATTACCTTGTCCAGCCTCAACTTGATGTGCCATGCTTTGTTCAAAACCATTGGAGGCCTGCCCCTTTCTGAATGGACACAGTGGAAGAGTGGAAGGGTAGACTGGAGGTGTTCAGGGCAGGGGTGGTGTGGGGAGAATCTGGAGGAGAGGAGGGTGGGAGTAAACTGAGTTTGATATGTAAAATAAATGAAAAAAATAATGTTATTCAAATAAATAAACAAGTAAATAAAAGACATGACCAAGCTGAAGAAAGAAGGTTGAAAATAAAATTAAACGTAAATATTTAGAGTTAATTGTTGGATGAGACAAAATATAGTGAGATTCCTAATCATGCTCAGAGATAGGAAAATATCAGTCAATGGGGACAAACATTAAGGCACCTTGACTCTGTTGCTACATGGGCTCCTGGTTACAGGAGATGAAGATCAAAGAACACTATTGGCTAGTACAGTAGCAATGATTGCCACACAGTATAGTTACCAGTCTAGTGATGGGCTTGAAGAAGAAAGAACTCAGTTTGTAAGTGCTCTGAAACATTGGCCCTTATGATGGGAATATGCATTACTGACTGCTCTGCCACTGAACACTATAGAAGGTAATTTGAGAGATGTGTGGTAGACATTTCTGTATCTGGGTATTAACTGAAATCACAAAGCCTTCAGGCTTTTTAGGTGAAAGCTGGGATTCTGATGAAGAAAGAGCCTTGGTATGGAGGCCTAGAATGACTGCATTTTGTTTTGTGGGTTTGCATTTCTGTATCCTTGGCAAATAAGTATAGAATCCTGAATGTGACCAAGATTCTATGTTGAATTTTGTTTAGGGAATGCAAATAGAATTAGCAAAATTTTTTAATGATTATATGTACCTGAAAGATTTAGATTAACCTACATAAATCACTTAACACAGAGTCTGGTGTATGGATGGTACTAAGCAATTCTACTCATTAAGTGAAATTGTCCATAATTTAAATATATATAATAGTATTACAATTAAGCATTCTACATTTACTGAATTCTCTTTGAGTCTTAAGAAAACAATTCACATTATTACAATCAGAAAACTTTCATTTTTTTTCTGGGAAGACATGAATTACTAAATAAACAAAAGAACAAATATTAACAAGATTCTTAAAATATGACACATGAATACTGTTGGTGGAAAAATATTTATTTCTAAAATGTTCCCTTTTATTAAAGACTATATTATTTACTATAATCAAGAATTAACTGTTTTATAAAAGTCTTATTTTGTTTATGTTCTATTCTAGGGTATCACTAAAAGCTAAATATCTGTTGCATAAGTTCACACTTGGGTATTGACATTTATTTTCAATTTCCTAAGGCAACAACTGAATCTTTAAAATCTGAAAGATAATATAGTAACCCAAGTGGAAAATTCTTTGAAAGCTGTTTGTAGTTGGTACTAAGGCTTTGTTAATGATGGCCAATTTTACATGATGGATGTACTTGCCTTAATACCTATGGGCATCCGCTGTTACTATTAGTATTTCCTTGAACCGTTCCCTAAGTGATCATGTATAATTTAACACAACTAACTTCCCCAAACATGCTGTCTATGGCTTTGTCAGTAGCACCACTTTTCTTTTCCTTTAAAAAGATATTTAGTAATTTTACATGCAATTGAATCATATCATTTCCTTCTCCAAAATCCCTCCAGATCTCCCTTCCCTACACATACAACTGCATGTACTTTCTCTATCTTTAAGAATGATAATAAATCATGGATATAAAACTCAAATAAACACACACAAAAAAAACAAACAAAAATCAAACAAAAAACTATTAAGTCTGTTTTGTATTTGCCAATTGCTCCTGAGTATGGGTCCTACCCTTGAGTGTGGGTAATGTAGTCAGTGTCACTTGAAGAAGACTAATCTCTCTCCTGGTAGCTGCCAATTACAAATAACTTTTTGGTCAGGTGTTGAACTTTGTATCCATTTCCCCTTCTGCATGCTGTGGTTTTTGACTGGCAAGAACTTATATGGTCTTCTATATCCTGTTACAATATCCACAAGCCCATGTGTGCATTAGCCCTGTTACAACTGGAAAATACTGTTTCCTTGGAATCTTCTACTGCCTCTGGATCTCACTATATTTCCACCCCTTCTTTTGTGTAGTTAGCTGAAACGTGATAGGAAGATGTGGTAAAGAGATCACATTAGGACTGAGTGAGCCAAAGTCTCTTCAGAATATATGCTAATCTCCAAATCTAGTCCTTTTTCTGTTCCACCAACCTTCAAAACTACTGACAATTTATATTTTAGTTACAGTCCTCACCACATTCTTCATTGCTTTGTGGTAAAACCCAAACTCTAAAGGCCACAATAGAGAGTCTAATCCATCCTTATTTTCATACCCATTGTGACATGCTAATGAAGTAAAAGTGAAAGCTTCTACCTTCCCACTGCTTTTCTTTATTTTGTGCCCAATGTGGCGATACTGCTTCTCTCAGCCCCATTTCTCTCCAATCAAATAAAATATCTTCGATTGGCCGTCAGATATCAGAGGTTTTCATTTGTTCTTTTCCACTATTACTTTTGTCTTGAGTTATTTGAGGCTCAGAATTTTCACTAGTTACAATTGAAGTGAACAGATTCAGAAAAATTTTAAAGCTTCCTGAAGATTCAAATTCTTTCCCAAGCACTAGGAATGTCATACTAAAGCATGGATATTCGTGTTATAAAAATGTTATATTAAAGGTTATGTCTTGGCTGAGGCAAAAGCTCAGTCTCAATTCCTAGAACAGCATAAACCAGTGGTGGCATATGCCTGTACTTTCAGCGATTAGGTGGTGAAGGCAGGAAAGCGAGAAGTTTAAGGCCATCTTTGACTACATAATAGCAGCAAGTACAAGTCCAGCATAAGAGTTATGAGTCCCAATCTTCAAAAGAGAAAAAACATTTTATAAAGATAGAGTTTGCATATATGCACTTACAAAGGATATTTTTGTTCCTGGTAAAGCCACCAGGTAGATGCATGTTCTTAAGCTTCTTTCCCACAATGATTTCTCAATTTCACATTTAATATAGCACATTCTCTACTTTTATTAAACTATATATATATATAAAATTAATAAAAACTTAATGATGTTTATGGAATGATTCATCTTTAAACCTGGATTCTGATGAGGCAAGCCACCATTCTTTTGGAAAACACACAGTGGAAAATTCATACCAAAGGTGGTGAACACAAACTGAGAATCTGAGCTGCTTGGGTTTATAAATTGGCTTCAGAAAATCACAGAAGTGTAGTTCAAAACTTACAGATTGTTAAGCACATCATTGTAATGGAGACTTTTGGTCTGCATATGGCTTCTCTAGTCCAAAAACTAATAGAAAATGTCTATAGTAAACTTTGCAGACAACTTAAATTACATTAAAGTACAGTAGTTTGAATGTTTTTAAAAATCTTTTATAATGCTTTATAGATTTCAGAAGAGAGGAAATCTGAATTATTAGGACTGACTCCATAGGCATCTAAGATAAACTAAAACCACTACAGCCCCCAAGTGAGTTCCAATCATTTTCACAGCTGCTCAGAAAACAGAAGACAGATGGGAGCCTGCCATTCCTTTTCATTCAAATAACAAATGCTATTTGAACAGACTGTGTGCCTAGCACTGTATGAAACAATGTGTTTCAACAGTGATGCATGGGGAGAAGTCCCTGCCTCATAGAGCTTACAGTCTAGTTGTGATAGACAGATAGAGTTAATAGATAATGAAAATAGACAGTATGCATACTCTTGTAGAGGGCAAAAAGCCTTGTGCACAGAGATATGCATCCAAGAAGCCAGGAAAGTTAAACACACAGCTTACCTCTTCAGGGGAATGAGATGTACAGATGCTATTCCTGAAATACCAGGAATGGTATAGTTTACAACCTGATGAACCTTTACTTATCTCAGACCCTTTCCTCTTAAATCATTAGCCTTGCTTTTAGACCATAAAACTCATTCTTATGTCATGTGTTTCACACTAGCCTAAGTGACTTCTGTGTTATCTTAGGGCCAGGTAAATCCTGACCCCCACAGGCATTATGTTTACTTCAGACATTTTCCCTAGACCCCTATTTTGAGTATTGTTTCTAAGTCAAAAAGAAACCATCTTATGGATGAAGCCATATATACTTTGCAAAGATCTTCAATGTAGACATGCCTTAATATTTGTTGTTCTCATGGGAATGAGTTAACTGTTACCTGAATACTCTTTTCCCACAATTGTGTTGTACTTAAATATGGCTAAAGTAAAATGATATGGGCAGGACTCTGGAAGTCTTGGTCTAGCACCAATTACAATAAGATTGGCAGAGCTGAGTTTCATCCTTGCATCTTTGTGGATTGTTTTTCCTTGACTGTTGTGGAGCCTGCAGAGAATGAGCACATAGTACCACAGAGAAAGATGGAATAATGATGCTATGATTTTAGATATGTGAGCCAGTGAAGCCATTACTAGTGCTGAGATACTTCAGCAGAGCAGGCACAATCACCATGTGTTTCTGGAAGTGGTTAAGGATCAAATAAATGCTACCAATTTTAGGCTAGCGTTTCACCTGGGCTTTGAGAACCTTTTGCTCTGTGGCAGATAGTTCAGAGCACAGGAACCAGATTTCCCCAAACGCTCATGGTACAGAATGTCTATTTCCTGTACACAGAGGAAATCCTGGTGCCCAACCTTGAGGAAGATGAGAGCATACACCAAGAAGAGTGTTTCAGACTGGGAGAAGGACAAATGCTCCAGGCCCCTGTATGTTGGGCAAACTGGAAGACTAAAGAATACAGAATAAGGTCTGATATGGAATAGAATGGAACAGGAGTGGTGTGAATGAAGCTCGAAGGTAACAGAAAACAGAAGTGAAGGAACACACATTAAGAGGTCTGATCTGTATTTCACACAATTGAGCTGGGAAGGCCTGGTATTGGGATGCTTTATGTTTTTAAGAACCTTCAAGAATGGACATGGTTACCCAAGCCTGGAATCTCAACACTTAGGAAGAGGAGGCAGGAGTATCAGGGTTACAGCGTTACTCATGGCTACAAAGGAAATTCAAGGTCACACGGAGGTATAGCAGACAATGTCTCAAAAGGCAGAAAAAAGTGAATCATAAAAAGTAACAGAGAATACAAAAGGCTAGCAAGGAGACTAGTTTAAGTGACATTTTTACTTCCTTCCTTGCCTTGAGGTGTCACTTCTACTTATCCATTGTGACCTCAGTAAACTGTTCTATGAGCTGGAGGAAAAGTGTTGGCTCTGTTTCCAGTGAAAGATAGATACTTGATTTGGGAAAATACTTTGATCTCTCTATGAATTTTAACCCTAAATATTTTTGCTGTTAAATTTCCCCATTCAATCAATCTGTTCAGAAAAATACAAAACCATATATCCTACTTTGGGAAATGTTGTTGGATGTGTACTCTAAGAATTAGTCCTATAGACCCAAAGCTGCAGGCATTCGTGACACAACGCAACATCGAGATATCCAAAAAATGTCCCAGTGAGGGCCCAGCATCGAAGGATACCAGAAACCGGAGGCCTCAAACCAGACCAATGACACTTTGCAATGAACACTTGCAAGTAAAATTACATGGTAAAAGGGTTTACTGTGTGACTCACTAGGCCACACTACAGCTTCCATGGATAGATTCTTTTCTTCTCTTAAATTTTATTTTATTGGAGGGTGGAGTTCAAGGGCAGAAGACAGATACAAGGGGCTGGGAAATGAGTGGGATCAAGATGCAAGATGTGAAAGACCTGGGCAATAAATAAAAAGAAAGTTTAAAAAGCAAGAGTCAACTTCTATGATTATGATTATTTTTTCAATTCATTTAAAGCATTTTACATCTAATTTTAGGTGTTAGATACCTTTGACAGTTGGTAATTTTACTCTGGTAATTATCTGAACAATTCATTCTAGTATTAATGAGGTTAACATACTACTCAAAATAGAGCACATTCTGCTTGCTTGTTACAATGAAGAAATTTCATATTGCCTTATCTGTACTATAAATATTTTATTAATAAACAACAGAGGAAGTTATTGGGAGACAATTGTTCATAACTCACTTGAAATAAAAATGATATATAGTAAGTATCATTTTCTATTTAAAATATATTAATAGGACACAGCTGGATAGTTACAATTTCAATATTCCTGAGATATCATTTTTCTAAGTATTTTATAGCAAAATATATGAATTTGTTGTCATAGGTCAACTCAGTAGTACTAAGCAGACTTTAGCATCTGATCAGCCTCACAAATATCTGTTGTAGATATAAAAGTGGCTTTGTTAAGGGGAGCAAATTGTAAAGACAGACTAATGTGGTAGTTTATGTATTGAGAATTCAGTAAAATCTTGATTATGAACACAAACTAGATGTTGCCAGCATCTCCTGCCATCTGGGATAGACATAGGAATATTATATCAAATTTTCTCTTTTGAGTATTCTCTAAGAACTTTCAGTCAGCAAGTTTGGCCACCACTTTTAAGTATATAACTGCTCGGTGGCTCATACATGAATAGCAACTTCAGGAAAGAGGCCTTTTCATTGAACAAGTTGGTGAATAAAATTTGGGTAAAATTAAGGCTCTCAAGTACTGATCAGCATTTCCCTTGGCATCCTATTAGTCTCATGCTGTAACTGCTTGACAATAAGATGAGGCCATTATCCTACAATTACAGCTTCAAGATTTAACAAGAATGGGTTTGTTGGGGCCGACTTCTACTATATTTACCATATGTCACGCTAATGAATGTTTTGTTGTAGTCTTTCATAACTAAACCATTCTAAGGAGACAGAGAAGTCAAAGCAGTAATACCTAATCTACTGTATGATGAGGACATACTCCTTGAATGAGAGTTTCTTTCTTTTCCACATTTTCTTCTTTGCTTTCCTTTCCTCTGGCTGGATGCCAACACTGTCTGTTTATCTTCTCGGTTTGGGTTAATAAATAGAAGGAAATGGGAAACAGGAAAATTTAAAGTAGAAAAGGACAGGAAAAGAAGTTTGTAATAGAGGAGACAAAAATGCTACATCCAAAATGTAACCATAGCTTGAAATTCTGACATATATTTCCCAATTTATTTTCAAAACAATCAGTGTTGAAACCTTCATGTTCCCCCGTAATTACTTCCATTCAGTTTTAGAACAAAAAGTAGACTATGTAAATAAAATTTAACTGAATTTATTTACTAAAAATGCTGAATTTAAAATTAGAGCTTCACTTTATAGTTTTCTAATTTTACATAGGCTGCTTTATGTTCTCCATGAAAACCCTACCTCTGTTTCCCTTCCTTCCTTTCTTCTTTCCTTACTTCCCTTCTTATTACTCGGGAACTTATTTTCCTAAAAATGTTGCTTTTTGTACAACATACTTCTATGGAAAATCTGATCATTTTATTTAGAGAAAACCTAAAAATTTAGATTTTCCACAGAACTTTTTAGCATGGAGAATTCCTTTGAGAATTTATTCAGAGTAGGTGATGGAATATATGTTCCAACCAGAGCTCCTTTGCAAGTGCCATCCATAGGTAGCAACATTCCACTCCCCAAGGCACCTAGAGGGTGTGGATTGAATAGGTTTTTTAGAGTAAGACACACTATAGTAATGTTGTGAAACAGTATTTTCCAAACACAATATGGACAATGGACCCAGAAACCTCACAGCAGCTTCTGCGGTAGGCAAAAGATCTGTATAAGACCAAACCAGTCAAAATTTCAATACAGACTGGGGAAGGGTTCATGAAGTTCTACTGCAATTGATGAGTGCTGGAAAAAAGAGAGTAAGTCATGGTCATGGATGCAACCTCTGCTAGGCTGTCCATGCCCCAGGGAACGGTCATATGCACACACATGTACTGACAGCATTGACTATATTTGGTAGACTTCACAAAAGACCGCTTGAATAAATAAAGGGAAGCTGAAAGACAAAAAGGTCCACCCACTGATGAAGGCAGGCCAAAATAAACATAGATTAAGCATAAATATTTAATTTATTATTAAATTAATATAATTAAATTAACATAGATTCCCCCACAGAAACATTTAAAGCCAGAATGTCCTGGAAAGAGGTACTCTGAGTTCTAAAATACTACAACTGAAAACCCAACTTATTATACTCAGAAAAAATGATTAAAATTGAAAGGAAAACTTTCCATAATATGAACAGATTGAAAAACTTTATGACTACCAGCCATCTCTATAGAGGCTATTAGAAGGATTGCTTCAACGTGGAATGAAAGATAAATATACCCAAGAGGTCCAAGAAAACAAATAAAATTGCCAGGGCAGGAATCTGAATGACTCTGAGAAAACACCACAAGATAAGACAAATGACAGGAAGTAGTATGCATCTTTCAGTAATAACTCTAAATATTAATAGTCTTGATTTCATAATAAACAGCCAGACAATAACAGGTTGGGTTAATAAATGGGATCCATCTTTTTGCTCCTCCAAGAAACATACTAAATTCACAGTCACCTTTGTATAAAAAAGATACAAAAAGAAATTCCAAACAAATGTAAGAAAGAAATAAGCAGTCATAGCTATACCAACATATGACATAATAGACTTCAAACCAAAGCAAGTCAAAAGAGGTAAGGAGGGACACTTTTTACCCATTAAAGGAAAAATCCGCTAACAGAATATTACAATCCAAAACATTTATGTACCAACCAAAGTGGCATGTACACCACCCCACATACACGCACGCAATATGCCACCACCACCACCAAACACTGTTACATCTAAAAACCACAATCTGATTTCGTCATAGTGATTTGGCATGATTTAAATACCCCACTTTCACCAATAGACAAGTTACCTGGGAAAAACAAACAAACTCAAAAAACAAAGACACAAAACTAAACTGGAAGCTAACTGGATGATAAATAAATGAAATCTAACAAATACCAGCATAATATTACATGCTAAGGGATATACATTCAACACTAAAGTGTACCAATATTAAAGAATACACATTCTTCTCAGCAGCTCATGGAACAGTTTCCAAAACAGGTCACATATTAGGACAAAAGCAAGTCTCAGGATATACAGGACAACTAACAACATCCTTCATATTATCTGACCACAATGGAATGAAGTTACAGATTAACAACAACAGAAAGTACAAGAATACAGGAATTTATGGAAATTAAACAATTCACTACTTATGACAATTGGGTCAAGTGAAGGATTTTTAAAAATCCTGGAAATGAATGAAAAGAAAAATACAACCTGTGAAAATTTATTGGGAAACCATGAAGGTAGTGCTAGGTGTAGATGTTATAGCCCAATGCCAACATCAAAAATTTGGGACATCAAATGATGAACCCGAAAGACTTGAAAAAACAAAAACAAACAATAACCCCTAAAACAGTAGAGGGGAAGAGGTAATTAAAATCAGCACTGAAATGTATGAAATAAAAAATCAATACAAAGAATCAGTGAAATACATGTAATTGGTTCTTTAAACAATTCACAAAAATGACAAACATTTAGCCAAATTACTAAAATGAAAAGGAAGACCCACATTAATAAAATTAGAGCGATAAAATGAGAAATTACAATAGACTTTAAGGAAATTCAGAGAATCATACCTCAGAAGTCTATATTCTACTATACTGAAAAAATTAAAATAAATGAATGAACATCTTTCTCTCATCTTTCTCTCTGTCTCTGTCTCTGACTCTCTCCGACTCTCTCTATCTCTCTCTGTCTCTGTCTGTCTCTCTGTCTCTCTGTCTCTGTCTCTGTCTCTCTCTGTGTCTCTGTCTCTGTCTCTCTCTCTCTCTGTCTCTCTCTCTCTCTCTCTCTCTCTCTCTCTCTCTCTCTCTCTCTCTCTCTCTGTGTGTGTGTGTGTGTGTGTGTCTGTATTCCTGGCTACATAAATAAAACTAGTTAAGTCCTTATAATGCTTGACCATTTGATATTAGATAACCAGTTGGTGTGATCTTCTCTCAGGAACACTTTTTATCTCCACTCTCAGCATTCCTCATTTTCCTCATTTACCTGTAGGGTTTTTTATTTTTGGCAAGGCTTGAAGCCCTGTGAGCTTTCTACCCTTGTATGTTAGCATGTCTACTGGTGTTGCACTTGATCAGGTCATGGTTGCTCAGCCATGTAGTGAGACTTCATGGGTATAGCTTCCCTGAAATTTCTAGGAGAAACTGTCTCATAGCAGTCTCTGTTCCTCTGACTCTAGGATCTTTCCAACACCTTTTCTCCAATGATCACTTAGCCTTAAATACAGGAGTTTTCTTGTACAGATATCAAATCAGATTGTATTCTATGCCTGCATTTTGATCAGTTGTGGTTTTGTGTAATGGTCTCCATCTGTTGCAAAGAAAAGTTTCCTTAAGGAAGGATGAGAACTACCCTTATTTGTGGATATAAGATAAACAGTTAAATGTATGTAGGCATTAAGCTGGTTTAGGAAAGTGACCCACACCTCCCATGCCCACTCCTACCACAATGGTCCCACTTTACATTTCTAGTTTTGCAGTTATTACAGGTTACATACTAACCTCCTGCAGATTTGAAGCTAGGAACTACAGATTAGAGACAACATGTAGGGATTGTCTTTCTGACAATCTATATGATCTTTTGTACTTCCATCCATTTACTGGTACATTTAGTGATTTTAGTTTTCTTTACAGCAGAATGGGATTCATGGGTGTATATTACCACATTTTCATTATCCATCCATCAGTTGAAGGACATTCAGGTTATTTTCATTTTCTAGCTACTGTGAATAGAGCAGCAGTGAACATGGTTGAGCAAGTATCTGTGGGGTCGGAATTGAGTCCTTGAGGAATATGTCAGAGATTGATATAGCAGGGTCATATGGTAGATTTATTCCTAATTTTTGGAGGGTTTTGCTCATTGATTTACAGAGGGTTAGACCAGGTTCCAATCCACAAACAGTGAATGAGGGTTCCACTTCCCCAAATGCTCTCCAACATTGTTTGTTTTGTTGATCATTGCCATTCTGGATCGGTTAAGATGAAATTGCAAAGCTCTTGATTTGCATTTTCATAATTGTTTCATAATTGTTCAAAACCATAATGCTTTGAGATAATTATTAGCCACTTTTATTTCACATTTTGAAAAGTCTGTTCATATCCTGTCAATTTTTACAAGTTATTTGGGGGGGGGAGGGTCGTTTGTTGTTTTGTTTTTATGTATTTTGGATTTAAATCCTCTCTGATATATAGGTGACAAAGATTCTTTGGGTTCTTTTTCACTCAGTTGATTGTTTCTCTGGCTGGTAAAATATTATTCATTTTATGAGGTCCCACTTCTCAGCTGTAGACTGCAGTTCCTTGGCCAACAGTGTCCTATTCAGAAAGTCCTTTCCTACACCCATATCATGCAGGGCACTGTCTTTGTTTTCCTGCAGCAGTTTCCATGTTTAGGTCTTTGATACATTTGTAGTGGGTCTTAATTAAAAGCAAAACATTATGACACTATTGCACCAGAGTGTCTTGCAGGCAGGGCACCTTTATAAGAAGAAGGCCTTATAGCTGCTGTGGTGATTATTTCCCTCCTCTGGTAGCATGCAGAATACCTTCTAGTACCAAACACTATTCAGTAGGGGTAAAGGTACCAGCTTGACTTCTCCATGTCCAATGGCTTCTGCAGGTATTGTACTCAGCAATAGGATCATCACCAGTTTGAAGAGAGCAGCCAATTGCCTTGGAAATAGATTAGATTGTTCTGCGGCTTTCACAGGGCACCTTTGGCCAACAACTTGATTCCTAGCAATGGAGGTTTCATTTGACAGCAAGAGATACTGTCTTAGAGTTCTATTGCTGTGAAGAAACACCATGGCCAAGGCAACTCTTACAAAGCAAAGTATTTAATTAGAAGCTTGCTTGCAGTTTCAGAGGGTTGGTCCATTATTATCATGTATGGCTCTAGATCAGTAGCTGAGTTTTATATCCTGATTCTTGGGCAGCAGAGAGAGGGAGAGAGAGACAAAGACAGAGAGATAATGGGCCGGATGTGGGCTTTTGAAATTTCAAAGTCCACTTCCAGTGACATACCTACAGTAGACAGACCATATCACGTCCCATAAGGCCACATCTTCTAATCCTTTCTAAACAGTATATCAATTGAGATCTAGGCATTCATATATATTGTCCTATGGGAGATATTTTCATTCAACCACCACATTATACACACTGCCCTCCATAGGCCTATAGCCATATCTTAATGCAAATTACATGGACTCCAGCTTCAAGAATCAACAGATATTAGGTGTAAAGCAAAGGATAACCAGACTACAAAACATAGCTCCAGAGAAGCCTGGTAACAAGGAGGACCTTAGAAGGACACACATGCATTACCCTAGGGAGGGGAAATAGATGAGATATCCTGGGTAAAATGGGGATCAGGAACAAGAAGAGGGGATGGGGGATAAGAACATGAGGGAACAGGATGATTGAGTTTGGAGAGGGAGAGCAACGAGATATCTTGATAGATGGAACCATTATGGGGTTAGGGAGAAACCTGGTACTAGAGAAATCCCCAGGAATCCACAAGGATGACCCCAGCTAAGACTCCTAGCAATAATGGAGAGGGTGTCTGAAGTGACCTTCTCCTGTAATCAGAGTAGTGAATACCCTAATTGTCATCATAGAAACTTCATTCAGTAACTGATGGAAGAAGATGCAGAGATCACAGTTAAAAACTGGGCCAAGCTCCTGGAGTCCAGTAGAAGAGGAGGAGGAGAGAGTATATGAGCAAGGGGAGGGGATTCAAGATCATGACTGGGAAACCCACAAAAACAGGTGACGCAAGCTAGTGGAGCTCCAGGAATATGAACAGCTAGGGAGCCGAATGCCACCTAATTAGGCCCTCTGAATGTGAGTGTCAGTTATATGGTTTAGTCTGTTTGTGGGGACCCTGGCAATAGGAACAGGATTTATCCCTGATGCATGAACTGACTTTTTGGAGCCCATTCCCTGTGGTGGGTTACATTGCTCAGCCTTGATGCAGGGGGAAGGGACTTGGTACTGTCTCAACTTGATATATGCCAGGCTTTGTTGACTCTGAATGGGAGGCCTTACCCTCTCTAAGGAGTAGATGGGAGAGAGGTGGGGATAGCAGGAGGAAGGGAGGGAGGGGGAAACTATAGTTGGTATATAAAATGAATAAAAAATTGAGAATAAAAAAGAATCCCCACAATCTTTCATAGTCTCAACACTGTTTAAAATCCAAAGTCTCTTCTGCGACTCAAGGAAATATTCAATCTATAAAGTCAAAATTACAAAGCACATCACATACTTCCAACCTACAATAACACAGAATAAACATTATCAGTCCAAAAGGAGGTAAGGGAGTATAGTGAGGAAATACGAGGCCAAAGAAAGCCTGGAAAGAGAAGCCTTTAACAGTTTGATTTGTTCAAAAGAACAAAACCATATGTTTAAGATGCAGAATGTCCCTGAGACATTTCCTACTGCATAAGAAAATACAGTTAATCATATAAAGGATAAACAGATCTGTGGTAGCTGGGTTGGGAACATCTCAGAATTGTGTATGGCCTGGAAAAAAAAGCATCATTTAGTGGAGAAAAGACTGACTATTCTAAATATACTTTAGGGAATACTAGCCATACTGTTTAAAGAAAACTTAATTCATAACCTTCTCCCAGCCTCTACACTACAAAGTATAGTTAGAAAATGATTGACAAGCAAGAGGGGAGGATCTTAAATATAAATATGATAAAATCTTACAAAATAATCCTAGAAATATTTATAAGAATGGGAAATAGTATTTCTTTATTATTATTATTATTATTATTATTATTATTATTATTATTATTATCATTTTGCTTTTGGTCAAGATGTTTATTGCTGCACAGGAGGGCAGTCAGTAATACCCAGGGAAACACAAATCAAAAACCAAAATGAGACACCACCTCATGCCTCTTAGGATGACTGTTATAAAAATGCTGGCAAGGATGTGGAGAAGAAGGAACTGAAATACATTGTTGGTGAGGATATAAATATAAACATCATTCAGGAAAATTATAAGGAGATTCCACAAAAACATTAATAATACAATTACTAAATGCTAGTCAATGTCACTTCTCAGTATTATATCCAAAGAAAATGAAATCAGGGAAATAGTATTTCTGAGAACAGGAAAATACAAAGGAAAGACTGACTCTCAGGTGTTTTTAAGTATTAAAAGCAAATTAAAGGGCAAAATCGTAAGTGCAATGTGCAGGAGGGATAGTGAATAATTGCATATTTATAACATTTTAGAAATGAACAAAAAGTTTGCAATGCCACAGCAAGGGATAAGACTGGGGTGAGAAACACAAGAAGACTAGAAGCAATTCACTATTAAAAAATTGTACGTGTGTTTTAATTATCAGAAAATACATTTGGACATGAAAAAATAGGCTATGTTTGAGACTATGAAAGTAAAAATGCTTAATCTTTCCCCAAGCTGTGGAAAGCACACCCATGTCTCTCTAGTACAAATGCTGCCACAGGCATCATATCTGCAGGAAATGATTTTCCCAGATGTGGGAAATGTGAGTGGGTGAATTTGAGTGAAAGGGGAATCAGCTTACATAATGTTTTTTCTAATTCTTCATGAGTAGGTAGATAAGTAGATAGATAATAGAGGGATATGTAGAGAGATGATTGTAGACAGATGATGGGTAGGGACTAGAATAAAATACACATAAATCTTAGTACTATTTCTTGATTATGATTGATTTGATATTTACTTCTAAGTATTGCAATTTACTTCATATTTTTCTAGACTTACAATGAATATGTATTTTATTCATATTGTTATTTTCACCCTTATTCTTTTGCCTCTGTATTCCAAAAGTTTGCTATAAAGCCCACTGATCCTGAATACGAAGAACTGAATACGAAGACCTAGAGACAAATGGCTCTGATGGGAAAAGAGTTGGTTTCTTTCATAGACTACACTCAGACCACGGTTCCTGCTACTTACCTTGAATTTATCACTGTTAGAATTTGTTATATGACTTCTGAATAAGACTCCAGATACTTCAAGAACATGGCACATGTTCTTTTCTCAGATGAACCCAGTTTCTCCCATCTCCTTGTTATAGTCCAGTCATTTCAGGAGCCAGATGGATCCTCTTAAGATTTGGAGGCAGTATTTACTCTTCCCATTCATGCTCCACCCCATCATTGCTATTCTTTCCCTCTAAACTTTATTTTCTCCCTGGTATTTACCACAGTAAACTTTGGAGTATAGTTATACTTTGCACTCTTGTCAGAATTTTCTCCATAGAACTGGAGTTCAGTGACTCTTGTGGTTTTTAATTTTTATCCATTATTATCAACAATACCCAGAATGGGGTTGGTGTGTTGTAAGTGCTCAGTACAAGTTTGTTGGTGAAGTAAAAGTTTTAGCCAAAGCTTCCAGCAAAGGTCCTAGTGCACATAGAAGGTACTCCATAAATGATTACAATAAAAAAGTCACTTTCTGCAAAATGTTTCCTCTTCTCAGCTAACAGACTGATGTTTGTTTCACCCAAACCTCCACATCTTTATTAAATTTTGTCTGTTTGAGAAGATACATGGTGATCTATGTTAAGTTATGCCATATCAGATCTTACATACATCACTTTTATCCGAGAAGCCAAAATTCAGATTAGAGAAGCAATTTCTTTTACTTTTGAGCACCCAAGTGGAGAATGCTAGCAAAGCTATCTTGTTTCAGCATGGATTCTTAAACTCTTTTTCTTCTACTTTCATTCACAGAACATATATATGAAATGTGTTTTCTCAGTAATTTATTACCAAGGAAACTACTCTGTCTCTACCAAGATACTATGTTAAATTAGAAAAAATAAGAGAATAGCAAAGTTAAAAGCTGATTGTCTAGTTAAGAAAAGGCATCTTATTAGAAAGAAAAGATTTATCCAGTTGTTTCTTAAGTCATTGTATTAATCAAAGTAACCCAGAGAGCATATTAACTCATATACTCATATGTTTTCATTTTGAAGTTTTACTTTTTGCTTTATATTTTCTAGATTTATGATGAACATATTTAGTTGTAATTAATGAACAGAATGTTTTAACGGAAGCAGGAATTTCCTATTGCACCAGATTCTTGACCAGCCATGGCCCAGACTCATGAAATGTGTCTCATTCATCTTTTCAAATCTTAAACCTTGGTCAGCTTCTACAGGTAACCTTAACTCATCAGCCATGCTTGCAATATAGTCTAAAGTATTTGGGGCTTAAAGTTTAGAGATGTAGGAAACTACACATCATTTCTATGTAGTGGTGATACACAACCCAACCATCCTAAAAGCCAGGGAGCTAAGATGAACATCTTGACTATTGTGGAGAATTCACTAAAAGATATTCCATATGCTTCATCAAGGGCTGAGCAGCCTGAAATGCCCACAATTATGCTGTAGTTTCCCATTCTTAGTATCTCTGTTTTGATAATAGGCTGCACCATGATTGACTATAGAAGAAAATAACATCAGGAAGGCAGCATGACAAGGATACTGATCTCCGTGGACTTGAGCAGATTCTCCAAACTCCTTGGGTTTATTGTTCCATATAGAACAGAAAGGACAAGTTTTAAAGTAGTTACAGCTTGCCATGTTATCCTGGCCAAGATTCACTGAAAAATATGTTGTCATTTCTTGAAACAGACTATTGGGTGAAAAGAGTCTGCTGCTGAGTTGCATTTTCCCTGCCAAATAACAGACAAGCTCAACAGACTGTTTATCTTATGCTGTAGTATAATTGTGTAATTAATGTCAAATTGCATAAAACTGTTCCAACAATTCTCCTAATAGACCATTCCAGAAAGAAGAAGTTATAGAAAGATAATTAAAATACACACATGGAGAGAACTCCTAATTTAACCCAGTCCATATCAATAATGTCTACTTACCTGTCAGATGTCCTCAGGAAGGCCTCCTAGCACATTGTTACATCTAAAAGGGCTGTCTTCAAAATTTTCCATCCTTAACGTAAACATGTAAAACTAGCCGCTTCTGTGGATTTGCCACAGGCAAACAATGTGACCTATTAGCACCAGAGTGGGAATAAAAACCATCACCTCCAAGACAATACAAATGAAACATCTGGAGGAGATCCAGTACTCGCAGATGGATGACACTGTGGGGCGACGCTAAGAATGTCTCAGGTGGTTTTAATAAAAAGGGCAAATATCTTCAATTCAGATTTCCCCCATAAATTCCTTTAATCACATTCAACCGAATGCTGACTATCTAAGAACATGCTTTTTGATCTAATTAAAATATCACTGTGCACTGTGTTTTGCTTTCCTATTCTAAAAAAAGTGAAAATAACCCATTATCAGTGGGTTTATACATTAAATTTTTCATATTTTAATGTATGTTTACAAGAATTCCAGTCTTCAACTGTGAGAACACAGATAAAAAGATACATTATATCAAATAATTTAATTTTACATCATAAAATGGTTCTCAATTTTACAATGTTTTTCTCTGAAACAACTGTCACCACACTGACAGGTAAATGGATGAAAATCACCCATTCTAAATTGAGAGCCATTGTTTCCTTTGAAGGGATGAAATTTTGTTTTAAACTTAATCTTAAAAATGAAAATATGAAAAAGTATCCTAAAATTAAAGTGAAACCCTTGTCCCTATCGTAAATATCCATTTTATTTCATGTAAGCATCATAAAATTTTTAGTCCTTGGTTTTTCCATCTTTGAAGTAAAATAGATAATCTGGACTCTCCATATTTAAAACCAACTTGGGCTTTAGAGTAGTTTTCTTTTAAAGATACCATCCTCCATTTTTCTGGTCTTCAGATGCTAAACAGATAGGTAACACCACATTAACACAGGAATACAACTTATTAACATAACTAGACTAATAGCATGAAGATGGGAAGGATGGAAAAGGAACTTTAGTTATATGCAATCAATGAAGCATTAAAGTTAGTAAACCTAGAATTAATATCTAGGCAGTTTGATATCACAGTTTTAGCATACATAAACTGATGCCTCTCATTGAATTTAAACATTTCCATGCCAGGGAGGAACTCTGTGGCAAAGCCAATACTTCTGTCAGAATTTACCTATTTTCTGCCTTAATATGTCACGTGGAAATCTTTGTTTTCTCATGAAATATGAAATTTTATTTTTAAAATTTTCATATTTTGATGTATGTTTACAAGAATTCCAGTCTTCAGCTGTGAGAACACAGATAAAAAGATACATTATATCAAATAATTTAATTTTACATCATAAAATGGTTCTCAATTTTACAATGTTTTATATCTGTCTTCCAGGATACCTTTAAGTTGAGTAACCTAAATCATGTATACAGAGAAGGATCCATTACATGGGAGTAAAATTATTAGTGTAGAGTTTTCCAGCTCTTGAAATTATAACACCTTGTCTGTTTTTTTCTTCTTTTATCTTCATTTGCTTATTTATTTCCCATTACTTTTGAAGCAAAAGGGGAGAAAGGCATAGTTTCAGTTTTAAGGAGCTTAGAAACAGAAGCAAAGCAAAAATCATTTAAATAAACTTCAGTTAATATAGTGGTAAAATAAAATGGAAGAGAGCAGAAATAGCCTGCCCCAGGAGTGCACAATGGAAGCCATCACTGATACTCAGCTTATGAGTCTGTGCCAGGTGAAGATCAGATGTTACTGGGACAGATATTTGGACATTCCAGGACTGAAAAAAATTAAGTGAGGGTTATACATAGACAAAGCTATCAGAATATTACACCTGTGAACCAAAACTCAGAAACACGGTATTTTCCAGTGTCTCATCTCTGTATCTAGGCATAGCATATGACTATTTTCTACCAATAAGGTGTTCACAAAGGATGTGTGTCAATTCTGAGCCAAATCTTGCCCTTCTTCAAAAAAGTCAATGACCCAGGAAACTTCTGAGCCATGAGATGAGCAGTAGCCAAGTTCCTGGGGCATTCTTAAGAGGTCTGACAACCAGAATCCTTCTCTGGGGTTCTACATAAATGAAATATGCATATCTACTTTGTTTGAATCATTAAACACTTGGCTTAGCTAACCAACTCAGGAGTCTGTAATGGGGTGGTGAGTTGTAGACCAGAATTATATCTTTCTCTAAAGGGTAATGAGAACCACTGGAGGACTTTGTACTAAGGTCAGTGTCATGACCAAAGAACAAGTTATTTTTCAGTTAGCACCATCTTGCACAAAAGAACAAGCATTGCTCTTGATAATGTAGCTATTTCTTAAATGCCTACTCTACTCAAGTAAGAACTCATACATATATGCTTTACTCAAATGATTTTGTAAATGCCAGTGAACACTGATGCTGATAATAAATATCTACAGAAAAAGGAATAAAAGGTCAGTTTTTCCAAATTTTAATTCATAAAAAAGGAAAGCTAAAGAAAACAGTTGCTTAGCCAAGGTCCTGCAAATATAACAACAAAGTGTGAGATCAGGGACCACAGCTAAGTCTGTTAGTGCAAAACAAGGATTAATAGAAACAATATAAAAACTAGGCAGCAGAATAGTTGTATTTATCTGTCTTTTCTTAATCCTATAAACATAAAACATAATTCCTTAGTTATTTTAAACAATTAGTCTGTCTCTAATATGGTAAAGAATCAGTCATTGTTTTATATAGTTATAATGCATATATATTTTAAAAACAAACTTTAAACATTGAGCAATATAATCTTTGAGCACAGATGATGGATCAAGGAATAGTGCATGATTATTAATACTGGAAAATCTTTTATAAAAGAATACCTTATACACCAGGTATAGCAAATGAACATCAATAATGTGTGTGGTAGCTAAGTCTCTGATAACAGCAAGTCAAGTAAGTGTAGGAGTACAGTAACTGAGGAAAGATATAAACCATCTAATGTAAATTTAACCTTGGGTGAGAAACAAACTATCTACGCCTCACTTTCTCATATTTAAAGACATGATCAGAACTTTCACAGCAATTTGCTTGAGAGTTAGGTAGTTCTCACTCAGGAATTCTTACAGAATCCAGCAATGTGTCTGAAATGGAGTAGACAGGTAAAGAACGATGGTTGAGCCCATCATGGTGGCAGTGCCTATCATCCTATCACTCAGGGAGCTGACACCGTAGGCGTGTCTGAATGAGAAGCTAGACAACACAGCAAGAATCTACCTCAAGTCAACTAAATAAGTAATAATGCATGATGACCTATTTACCATGATTACGATTTTACATTTTGTTATTATTATTCGTATCATTGTAGAACAATAGTTCTACAAGTCAGAGTTTCCCATCATTGCATCTACCAATACCATGAACCATTTCAGAATAGTTCAGTCAGTGAATGACAATGTGAATATTTAACTGTAAATTCCATATGCAAAGAGATATTTTCTACCTCTCCATTATTCATTATATAGGAGAACTAAAACCTTTCATTTTAGCAGACCTAAACTATTTGACATTATGTTACACAATAATAATTACAAATTACTTGCTTATTTAATAAGAAAAAAGAGATTATATCCAACATCTGTTTTCTGGTTTTTGAGCACCTTTTGTTAAGATTGTGTAAAAGTTCTTTTCATTTTCCAACAATGAATGAAAGGTAGCTAACTAAAGAAGGAAATGCTTCGAGCACATGATTTCATGGTGGCCCTGGAGAGCACTAGACTGACTGTGCAGGATAATCTGTAAAAAAAGAAGAGGGGGTGGGGTGCTGTGAAAGGAGCCAAGGGGCTATAGGGCCATGTGAATCCATGTGGAAAAATGATCAGTGCTGGAGAAGGTTAAATTTTCTGTCCCTGAAGTCTTGCTGTTGTGGCTACAGCCCAAGAAAGTTAATGAAAGAAAGGGGTCCTGACAACTCCCGCTGCTTCCACAGGAGCTCACCACCTCATTACTGGCCAGATTCTTACAACCCAGAGAATAGAATACTTCTGCCAAGAAAAAGAGTAGGAGTTGGAATGAGAGTCATCCAAGCAAAGCATTGCTGATACTGGGTGAGGATCAAAGTGATATCAAACAAAGAGAACTGGACATGAAATAGCTGAGCCAGGAACTATGACCGTAGACTAGACGACTTTCCAAAGCTGGGCTGGAGAGATGGACAGGACAGTTAAACCCCATAGTCCTCTCTGACATACAGGAAAAAGTAAACGAAGTGACACCATCTGCTCACTTTCCCAGAAGAGAATGCTTCGACGCCTCATGGTTAGCAAGGCAAACATTTCCAAATGCATTACTCTAATTACCAATGATTAGAAATGTTCCCTAGAAGTGAAAACCTAACTCACAGCAAGCCTGATTAACAGGCATTTTCTGCACATCCCACGGCATTTTGAGCTGACTTTGGAAGCACTGGCTAGAGACAGTTGCAGAGGCTTTCAAATGAGTATCTTAAAGATAATAGGCTGCTAGACTTTCCCTCTCTGCTTCTCTAAGCACACAAAGCCATGATGTGTTTCTTCCTGAAACACAAAAGACAATCCCAAAGGTCCTTTGAGAGCTAGCAAATACAGTTGTATGGCTTCAGCTTCATTTGCATGTGTTTTTGCCAAAGTGAGGGGTACACGTCAACAGTAATTAAACATTAACTTTTAATTTATTGTAATAATTGTCATAGAGTTGCAGACTTACAAACACACAAGCATGCGTATGTGCACACACACACATACTTACATATAATCTGTTTCACTGTTTCACATATAATCTGGACTAAGTCACTATGATGCCTAATTGAACATTAAGAGCAGTACAACAGCTAGCATAGCATATATACACTGGTAGTAGGAAGAATTCAGGAAGCTGTCCAGGAGTATTTTTTAAAATCTGAGGCCAAGCCTTTCTATAACTCAGTAATTACAACCAGTGAAACTGTAATTACATTATAACTGAGTAAATGTACAACAAAAATCCTTTTACATGAGAATCAATATATTCCTAAGGATTCTTTTAACATCATTAACCAAATGGGGGAAAATACTACTCATAGTCCGGACAAGTGAAATATGCACCATTCTCACGTACAGTATTCTGTAACCTGGCCAACTATAGCTCATGAATTGTGGCTTAAAGTCCACAACCTACTTTAATAGGTAAGTTTTATTAGTATGAAGACATTCATTTACATTTTGTCTACAGTTTTCTTCATATGTTAGCATGACAGACTCCAAATTGAATAATAATAACAGAAATCATATAGTTCTAAACGCTAAATATTTAGCATATTTATCTTTCACAAAAATTGTCAAACTCAAGGCTAGAGAGGAGGCTCAGCTGGTAAAAGCAGCCACCTGGAGATGTAAGAACTGACTTTATGAAGTAGTTTGGAATGTTCATATGCATGCAATAGCCTGTCATATTAGCCACACATATCATAAGTTATGTTAATAACAGTAAGTAATAATAATAATAACAATAATAACAATTGCCAATCTTACTATCCAGGAAAAAAAGAACTGTAACTCCAAATAACAACCTGAATAACTTCAAAAGCAAAATGTCAAGTTAAAGCATAGCTCACTTGTTTGATTTCATTCACATGAAGTTCAAAATCAGGCAGAATTAATATATGGTAGTAGACACTAGTAAATGGTTCCATTGTTAAATTTTTTCCAGATGACCTGTTATGTGGGAAGTGCTTCTGTGTATGTGTTTGTCTTATTGGATGATAAATAAAGTACTGTTTGCAATTGAGGCAGCAAGTTAGGCGGGGCTAGGAGTCAAGGAGGATTCTGGGAAATGTAGTAAAGAAGTGGTGATCCAGGCAGGAAGTGACATAGCGAGGAGACTCATATACAAATAAGGGAGGAAGGAAATTGGCCCCTTCGCTCTTCCTCGAGAGTCACCATGTGAGCCCGTGAAGACAGGACTGTTGTCACTGGAGTCCAATAAGATACGTCTTATAAAATATATAGATTTATGATAATTAAGACTGAGCTAATAGATGAGAAATCCTAGTCATTGGCCAAGCAGCATTTGTACCTAATATAAGTCTCTGCATATTATTTTGGCCACCCACGTGGCAGGCAGAACTCAAGAGGGTGGCAGAAAGATTTATCATAACAGAACTGTATATCAGAGAAAGTGTAACACTGAAATTGCCTACTATTACTGGATTGTTATTACCTGTGTCTTTAAATACACCTGAGTTTGAAGGAACCGGCTTCCCTTTTGGCAGCCATAATGGTCGAACATGTGCTTCTATGACCTTGACCTAGACACTAGAAAGTCAGATGCCTGTCTCGTGACAGGGAGCCAATCAGAAGTTACCTGGTGGCGCTATGCTTTACGACCCTGGGTGTGCTTTACGGACAAGCACACGACAATGACGTAGAGAGCATAGCAACCACCCTGGGAGGGCCTATGAGCCATAACAACCAGTTGACCAATCAACACAGGGCAAGCCCTCCAAGCCTGGAAGCACACCAATCGTGAGCCTGTGCGTACCCCTAGACACTCCCCTTACGCTGCCCTATAAGATCTTTTGGGAGACCCAAGGAGCCGTCTTTTTCTAGCTGTCCGCCATGGCGGGTGGGTAAAAGACCCGAGCTAACATGGGGTTAGCTCGTTAAATTACAATAAAGCCTCGTGCAGTTTGCAGCAAGCTCTCGAATCCGCCTGGTGATTGGGGTGACCGCGAACCTGGCCTGAGACCCCAGATACTTGAGTTTTCGGGGGTCTAACAGAGTTTAGTGCATATATTTTTAAGATAGTAATGGCCTATTGATCAAAAGTCCCATTAGGATGACATGTCCCTCTGTAGCTTGTCAATTTGGTTTTTGCTGGAAGTCTATTTTAATTATTTTATAAAATTTTACTTAAATTAGAAACAATCTTATTTTAAATATCAATCACAGTTCCCTCTCCCTCCCATCTTCCTATGACCCCCCCATCCCATCCGCCTTCCACTCCCCATCTGTTAAGTCTGCTCCAAAACAATACAGAGAAACCCTGTCTTGAAAAAAAAACAAAACAAAACAAAATCTGCTAAGTCATTTAGGGCAGGGTCTAGGCCGTCCCCTGTTTATCTAGGCTAAGAGAGTATCCCTCCATGGGAAATGGGCTCCCAACGTGGGTTTCTGCACTAGGGATACATCCTGGTTCCACTGCCAGAGGCCCTATAGACTGCCCAGTGCTCCTAGCTGACACCCATGTTCAGGAGGCCTGGTTTGGTCCTATGTTGGTTCCCCAGCTTTCAGAGTGGAGTTGATGAGTTCTCACTTGCTCAGGTCAGCTGTTTCTGTGGGTTTTCCTAGTGTGGTTTTGACCCCTTTGTTCAACACTCCTCCCTCTCTGAAACTGGATACCAGGAATAGGGCCCAGTGCTTAGTTGTGGATCTCTGTTTCTGCTTCTATCAGCTACCGGATGAAGGCTCTAGGATGGCATTTAAGGTAGTCATCATTCTCATTATAGGGGAAGGACATTTAAGGTAGCCTTTCCACTATTGCTTAGATTCCTAGTTGGGGTCATCCTTGTGGATCTCTGTATAATTCCCTAGTGACAGATACCTCTTTAAACCTATACTGGCTCCCTCTATTCCTGTGTCTCTTTTCTTGCTCTCCTCTATTCATCTCCTCACTCAAACTTCCTGATCCCTCATGTTCCCCTCCCCATCCTCTTTTCCCCTTCTCTTTCTCCTACCTCCCTCTCTCTTCCCCCAATGTAACCTTGAATGAATTGGCACAGGAGTCCACTTCCTGAACATAACACCAGTAGCACAGACACTGAGATTGGCAATTAATAAATGGGACCTCCTGAAACTGAAAGCTTCTGTAAGGCAAAAGACACAGTCAACAAGACAAAATCGCAGCCCACAAAATTGGAAAAGTTCTCCACCAACCCCACATCTCACAGAGGGCTGATTTCCAAAATACACAAAGAACTCAAGAATTTAGTCACCAAAGCACTAAATAATTCAATTAGAAAGTGGTGTACAGAACTAAACAGAGAATTCTCAATAGAGGAATCTAAAATGGCTGAAAGATCACTTAAGAAATTACTCAACATCCTTAGCCATCAGGTAAATGCAAATCAAAACAACTCTGAGATACCATCTTACACCTGTCAGAATGGCTAAAATCAAAAACACCAGTGACAGTTTATGCTGGAGAGGATGTGGAGAAAGGGGAACACTTCTCCACTGCTGGTGGGAATGAAACTTGTACAGACACTTTGCAAATCAGTATGACGGTTTCTCCAGAAAATGGGAACCAGTCTACCTCAAGATCCAGCAATTCCACTCTTAGGCATATACCCAAAGGATGCATATTCATTCAACAAGGACATCTGTTCAACTATGTTCATTAGCACCATTATTTGTAATAGCCAGGACCCGGAAGCAATGTAGATGTCCCTCAACTGAAGCATGGATAGAGAAAATATGGTACATTTATTCAATGGTGCATTATCAGCAGAAAAAAATGGAATCTTGAAATTTGCAGGCAAATGGATGGAAGTGAAAGAAACCATCCCGAGTGACTTAACCTAGTCACAGAAAGACGAACATGGTATGTAGTCACTCATATGGATATTAGACATAGATCAAAGTATTTCCAGCCTACAATCCACACTGGCAGAGAAGCTAGGAAACAAAGAGGATGACCTTATGAGAGATACACATGGTTTCCCAGTGAAGGGGAAAAGGAAAAGAGCCCCTGAAGTCTATTTTACTTAATTTTTATTTATTGATTGATTGATTATTGAACATAGATTCTGTTCTTATTCAATGCATATGGGAAACAATTTCTCCTCCTTACTCTCCTCCCAGTTCCCTCCCCCTGCCCCTCCCCAGATCCATTCACTCTTGAGAAGTCTATTTTATATGTTATTAAGACAGTAAAGACTTCTAGCTTCCTGGTCCCAACTTAACTGGAGTATTTTACACATCCTTTTTCTCTCAGGCAGTGTCTGTTTTTAAAACTAAACTGTTTCTTGTACATAGCTGGATTTTGTTTCTTTATCCATTCAGTCAGCCATTGTTTTTGGCCTGGAGAATTGAGACCATTAATATTTAAAGTTATTATTTAAATGTGAGTGTTAATTGCAATCACTGTCTTGTTGATCTTTTATGTTGTGTTCTCAGAGGTATTTTGAGTTTTAATATTATGGATTTGTATTTCTTTCCACTGTTTCTTGACTAATTTCCTCCCTCACTTCAACCCCAAATGATTGATGTTGCTTTCTGTAGTTTCTTTAGGTTTGCATATATATATATATATATATATATATATATATATATATATATATATTATTTACTTTGTGAAATTTTTTCTTTCTCCTCTGATGATGATCATTTTGATGGGTACAGACATCTAGGTTGGTTGTTCCATTCATTTATGGTTTGGAAAGCATTGTTTCAGGCCTTTCTGGATTTCAGTTTCTGTTGAGAAATTGGCTGTTATTTTGATGGGTTCTCCTTTATATTTGACTTGTGGTTTTTCTCTTGTAACTTTCAATACACTCTTTTGTTGTTGTTCTGTACACTTACTGCTTTACCATCCATATGCTCTGGTATTTTCTTATTTGGCCTGCTCTATTTTGTGTTCTGTGTGCTTCTTCCATCTGAATGTATACACCCTTCATTAGCTTTGGGGAAGTTTTCTTCTACAATCATATTAGAACTATGGTCTATTCCATTCACTTGAGTTTTTTTCCTCTCATCAGTTCCCATAAGTAGAAGCTTTGGTCTTTTCTTGGTAATCCACATTTCCTGTATCATCCTTTCTTGTGTGTGTGTTTCATGTTCCGTCTTTATTTCTTCTAGATCCTGTACTTTATCTTCAAGTCCTAATAGTCTACGTTTTGATTGAGTCATTCTTCTTGTAAGTTTGCCTCTGAGTTTTCCGGTTGGGTTAGCGTGTTTTTCAATTCCATCTTCATTTTAGTTTCAGTCCCTTCAATATATTTCTTTATTTAATTAATATTTTAATTAAATTAATTAATTAATATTTTAATATTTAACACAAATTAAAAGGCATACACTTGAGAAAAAGAAAAAAACAAGCCGGGTGGTGATGGTGCACCATCTCAGCACTCAGGAGGCAGAGGCAGGCGGATCTCTGTGAGTTCAAGACCAGCCTGTTCTACAAGAGCTAGCTCCAGGACAGCCTCCAAAACCACAGAGAAACCATGACTTGAAACCCCCACCCCTGAAAAAGAAAAAAAAACAATATTCAAGAAATAGTGTTGAGAAAAGTGGTTGTACATGAAGGAAAATTCAAAGGCAAACCTTCCAAGTAGAATGAATTGAGCAGAACATAGACTGTCAGAACTTGAAGATAAAGTAGAGGATCTAGAAGAAACAAACAAGGAATGTGAAACACTCACATGCAAGAAAGGAAAATACAGAAGAATGAAATTAAAATAATCTCTATTGTCTTGCACAAAAACTAACTCCAAATAGATCAAAGACAGATGTGAAACATACACTACCAAAATAGCTAGAATAAAAATATGTGCAGTTCCCTACATGAAATAAACATAGATCTGTATTTGGCCAAGAATTAATGGCAACAATTGACAAGTGGTATTTCATAAAACTAAAACTCTTTTGCACAGCTAAAGAAACAGCAAGCTGGATGAAAAGGATGCTCTCAGATTGGGAGAGAATCTTTGCCAGAATCTTCGTATGTCTGACAATGTATTAATATCCAGAATATATCAAGAATTCTAAAAAGGAATCCAAAATCAAATGAATTATTTTTAAAAAGGATCTAGAACCTGAACAGTGATTTCTCAAAAGAAAACAATAGCTAAGAAATATCTCCAAATATGCTCATCATCTCTAGCACAAGGGAAATGCAAATCAAAAAACTTTGAAAGATCACCTTACCTCAGTCAGAATGGCAGTGTTTAACCAAACAACTGATAACAAATACTGGAGAGGATATGGAAAAAGGGAAGACTCATTTGCTCTTCATGGGATTATAAATTGATCCAGCTACTCTGGAAATTGGCATGGAAAACTCTCAAAAAGCTAAAAATAAATCTACCATATGACCTAACTGTATCACTCTTTAGTATATGTCCAAAGATACCTAATCAGTTATGTTCATTGTTGCTCTATTCACAATAGATAGGGAATTGAAATCACCTAAAATATTTAAATAATGAGCGGATAATGAAAAGATGCTTTATATGCTATGGAAAATTATTCAGCCTTGAAAAAATATGATATGAAATTTGAAGGTAAATTGATAGGACTAAATTGAGAGAGGGAAACTAGACACAGACAGAAAAGATCACATGTTCTCTTTCATTAGAGGCTCCTAATTCCATATCTTCAGATGTGATTACATATGCTGGAGTAACTAAAGAAATTGCAAAGATAAAATGCTACTATTGCCAAGGTGAGGGGCACAAGCAACAGACAGAGAGTAGCAGGCACAAGTGATCTGAAGGGGAAAATAAGGGAAAAAATGAAGAATTCTAATAAAGAGGAGGGAGGACATTACAGAAAAAGAAAGAAGGAGTATAAAATAATAGTATGGATGTCATAAGGAAACATACTACTAACTACCCAATAATATGAACAAATATCTAAATATACATAGCCTATTTAAGTGAAAATTTCCTATTTGGGCTGGAAAAAAAAAAAAAAAAAACCTCCAAAATCCAGAGAGATCAAAGAAGAAATACCCCAACACCAGGAATGAGAAGTCCTCTTTGGATATGTTTGTCAGGTTTATCCAAGAGACTCCAAATATTATAGGCTATTGCTATAGTTCTTGGATATCCCTTCAGAGGTAGAAGTAAGTCCCTACTAATGAAGAGACCACTCACTTTGGTACAGAACCCAGAGACCCTACTATGGAACTTAACCTGAAAGTTCCCTGTCTGAGGACTAGCTTTCATGGTACTAGAAGGCATCACAAAAGCTTGCAACCAACAGCCCTACCTAGCAATATCATCTATGAACTACAAAAGTGAACAACATAACAGAATAACCTTTAGGGTGCACTAGTGGCACATAAAGATGTTGGTGATAACCAAATATTTCTCATTGGATTTAAAATTCACTCAACAAGAGGGAAATCATCTCTGGTACTGGAAACCTAGCCAACTACCCTGAGCTAGTGAAATCATAGATTTTGGAGGTGGACATAAAGTAACTTTTTAAAGTCAGAATAATACCTCAGCGCATTCTAAATTTTATTCTTATACAAGCAGATAAGTGTAGTTCTCACTCCCATTTTCAAGGAAACTTTTCTTTACAACAGATGGAGACCATTACAGATTACAACCAATAAAAATGTAGTTATGGAGCCCAGCCACAATGAATATACCTACAATATAACTGGGGCCATCTCTAGGATCACTACAAAAGAAGGTGTGGAAAGATTGTGGAGTCAGAGGTACAGGGAATTTACTGTGAGATTGTGTTTTTCTAGGAATGTGTGAAGCTATGTCCATAAAGTCTCACCAACATGACTGCATAAACAAGACCTAAAGAAGGACAACAACAATATACAAGCTAATGGGGACGATGGGAGTGTGGTGATGGTGGGTAACCACACGGGGCCTTAACCCTATGCAAAGTCAATGGAGGCAACTAAGGAATTCTGAGAGCTAGGGAAATAGTACTCTGCAGGAAGGAGCTCAGTGGTTATTCAATATCAAATGGTCAGCCTTGAAAACATAATATGTACAAATAACTTTGTATAGACTAATTAGTTGAAAACAGGTTGTCTGTATACATGTGTGTGTGTATGTAGTTTGTGTGTAATTACATATAAACAATCTAAAAATGAATTTGAAAGTGAGTATGGTATATGGGATGGTTTGGAGGGAGTAAAGGGGAGAGAGAAGTAATATAATTTCTTAAAAAATTTAAGAGGAAAGAAAATGAGTATTAAAATTTATTTTAAAATGACAAATTGTAGACATCAAAATGAATAGCTGCTGTATTTTTAAAATATGTGATATAAAGTAGAAACATCTAGAAAATAATAATGATTCATCTAGAGAAGTTAAAAAGAATTTTGGAAATCCTTACGATTTTAAATGTCCTTTCATCTTTATCATTGAAGTGTGGATATTAGAAATGAAGAAATATCACATAAGTGTAGTAGGTAATAAATTAAATGATAAATGACTCTTATCTTAATTCCAGTATTGAAAATGTTGTCAGTTATAGATCTGTCTTTGATAGGGCAAATTTAATGGCTTTTGGGTTATTTTTATTTTTAAATATATTGACTATGTGGGGAATTGTTACATTTTAAAAAGTTGGAATGGAAAGCGGAATAATATTTTCCACCCCTGAAATTCTATGAGTTCTAAAAAAAACTGTATTTTCACACTGGGTATTATAGATTAGTCAATGGATAAATAAAGAACTAAATTAAATGGTTGCCCAGTTTGGAAGAAAAAGTGGCCAAACATTTGGTTAGAAGAATTCAAGACAGACAGATAGACAGAATATCCCAAGTACTTCTTTGACATGCCCTGACTAGAGGAAGCTCACAAATAATACAAAGTATCTGTATGTGACAATTTATAAATGCTACATGAATTACAAATGTTATATATTAGCCAAATATCTTAATATTAAAACCACTTAATTACTTTTCAACTACAACTATGCATATTAGAGAATAACCAAATGAATAAACAACCAGTTTACCTTTTAGGTAGTAGTTATCTCCCATGAAGCTGGAATGGAAATAAAGTGTGGAAAGTACTTGTAGGTAGAAAAGTAAGTTTCTTTTATCAAGGTTTTAGTTGGGGGGAGGTGTAGGGGAGGAAGGGAGGGAGAAGGGAACTGGGATTGTCATGTAAATCAATCTTGTTTCTAATTCAAATAAAAAAGATAAAAAATGAAAAGTAAGTTTCTAGCTTCTTCTTTTTGTTTTTTAGGAAGCAACAATATGAATTGGGATGCTTCCTGTATTTAAAAAATGGTAATGGTAATTTTTTTTCTTAGAGATTTCTTCTCTGGCATAGCAATTTAGTGATACAGTGTGACAAAATAAGCAAGTCAAACAAGCAAACAAACAAACAAAAACTTTAAAATGAGAGCAAAGACATGTCTATATACCTAACCTAGTTGTATACATGGATTATTTTAGATCCTGAAAATATTAGATCAGTTATTAAAAAAGAGTATTTATTTCCTTTTAATTTTCTGTAGGCTTTGAAATCAGTGGATATTTTACATGTACACACACAAAGAGAAAGAGAGAGAGAACTGTTTGTCAAAAGAATGAAAAACATATGCCTGCCTTTGAAGCCAAACCAATCACCATTTCAATGACTTGAATGAAATATGAATATTTAAAAGATATCAGTTCTGATGAGCATTTAACTGGCTAATGAATTGGTTGACTGCATTTTAGACTCTGAAATAATAGAACATTTTTTAAAGAGACATTTTTGTTGTATATAGATTTATGTGTGTTTTATAATTTATAAATAGAAAAAAACAGAAGAAGCTTTTCTTACTGCTCAACTGATTAAAATATCCTTTATAATTATTTATTATTACAAAATCCCTTTCTATATATTACATGAAATCCATATAGCCAAGTAGCCCAAAGAAACAGTTATTGAAATGCATTGGGTTTTAACATCTTGAAATTTCAAGGTTTAATATACTGTGAATCATCTTTGGAAAGATATTTTTTGGAGGTCATTTAGAAGGAACTGGATACCACCCTAGCCATCTATGCTACTCAGATAGGAGAAATTCAAAACAAAACAAAGCAAAAACCAAGTCATAGATGTAATTTTTCATGGAACACACCTGCTTCATACCTGGTGATGCTTGTTTAGAGGATACGTCCCATTTAGTCATGGCTCCCTAATGTTCCCAAGTGCTTTATAAAGATGATGGTTTTTTGTTGTCCATATTCATGGTCTTTGACAGTGATAATTTTATTGTTATTAATGTAACAGAGAGCAAAAAGCTTCAATACAACTTCATTAAAACTTGAAATCAAGTGTATCTTGTTCTCTAGTCCCAATAAGAGTGTGTTGGTAGATGTACTAAATTATTTTTGTATCTTTAATTTCCTGGGACAGATAGAATCATGGATCATGTAAGAAAAGAAACTTCAAGGATGATAAATTCCATCATTATGTACTCATTTTTCTAAGCTTAAAATAGACTAAAGAAATAATATATATAACAGACTCTATGCAACATAAGGGAGAAGTGTAATAGGTTTAGGGCTCTGTTTCCAAATTCAAATATAAATGAATTGGACCTGTAAAGTAAGTGCTAACATCATTCTTACTGTGAACTTATGTCCCACTAAATAGTGTTTTACAGTAACCTCCCACAAGGGGCTATTATTGGGAATGCATTATGTAGTTAGGATCTCTAGGCTACTGTTCTCCAGAATCGAGCTGCTTATTTTCCTAGTCTCTTCCCCCTACTCTTAAAAGGACGAACCAGAGCCTTGGATATAATTCCTGCATTCTAAAATGCATTCTAGGTATTGAGTAAGTTAAGTGTGAAAATATCTGCCATGTCTTCTCAGAATGCATTGGAAAAAATAAAATATTAAAAAGACTAAAACTAGTAAGGTCTATGCAAGAATTGCAGTTCCTTTTAAAGAGAAAATGAATTGGCAGCACTACACCAGACATATGAACATAAGGCAAATTACTCTTTAGGCTGTGAGCAAGTCCTGAGGGAATGCCCTCTCTCACCCTGCCCCATATATCAGGAGGATCTTCTGCTCACCTCTACACTTAGCAGGGATTGCACTCATTCATCGCTCCTCTAGACTTCATCATTTCTCAGAATACCACAGGAAGACAATAAAGAGTCTGTTCATTTGTTAGCTGTTGCAGATTTTAGTTATTGATGTTTTATCTTGCATGTATAATTTGAACATTATATGGTTTAGAAATTTTAAAATGTCAGCTATAAGGTAAACTTTACCAGCGCTGATCCAAACAGTAGTTATAAGCACAGCTTCTTGGTATAAAACCTTTGATCCAGTCTCGACATCTTACTAACCTTTGGTTTCATTTATTATTCACTTGATGTGTGCCAATGAATGGAATGGAGTAGTAAAAACATACATGGCTTCATCATGGGCTTTAAACTAACATAAAGAGACAGAAAATAAGGAAATGGAAAAGTATCTACTAATGACAGAACCTACGACAGCAATGAAAAAGGAGACTGTTCAACACACAGGGTACTTGGGATGGGAAGAGAAGGAAGCATGACTTTAATCTACAACTTCCAAATGCCATACCTGAAGTGCAGAAGTGAGTTGGTTTATAAGTGGAGAGCATCATGGGACAAATTAGCTACAATAGTTTCACAATCCAGTGGAGAGCACATATGAAGAACCAAATCAGTTCTATGCCTAGTCTAGACAGTGGATGTAGAGCAAACCAGCCAATGTGAAAACACGGGCGAGTTTGGAGATACACACACACACACACACACACACACACACACACACACACTGGGGGGGGGTGGAGGGGGAGTGAGGGGAGAGGAGAGACTTGTGATGGACTTGATGACCAATTCTATTCCCTCAAGAGGATGATGTAATTCATCCTCCTTCTCATTGAATGTGCAGAATAGCATATAAAGGACACCATTATGGAAAGGAAGGACGATTTGCGATTTGAAAGCCATTGAGCTCTTGTGACCACTGTTGGAGATTTGTATCTCAGATAGCAGCTTAGATTAGTGGGGTTCATTGAAGATTGGTGTTTTATATTTTTTTCAAGAATTTCATACATACCAAAAACTCTACATCTGTTTTTGCCAAGTGTTGGAAGAATAAATTATTAAACAACAACAAAATACATTGGATATATTTTTAATTAGCTACTTGTACCAGAAAATGATGGTTCATTTAAGTGGTATGCAAAACATTTATCATTTCCTGTAAAACTATCAAATATCAGAATATTAGTTTACATAATTTTTTGCAGAAGTATTTCTGGACTTTAGGCCTTATTTATATTTCACAAAGCACATGTTTTTCTGAAATAAAACATCTAAGATAAAAGAGGCAAACATGAACATACTATTCAAACCTACAAACAGGCATCATGTAAGTTTGAACTTATAATCACATATGTTTGAAACTTTAAACACTATTTCTTAGACTGTGAAATATAAAACAGTATTTTAGAGGTATTGTATTAAAAATATTTGCTCTTTCCATTCCTAAAAATATTGGGACATATTCACAAAGATATTTTATCAAATTTGAATTAACATAAATTTGAAAACTCTAATAGGGGCTAGAGATAAGACTCAGAACATCTGTTCAACCATGTTCATAGCAGCATTATTTGTAATAGCCAGAATCTGGAAGCACTGGGTGGAGAAAATGTGGTGCATTTACACAATGGAATACTACCCAGCAAAAAAACAAAAAAGAACAACAACAACAAAAAAAAACCCAATGGAATCTTGAAATTCACAGGAAAATGGATAGAACTAGAAGAAACCATCCTGAGTGAGGTAAGCTAGTCACAAAAAGAAAAAAAAAAAAGGTATGTCCTCACTCATATATGGATTTTAGACATAGAGCAAAGGATTACCAGCCCACAATCCACACTGCCAGAGAATCTAGGAAACAAGGAGGACCCTAAGAGAGACAGACATGGTCCCCTGGAGAAGAGGAAAGGGACAAGATCTCCTGAGCTTATTGGGAACATGGGGGAGGGGAGAGGGAACTAGAAGAAAGAGAAGGGGAGAAGAGGAGGGGAGGGGAGGACATGAGAGAGAAGGAGACTTAGTCAGGGGAAGAATAGAGGAGAGCAAGAAAAGAGACAGCATAATAAAGGGAGCCATTATAGGAATAAAGAGAATTTTGGCACTAAGGAAATGTCCAGGGATCCATAAATTTGACACCAACTAACAATCCAAGCAGTGGTTGAGAGGCTACCTTAAATGCCCTTCTCCGATAATGAGATTGATGACTACCTTATACACCATCCTATAGCCTTCATCCAGTAGCTAAAGGAAGCAAAATCAGACACCAGCAGGTAAACACTGAGCTGAACTCTGGAATCCAGTTGCAGAGAGGGAGGAATGATGAGCAAAGGGGTCAAGACCAAGCTAGAGAAACCCACAGAAACAGCTCACCTGAACAAGGGGTTGCTCAGGGACCCCAGACTGATAGCTGAGAAACCATCATAGGACTGTTCCAGACCCCCTGAAGGAAGATGCCAGTTTGGAGGTCTGGGCACTCTATGGGGCCTCTGGTAATTGATCAGTATTTATCCCTAGTATACAACTGGACTTTGGGAGCTCATTCCACATCGAGAGATACTCTCTCAGCCTAGGCACACAGGGGAGGGCCTAGGACTTGCTCCAAATGATAGACAGACTCTGAAAGATCCCCTATGGCAGGTCTCACCCTCCCTGGGGAGCTGAAAGGGGTTGAGATAGGGAGTGGGGATAGGGGAGGAGGTGAGGGAGAGGTAACTGGAATTGACATGTAAAAGAAGCTTGTTTCTAATTTAAAATTGACCTAATTACAATTATAAAAATTAACAAAAAGACTCACTAGTCAAGAGCACTAACTTCTCTTCCAGAGGACCTCTTCAATTCCCAGCACTAACATGGTGTCTCACAACCATCTGTACCTCTAGTTCCAGTGTATTAAATGCCCTCTTCTGGCTTCCATGAACATTAGGTACATATGTGGTACAACATGCATCAAAATACCTATACACAAAAAGTAACATGAAAAGAAACTTGAAAATTGAAAGAAATTTTTTATAAATTTTATTCAAATTAGACACAATCATATTTTACATATCAATCCCAGTTCCTTCAATAAAAGAGTCTATATCAAACACTCTAGACCCTAAATATTACAGAAGTAATATTTGTGTTGTCATTCCCAAGTTAAATTCATTCGTCTTAGCTCTTACTCCGTCTTTTTTCAGCTGAATAAAGGAATGACATTTTTAGCTGTGTTTGCAGCAACCATATTCTGATAGTCTCAAGGAGCCAAGTATGACACTACATGGAAGCATACCAAAGCACCATGGTGATAAAAATTTGGCAAAATGAAAACTACACTATTTGGGGAGAGCTAGAATAAAAGATGAAAGGTTCTTTTGCTCTGTTTTATGAAAAGGCACGCAAGATAAAAAAAAATGCCTCCTAGCTTCTGCAAATTAAAATCAAGAGAACAAAATCATTTATACTCAAAAGACAAAGGTAAGTACTTGCTCTAACACAAACACAAACTCCACCATAAAAACTTTATTTATCTGTTGTTTTGTATCAGACTGTTTTCACCTGTCTTCTTTTTATGATCTTCATGCATTCTGATTCTGAAGTAAGAGAATTAAGAGAATGTTTAGCTATAGGCAAAACACTAGAAAATTTTGAAAAGTTTAACTTAAAAAGATGTTTCCAGACAGGGTGATGTCTTGTAAGCTTGTCTTGGGGGAAAATGTACTCTTTAGAAGAAGTTTAACCTCCATTGGAGCTCTGTCATCACTGGTGGTAAAGCTTACTGGGATTTCTCTGAAGAAACACAGCTGGGACTTGTTCCTAGCAAAATGCAGTATGCTCTTGGAAAGGTGGGGGTCCCTCCAAAGGGGATTATTCCCTGCCAAAATGCTCATTTGTATGAGCTTCCCCCCTCTCATGCTCCCCAGCAACTCTCCCCTTGGCTTGGCACCATACAGCAGCATCACATGACTTTTTGGACTGACTGACTGAGTTTACTGAACATACAGCCTTGGCAGTGGCAATTATCCTGGCAGTGGCAGAAGCCAGGAAACATATACCAGTAAATGGATCTCAATTTGATCACCGCACATAGAGTTTGCTTGATTTATCCCATACTATACCAAGCTTGATGTAGCAGCCAGACTCTGATCTCAGATGCTACACTCAACAGAAGGGCTAACATTGAACTTTGGTTATATTGCCAACTTGTATTCTTCTATGGGATTCCTTTCCTGTTGTGACATTTCTGTTACTTTTGTTCCCCCCTTAGGGTTCATTGGTAAGTGAACAAGATTGTAACTGTTCAATTATCAGCAACTGTAGAACAATAGGATGTTTGTCTTATAATCACAAACTCTAACAGAATTTTTAAATGTAAATTTTAAAAAATATCATCATTCGGCAAGAGACTATCAGCATTTCTTGATCCATTAACATTTTATATAATGATTCTTTTGTGTCCTTGCTTATCATCCCTTTAAAAGAGCACTTCATATTCTTTATTTAATTGGGATAATATTCTGTATGAAATTTTCTGAGGGCATACTACATACTCTAGAGCTGTAATCTCTCGGGACAGTTTTGGCTCCACATATGTTCATTTGTTAAATATTTGTCTTACCCTCAAAATCTGCTATACTTGTGATCATAGATACCCTGTGGATTTGCACTCCTAAAAGATGGCAAGCATGTTGTTATGAATATTTCTTAATTTATGGAAAATTGTAATTATGGTGAATAGCAATTATTCTCAGTGATGATACTGTTGTGAAAAATGATAAAATAATACTGCAATGGGATGATGCTTTAAAAAAAGACATGGGCAAACTAATAAAAGAGGCAATTTCTAAACATTAGAGCAAACTTGCTAAGGGTAAACTCGAAATAGGGAAGGCAAAGATAAGTGACTTGAGAAAGTCATGACATTGCATCCTAACGAGAGAGAGAGAGAGAGAGAGAGAGAGAGAGAGAGAGAGAGAGAGAGAGAGAGAGAGAGCTGTGAACAGATAATTGTAATATGGTAGTCTGTTTTGTAATTAAATATCTGTAAAATGATTTTCAGTTTGTTCTGGGAGTAGTTTATAAAAGCTTTACACATCCTGTTTTCTGCTTGACTGAATATTTCTAAGAATTAACCTTACTAAGAACCTATTATATGACTCAACTATCCATAGTGTTAACCCTAATACCAGGAGGGATATAATTGTCCTTGTAAGTTTTATTAACCTCCTGATGTTCTGGTTGTAAATTCTTAAGCACAGATTAAAGCAAGAAAGTTCATATTGACACCTACCATACTACTGTGCACTTTCGGATGTCCGTTTATATCTAAAATTCCAATTATTTGCTAAGACATGATTCAATATGGTTATATTAAGGTGTTTTATAAACCTGATTAAAGACAATAGTCAGATAACTTGAAGGTCACATCAGATACTGTGGGTGCACCTGATCCAATGGGTTGAAAGTTCTTAACACCAGTAACAATGCTTATCTGAAATGGAAGAAATTACATCCTTTACCAACAGTTGACATTCACATCAGTACCCTCCTAACCTGCCCTTCCTAAGGGCCTCTTACATGGATATCAGACTTGCTTACAAGAAACCCAAAATCACATCATAAAATCCCTTATTCTTTTTTTGTTAGTTTGTTTCCTTGGTGTGACTATCATTTTGTTTTGTTTTGTTTTTCTTGAGGTAGATTTCACTATAGACCGCTGACTGGCCTGGAATTCTCTGTGAAGACTAGACTGGTCTTGAACTCACAGTTTACTTCCTGTATCTGTCTCCTAAATGCTAGGATGTTACAATACCCACCCACATGAATACAATTTCCTGTAATAGGTTTCTATATATGTGTGAATTTTATGGCTGTACTCTGATATACATAGGATTTGGTATGCAAGGCATGTTCAACAGAACATGCATTTAACAATGTGCTCTGTGATTTGGGGATTTGGCAGTGAGAAGACCCCAGAGGAATTTTTATGAACATAATTCTTTTGAAAATATCTATATTTCCTTGAACATATTTCTAGTAAAAATGTGGATGTCAATAACTGTTATTAATGATTTATAGAAACTGAGAAATATGGAAAAGAGCACCTAGCTCATTTTAGAGAATAATTAAAATTTCATGAACAGACTCTAAGTACATATACACACACTAAGATGCTCCTGGTGAGTCTCAGGAGGGAATGAGGAGCAAACTCTTAGAAACTAGAGGAAAAGGCAAAAATCTTAGAGAAACTATGTCCCGAAGTTAAGTGGAAAGTAGGCTGGAAGCCATGAAATACAGACATTCTGCTAAAAGGACTTACAGGTGGAGCATTGGAGCCTTGACCTAACTTCTCATTGTTTGTAATTGACTCTGTGAGAGTCTATTAAAAGAAGAACACAGTTTTGATATCAGTGTCAGACTTTTGATATACAGAGCAGTAATATAATTAAGATGTTAAATATGGTAAGAGTCTATAATAATTCATAATTGATTGTCAAAGATTTAGCCTATTCAAGTACTTGAGAAAGTATTATGATTCTCAATTTCAGAGACAAAAAATTTTCAAGAAATTTATTTCCTATATAAATGCTTAGCAAGTGTGACTTGGACAGAAAACGTATTAATAGTCAGTTGAACCAGATATCCTCTATGGGTACCAATCTAGGCTTCATCTCCTCTCAGTCAATCATGACTGAAAGATAGACTTGGGCATGAGCTCAGCAACACAGGTTTAGATGCATCAAAGCTTGCCTGCCTACTGCAGCCTCTTTCAGTTACTTTGTTAGGCAGTATATGAGACAAAATTGGAGTATCCCATATGGAACCACTTCCTTGAATGATCAACCAGAAAACTGAGTCTACTGGATCCCTCTTAGAAGAGGTTCAATAGATGAGGCAAAGCTTTGTGCTTGCTCAGACATTTGTTCTGGGCAGAAATCTGCTGTATCTGTCACGTGCGTCTACCAAACTGTGATCCGTTAATATACAGACCACTATACTACTACACTCTTATTCACATATTACTGATTCACATCAAGTAACTTGCTGCACAGAGAGCAGAGTACAACAAGGACTGTACTGTAGCAGGTGGCTTGATATATAATGGTAGAGTGGCCTTGGAAGCCTCACTCATAGCAGAGTTTATATGGCCCTGTTGCTTTATTATTCAATATAAAATATGCCAACAATATAGTTAACCTTTTCTCACAATATCTGAGTTTCAAGATATCAATGAAATAAAATGAACTTAATTCAAATACTGCATCTTCATCTACAGGCAATGTTAATTTTTCTTGTTCTAACTGGCATAGTTTACCATATTAGTACAACACATGACTTCTCTTTTACTTTTGTTTATATATGTGTATTGTTCATGTAGATGTCAGAGGACAGCCTTTGGTGATGTTCTTCAGCAGCTGTCTCCTTTGTTTTTGTTTGTTTGAGACAGGGTCTCTCATTGTTGTGAAGTTTAATCTAGGAGTCTACCTGTCTCTGTCTCCCCAGTGCTGGGATTACAAGTATGTATATCATATCTAGAATTTTTTATGTGAGTTCTGGGGTTCAAACTTAGTTTTTCATGCTGGAGAACAAGCACTTTACCAACTGAACTATTTACCTAGCCCCAAATTTATATTGTTTTTTTATTTGTAGATTAAATAAGGTTTACTGAGATGCATTCTGAGGACATGGGTGTATAGTTGAAAAGAAATGAACAATTACCATGGCTTTGATATGACTATTTGACTGATTCACTGTCCCTCTTCTATCTGTATATGATGTATTAAAAGTTATGAATAAAGCAGTTGTATCAACAATATGGAAATGAGAACAGCTAAAGATAAACAACATATGTAAAATGATTTATATCTGCACAAATGGCTCAATATTGTAGTCTAGAGCATGTTATTTTATTGTGGCAAAGATGCAACTGGTTTCATCTTGTTATGTTAAAAATAAAACAACCAAGACTCAGAGCAGGCATCATTGTTAGTGTCATGGGGTCAGTCAAGTTGGCCCATTTGCTTTTTATTCAACATCAATCATCCCAAATTCTGCTTTGGTCTTTCATACTTTGTCATGGTGATTGGTTCCACATAAGACAAAATTATTTCAAACTCTAAATCTACTGTAAATTTTGTGACCTCAGTGGTATATTGGTTTCCTTATCTTAAAAATGGTAATTATTAAAACTGTCTCTACTTTGAAGACATTTTTAATCTGTTGATATATGGACAGTTTACTTCATTTAAAATTTAGTTCACTTAATTAATTTATTACTTCATTTATATATTATGCCCTACCAGACATCAGAGTGAAAAAGAGATGTTAACACATATGAATCACTCTTGGAATTATGAGAGATTATTTTTGTTTTTCAGTTACTAAAGAACATGGAACACTGAGCAGTAAAGGGGGAGTATAGATAGTCCTAATGTCTGTGCAGGTAATCTGAAGAAAGAGGAAAGGAAGACAACCTTCCTTTGTAAGGTAAAGGTGGTGTCCCTTACATCCTTAGCAAGAGGAAGTATATGTGAGTATTTAATTCCCTAATAGGGCGATACTTCAAAAAGCTCCCAAACCAAACAATATCTAGAAGTAGACGTTGTCAACTTAAATTCTTAAAGCTGTATCTTCAATGATAGTTGGGTTGATAAAGTGCAAATTATATCGCATGACTTATTCCCACAGTAAGACTGTGAGAAGACTGTCAACACAAACCCTGCATAAGTGTTCAAACCCGAGAAGAGCAAGCGCTTCTTAGTTAAGTGGCTGGATCGGGGGTTGACAAGCTGATAGATGGAAGTAGCCACAGCTTCAGACTCTCCATGTGGAAAGTGGCAGTGACTGTGAGCCACAACATAATTTCAACCACTCAAAAGACTGTCTGATGAAAAGAGAGACAAGTGATCTTAGAACCCAGATGAAACCTCTCAACGGTTTAAGCGACTTTTTGAGAACAACCAAAAGTTAAATGCATTTAAAGTGCTAAGCACTGTGACAAAACCTTTCTCTAGATGCATTGCCATTAGAATGTTTTTGGAGTGGGTCGGGCAATGGCAAGCCCTAGCTTTTGAAGGTTCCATATGGTTTTGGTGTAGGCATTTCATCGGTGAACCACAAAATGAAGTTAAGGAATTAACTGTTTATAGGGCTGAGTACTAAATTTTTTTTTTGTTTGGCTACATAACATATTTCCTTTCCACAGGAGGTAGTTATGACAAATTAGAAGTCTGAAAATTTTCTGATGGTGTGAAGGCCCAGCTGTCACTGGGGAGAAGGTGATCAGATTTCATAGCCGCGTGGTCCCGTGGCGCCTCAGAGAGCTCCATATGGTCCCCCAAATGCTCCAACTAAATCCACAAAAACATTTCCAGCCTGAGTTTCACTTGTAAAAACATAAAACTCTCTTAGATGAATTTATCATTTTGCACCTACAAATAGACAAAGTCTTGTTAACTAGTTACGTTTTTAAAAACTAATCTGTTTAAGAACAAATTTCCACAGCTTGTTATGCCAGCTTCATGATAAAGAGACAATGGTGCCTTTGGCAACAACACAGAGTTTATGCCGTTTCTATCAAAAGGTGGACTTCTAAATGGATATACAGTGAATAACTAAGATCTGTGGGAATAGCTATTTCTTAATGTAGAGTTGTATTAACCACAAATATCATGTTTATCACATGGTTAAGCACTGTATGCAGAAATACTCTGCGTTCATATCAAAGACATGATGATTCTGGGTCTTACCTGGTAACAAACGACAAACTTAGAATGAATTGACTCTTAAATGGTTATGCCCTTAGATATATATTCCTCATAATCAATTTGCTTAGAAACATATGTGGCCCCTGAAGATAACAACTGTCTCAAATAAATCATCAGCCACATTTCTTAAAGCTGATGGGAAGGTACAGTAACCTTTTATTTGTTGCATTTATATTTTTAATTAAAAAAACTGTATATATTAAAATATCATTTTGCATATCATCATGTTAACAACAGCACAAAAACATTTCCATGAAAATTCTAAGTACTGAAAATTTAACCAATGATCCAAATATTCATGAAAAATTGTTTCATTCTTAACAAAGCACCTCGATTTATAATGTTTGTTACTCATCAGAATTAACTAGCTTAGATTTTTAATTAAAATCCAAATAAACGTATTTGATATTTGTTGTTGAAAATATAAAACTGAATTTGTAATAATTTAGGTGCCTCAAATGTTTCATATTTTAATAATTATGGAGGTTTATTATTAATTCTGAAACATGATAAAGCCTGCATAGCTACTTCTGTTCCTTGTGTCATTAAATGAATATGACATATAAAAGTGTTATATTATATTAATTGCATTAATGTTTATGATTTTCTGAGAGAAGAAAATGTTTCGTTTTTTAGTATGCCACAAAGATTTGGAAATATCTGTTTTGTTTTGCATGAGATATTTGCTGTAAAGAAAAGAATTTTTTAAACCCTGTGATGAATCACAGGGCACCCTTAACTTTACATTTCACCTTGCAATACACACAAAATGTTTAATTACTGGAGGATTAATGGAGGTGGTTTATAATTAAGCTGAAGTATGAACTGATGTCATCATCTCAGTGTGATGACATACATTTTCTGCCAAAGCACCTGTTGTTTTGGAAGGAAGCAGCTGATATCATTATCGGCGCAGCCAGATAGCCTGTTTCCTGCTGCTTAAAAAATTATCCAAAGGGTTACCTAAGTTGGATTAATTCAGCGTTTATGTTTCCGTACCCAGAAAAGGACAGAATAGAGAAAAATAGCATCATCGCAATCAAAGAAAAAAGTGAAAGGCATGCTGGGAACAGAGCAGAGCAAGGAAACACAATGAACCGCCCCTTCGGTGACTGTATTGCTCCGGATAGTATCCATGATTTTCTAAGAGAATGCATGCATTGCAGAGCAACGAAACAACAGAGGCTCCTGTTATACTTTATTAACATGAATGAGTAAATGTAATGTTACATTTACATTATGAGGAGGGGACAAGATGGGCAATTTTATACTATCCCTCAGGATATAGTACTATTCCCATAAATACTCCTGACATGGTGTTATTTTGCTATGATTGAATGGAAATGATGAATTTAGGGTCTATAGACTTAAATTAACTTTTCTGTTGTCACATGATAGCAAACAGTGCAGCTGATAAGCAACCTCCATCTACCATCTCTGTCACCTTGTATTTTCTCAGGTGTTCTTTGCATTCCATTTCCTTTTCTGAAAACCAACTTTTCCAAGGACAACATTTCCTTACAGAACATTTATTGCTCTCAGTTTTGTGTATTGTTTTCTCCCCCTCTAGCATTCTTAATCCATAGAGAGCCATGACTCTAGCCCCTCAATACATTTTAGGCCAGTGACCTATGCTGCACTTTATTTCAGTCATAATTTGGGCTTTATCATCATGGTTAGCACATAGTGTACAGAATTCTGAAACACCCCTTGATAATAAAATGTCCTTCCAGAATATGTTGTGTTTCCTACTCTATTTACATTACTCTTATCTTCTCATGACCTGTAGCCAATCAGCTTTTCATAATGATTTATTATTACCCCATATTTTAGATCGCTTTCATCGCAGCATGAACTTCATGCCATTAAACGTGAATATTCTGCTCTTGACACCCCCAGAGTTCCTTGTTCTTATGGTCCACCTCATGATATGTCCCGTCTTATTTTTTATTTGGGGTACTTCCATTGAGACAAAAACAAGTCTGAAACTGATGTTATCTGATTCAAAGTTTTTGAATCTCTGACGGCTGCCACATTCTTTTTATTTATTTATTTATTTATTTATTTATTTATTTATTTTTAGTTCTAGTTAGGGAACAAGCTTGTTTCACATATAAGTCCCTCCACCCTCTCCCTCCCCTCACCCCCATCTCTCCTCCCCCACTCCCAGGCTACCCCCCACCCCATCCACCCACCACTCCCCAGGCAGGGTAGGGCCCTCAACAGGGGGCTCTGCAATGTCCACCAAATCTTCCTGTGCTGGTCCTGGGCCTTTCCTCATGTGTCCAGGGCCAGAGTGTATCCCTTCATGTGGGATGGGCTCTCAAAGATCCTTCTTGCACCAGGGAAAAATACTAATCCACCACCAGAGTCTCCCTGGAGTGCAGAGGCCTCCTTATTGACATCGATGTTCAGGGGTCTGGATCAGTCTTGTACTGGCCTCCCCGACAGTATCGATGTGCTCTCCCTTGATCAGGTCAACTGTTCCTGTGGGTTACTCCAACCTGGTACAGACCCCTTCGCTCTTCATTCCTCCCTCTCTTCAACTAAATTCCAGATTTCAGCTCAGTGTATATCTGTGGATGTCTGTCTCTGCTTCCATCAGCCACTGGATGAGGGCTCTAGGATGGCATAAAGAGAAGTCATCAATCTCATTTTAGGGGAAGGGCTTTTAGGTTATCCTCTCCACCATTGCCTGGATTGTCAGATCGTGTCATCCTTGTAGGTCTCTGGAGATCTCCCTGGTTCCAGATCTCTTCTCGAACCTATAGTGGCTCCCTCTGATATGGTATCTCTAATCCTGCTCTCTCTCCTCTATTCTTCCCCCAACTCGATATTTCTGCCCCTCCATTTCCTCTCCTCTATTCCTCTTCTCTTGCTCTTATTGTAGGAACTCCCTCCCCACTACCCTCATGCTCCCAATTAGTTCAGGAGTTCATGCCACTTCCATTCCTGGGGACCATTTATCCCTTAGAGTCCTTCATATTTCCTAGTTTCTTTGGTGAAGAGGATTATAGGCTGGTAATCCTTTGCTCTATGTCTAAAATTCATATATGAGTGAGTACATACCATGTTTGTCTTTTTGTGACTGGGTTACCTCACTCAGGATGGTTTCTTCTAGTTCCATCCATTTGCCTGCAAATTTCAAGATTCCATTGTATAAATGTACCACATTTTCTCAATTCATTGTTCAGTTGAGGGGCGTCTAGGTTTCATCCAGGTACTGGCTATTACAAACAATGCTGCTATGAACATGGTTGAACATATGTCCTTGTTTTATGAACGTGGCTGCCTTATTCTAATAGCAACTATGTTCTTATCTAAGAGGGGTAGGGAGGGAATAATCAGGACATATTATATACATGAATACAATCCACTATACAACATAATAAATACATATATATGTATATATATATATATATAGTGAAAAATTTTACAGTGCAATGATATGACAATCAAATAATGACTTGAATACACTGAAAAGATTAAAAAATTAGAATATTAAAAATATTAATATATTATTCCAAACACATGCTTTTGTCTCTTAAAGAAAATGTTATAAAAATCAAATATATACTACATACTTTATATATAACCATACATATATATTTTATATATTACCATACATATTTATATTTTATATATAATCAAACACATATAATCATATATATAAAATCATATTCTTAGACATATTATTTCTAATTCTCCACCAATTTTCCATCTTCCATAAAAGATTCAAACATGTATTTGTAAATTCAATTTTGCCTTGTTTTTTCATAAAAACAATCTTACTTTCACCTGATTTAAAATAGTATTTTTTAAGCCTTCCAGTATAGAGAAATTACTCTTTCTCTTATTTCCCCCCAAATTCTTTATGTTTTTGAATTTTATATATTTCTGTCTTTTGTATCTTCCCTTGAACCTCTCCAAAATTAATATACTATTCACACTGCATCATTATTCAAAGTAATCTTCTATAACTGATTAACAAATAGCACCATTGAAAGGCACATCACACATACCACTGATGTCAAAATGCATGTAGAATGTTGGATCTTCAATTTCAGAAAGAGGGAGAAGTTTATGTAGAGAATTCTTCTCCAAGTGATAACCAAAAGACACTCCCATTCCTATTTGATGGTGTATGTGTAATTCAGAATCTCTTGGTTTCCTCTGCTGAACTCTCTTCACAGTCTTAGCTCATGAACAAGGCATGATAGATCAGAGGAACAACTCACTTCTGATGACTTTTCATTGGAACTATTAATATATGTTAAATATTAATAAAAAATAAAACTCGAGATACTAGCTGTTGTGAATTCTATAAAAGTAATAAAATGCATACAACATTTGGTAAAACAAGTATGTTTTTAGGCAAATACCCTTGCACATGTGCAGGAATAATCTACAGCTCATTAGCACAATGTTGTGATCAATCTAAATCCATCAACTGTTGGAACAATTAAATATAAGAGAATATTATGCTGCAACTTAAAAGAATAATGTGACTTTTTGGCAGGAGCCATGTGACTTCTCTGGGGAACAAGGCCTGAGAATAGCATGAACCGCTCTCCTTGTGGCAAGATCCTGGAGATCTTAAACCACTTGGCAAACCTGTGGACAATTCCCTTCATAATTCTAGGCATGGCTTCAGAAGCATGTGTGCTATGTGCTCTCCTTACTTTCACTGTTTTAGCCGTACTGCTGGCCTGAGTGAGTAACAGTAGCTCACGAAGTTTAATTGTACATATTTGCATAAATGTTCTGGAAAGCATGATTATAACCATAAGAGTTTTAAAGAAATATTATTAAGCAGATGATTCCAGGAGTTAACAGGTAGATTCTAAGAAAGTTTCCTTGTAGCTTGCATGACTGCTTATGCTTCTAACAGTAGAGATATAGATCAAAATGGCAGTGGCAACCAGTGGGAGAGTTGACAGAGGAAAGGGAAAGAGATGAGGAACAAACTGATAATTATTGTTATCATTTTTAGAAACTTAGGAAATAAAATTGATTGCAAAACAGTTCATGCAAATCATTGAAACTGTATAAAGACAGCCCAGGCTATCTGGGGTCACTTGTTTGAATAACAGGTAGTCACAGCCTCTTCTTGGTGCTAAATTCACACATCTGTCCCAGGTCCTGAGTTCAATTCCTAGCAACCCACATGGCAGCTCACAACCATCGATAATGAGATTTAATGCCCACTTCTAGAATGCAGGCAAAAATGCAGATAGAACACTGTATACATAATAAATAAATAAAGTCAAAGAAGCAGAAGCAGAAGGAGAAGGAGAAGGAGAAGGAGAAGGAGAAGGAGAAGGAGAAGGAGAAGAAGAAGAAGAAGAAGAAGAAGAAGAAGAAGAAGAAGAAGAAGAAGAAGAAGAAGAAGAAGAAGAAGAAGAAAAGGATATGAAGAAAAGAGTGAAAATAGTTCTCTACTTATCACCCTGCAGAAACATAACTCCAAATGGATCGAAGACTTCAACATAAAACCAGTTACACTGAACCTGATAGAAGATAAAGTTGGGAATACTTTGAACACATTATCCCAGGAAAAGAATTTATGAACAGAACACTGGTAGTATAGGAGCTAGAAACAACAACAATTAATAAATGGGACATCATGAAACTGAAAAGCACAGCAAAGGACATTGTCATCCAAAGTGCCAGCCTACAGAATGGAAAAAGATTTTTCCCAACTAAACATCCAGTAGAGGGCTAATACCTAAAAATATATAAAGAACTCAAAAAACTGAACATCAAGAAAATGAATATTCCAATTTAAAAATGGGGTATATGGGACTGGAGAGATGGCTCAGTGGTTAAGAGCACTGCTCTTCTAGAGGACCCAGGTTCAATTCCCAGCATCCTATGGCAGCTGCAACTGTCTTATACTCAAGCTCCACGGGATTTAACGCTCTCACCCAAACATACATACAGGCAAAATATCAATGCATGTAAAATAGAAATAAGTAAATCATCTTAAAAGTGGGGTACAAATCCAAACAGAGAATTCCTAAAAGAAGAAACACACAGAAACAGTTGACCTAACCTAGTGAGGGCACAGAGACCCTAGTCATAAAGTTGGGGAACCAGCATTGGACAGAACCAAGGCCTCTGAATGCGGGTGACAGCTAGGAGGCCTGGGCAGTCTATGGGACTGCTCAGTCTAGTGGAGCCAGGGTTTATCTCTAGCGCACAAATGGATTTGGGGAGCCCATTCCCTATTGAGGGATACTATTGCAGCCCAGATACACAAAAAAGGGCCTAGGCTCTCCCCCAAATGATGTGGCAGAATTTGATGACCTCCCTCCCCCCCCCAAGGCCTCACTATCCTTGGGGAGTGGGTGGGGTAGGTTGGGGGGGTGTTGGGGACATGGGAGGATGGGAGGGAGAGGGAACTGGGATTGATATGTAAAATAAGATTATTTCTAAAACTTAAAAAAAAGAGGAAACACAAGTGACTGTGAAGTACTTGGGAAACTGAAGTAAGAGAAAAATGCATTTGAGGCTAGTCTAAGATCAAATGGACAATATATTATCAAATGCATGTTTCAAGGTTCACATTAAGTCCTAACATCCTACCGTATCCTCAGTGACTCAGATTGATGTGAAATGAGATCAAACATCAATATATGTCAATAGCTCTTCTGTGGGTTTGTGAACAATTAGCTTTAATTATTTAACATAATGATAACACTTAGGGCATTTTATTAATTAGATTTTCGTTATATACAGCTTAAAAACAGGAAAGATATATTTGACTTGCATATTAATAGGTTTTGTTTATGGTTCACTGGCTTCACTGCTTTCAGGCTGTTGGCAAGCTAGAAACACCATGGTTGAACCACATAGTGAAAGGAAGTTGCTTACCTCACAGTAGTACAGAGAAAAGCAAGAGAGCAGGGGTATAATACATCCTTCAAAGAAAACACCCAATGATCATCTTCCTCCAGTCATACCTCAGTCAATATGAAATCATCAGGGAATGAGTAAGTATGTTGATGTTAATACCCTCATGATCTAGCCATCTCTCAATAGTACCGCTAAATCGGGGGCTTGCTCGAAACACAGGTGCCTTTTGGAAGGACAGTCAATATATAAATCACAATAGTTATATTCTTTTTTAAGATCTATGCTATTATTTTTTTACCTGCATATGTGTGGGACCAAGTGTATACATGTGTATCATGTGTGTGCTGATGCCCACAGAGAGGGCATCAGGAGCCCAAATCTACAATTACATGAGGTCATAAGTGGCATATGTGACTACTAAGAACTGAACAGAGAGCTTTCTTTTTGTTTAGCCAAAAAAAAAAAAAAAAAAGAGGAGATGACAGGGGATGTTTATCTGCATATGTTTCTCTTATTGGTCAATGAATAAAACACCTATTGGCCAGTAGCCAGATAGGAAGCATAGGCAGAGCTAGCAGACCAGGAAAATTCTGGAGAGAGGAAGGCAAAGAGGAGCCGCCAGAGAGAAAAAAGAAGTAACATGCCAGGGCATTACAAGGTAAGCCAAGAGCATGTGAAAATACTTAGATTAATAAAAATGGGTTAATAATTAAGAGAGAGCAAGGCAGTAAGCATTCCTAGCCATCGGTCAAACAGCTTATAATTAATATAAGTCTATAGGGTGTTGGAAAGAAACACTCTATCATGTTTGGAGAGAATAACACAAAGAAACAAACAAAACCCCCACAAATCTAAACTTAAATAGGTGTTGACTCTGTGCAGTTACAAATTAAACAAACTCATCAATTTTAACATTGCTGTCTGGTTTTTTAAAAGGAGGAGGAGAGGTAAGCAGGAAAAATTTATTTTATGTAAACAAGTATGTCATCAAAACTAAGGTACATAGAATAAAAAAATCTTGTAGAGGATGATTAAGTTCTTTCTCAAATGAACTACAACTACTACTAATATTAGGTAAATAAAAGATTAGGATATATTTTGTTAAGTTTATATATCACAATATATCAAATAATTTTTATTTGCAACTTAATCAGTGTTCTTTGGAGGACTTATGAGGCTAATACATATTTATTTTCTAAGAGTTCATTGTGGAATCATGCATTTCTTTCCATTCGTTAAATGTATTCCCTCAGCAGTTGCAGATAATATCTTTCTACACTTCTTATAATAATAACATGTAATCATATGTATTTCCTAGACAAGTTTATTATAATTTCTTAAGTGTCTTTCAACCATTTTAGATTCCTCTATTGAGAATTCTCTTAGTTCTGTACCCCAATTTTAATTGGATTATTGGGGTTTTGGTGGCTGGCTTCATGCATTCTTTGTAAATTTTGGAAATCAGCCCTCTGTCAGATATGGAGTTGGTGCAGATATTTTCCCATCCTCTGGGCTGCCGTTTTGTCTTGTTGACTGTGTCCTTTGTCTTGCAGAAACCTTTCGGTTTCAGGAGGTCCCAGACATTAATTGTAGATCTCAGTGTCTGCTACTAGTGTTATGTTCAGGAAGCAGTCTCCTGTACCAATTCATTTAAGAGTACTTCCCACTTTCTGTTCTAGGAGGGTTAGTGTGCCTGGATTTATGTTGAGGTCTTTGATCCATTTGGACTTAAGTTTTGTGCATGGCAATAGATATGGATCTATCGGCAATCTTCTTCGTGTCAGCATCCTGTTATGCCGGCACCATTTGTTGAAGATGCTTTCTTTTTTTCCATTGTATAATTTTAGTTTCTTTGTCAAAAATCCAGTACTTGTAGGTGTGTGGATTAATATCAGGGCTTTCAATTTGATTCCACTGGTCTACCTGTCTGTTTTTGTGCCATTATGAAGCTGTTTTCGGTACTGTAGCTCTACAGTATAGCTTGAAGTCAGGGATGCTGATGCCTTCAGAAGTTCCTTTATTGTACAGGGTTGTTTTGGATATCCTATTTTTTGTTTTGTTTTGTTTTGTTTTTTCCATATAAAGTTGAGTATTAGCCTGTCAAGTTCTGTGAAGAATTGTGCTGGGATTTTTATGGGGATTGCATTGAATCTGTAGATTGCTTTAGGTAAGAGTGTCATTTTTTGCTATGTTGATCCTACTTATCCAAGAGTATAGGAGATTTTTCCATTTTCTGGTATTTTCTTTAATTTGCTTCTTTAAAGACTCAAAGTTTTTGTCATATAGGTCTTTCACTTGTTCAGTTAGAGTTACCTCAACATATCTTATGTGGTTTGTGGCTATTGTAAAGGATGATATTTCTCTGATTTCTTTCTCAGCCCATTTATTGTCTGTGTATAGTAGGGCTACTGATTTTTTTAGTTAATCTTGTATCCTGCCACCTTGCTGAAGGTGTTTATAAGCTGTAGGAGTTCCTTGGCAGAAATTTTCAGGTCACATATGTAAATTATCATATCAGAAAGACAAACAAACCAGTATCCAAGCTAAAAAAAAAAGGCCTAGAGAGAACATGTAAATTAACAAAATCAGAAATGAAAAAGGGGACATAACAATGGACACTGAGGAAATACAAAGAATCATCAGGTCAAACTTTGAAAACCTGTACTCGACAAAATTGGGAAATTGACACTTTCCTGGATTGTTATCATCTATCAAAATTAAATCAAGAGCAGATAAGCAAATTAAACAGACCTATAACCCTTAATGAAATAGAAGCAGTCATCAAAAGTCTGCCAACCAAAATCACTCAGGGCTAGATGGTTTCAGTACAGAATTCTACCAGAAATTCAAAGAACAGCTATTACCAATATTCCTCAAATTGTTCTACACAATAGAAGCAGACAGGTCAAACTGTTTCTAGGAGGCTACGTTTACCTTGATACACAAATCACACAAGACACAACTAAGAAAGTGAAATACAGACCAATATGCCCCATGAATATTGATGAAAATACTCAATAAAATACTGCCAAATTGAAATCAAGAACACGTCAGAAAAATCATTCACCATCATCAAGTAGGATTCATCCCAGAGATGCAGAGATGCTTCAACATATGAAAATCCATAATTTTAATCCACCATATAAACAAAATGAAAAAAAGTAAATCCACATGATTATCTCACTAGTTGCTGAAAAACCTTTCCACAAAATCCAACACCCCTTCATGTTAAAGGTCTTGGAGAGATCGGGGGTAACAGGAACATACCTAAGCATGATAAAGGCAATAAACAGCAAGCCAGCAACAAACTAAATGGAGAGAAACTCAATGTGATTCCCCTAAAATCAGAAACAAGTCAAGATAGTCCATTCTTTCCATATCTCTTCAATATTGTACTTGAAGTTCTAGCTAGAGCAATAAGACAACAAAATGAGATCAACTGGATACAAACTGGAAAGAAAGAAGTCAAAATTTCAGTATTTTAGGTTCCTTTCATTACTACCTTGTAGTACTCAATGTGCACATATTGCCTCTTTGGTAAATTTTATTCTTCAATGTTTCATTCATTTTGACATTACTGAAAATAGATTTCTTTTATTGGAGTCCTGTTTGTATAGCAGTTTCTCTGGAATTGAAAAAAACTGGAGAGAGAATAGAGGGTCTTAAACCTCTGAAAATACAAACACACACACAGAGAGAGAGAGAGAGAGAGAGAGAGAGAGAGAGAGAGAGAATTCTAATCTTTAGCTTTAATTTTTATTTCCTACTCTCTGAAATGAGATGAGAGAAAGTTCTAGAAATTATGTACCTGAGAGGGTGTAATTATTGCTTGGCTGTGTGGATTAAATCTACTACTACATACAATCACCCACCAGGTCTTGGGTGATAAATTACTTGTTAATTAAAACAGTGAATTTTGTGATTGATTTTTGTTCTTATTCCTTGTTTTTGTTAATATGTAGCCTCTTCTACTTAGAAAATAATTTGCTGAAACATTATTTCTTATTTCTAGTATTATGCTTACAGCTGTACCAAATAGCATTTCTTCATATTCTACATAAGAAGAATTTCACAGATATAAACATCAAAAGATTTTTATCAAATAGTTCTGGTGGGTATCCAAGAGGTGTAGTAAAAGCCTGTAGTATTTTGAAAGATTCTGGGCCTCCTTAGCCAACAACTCACAAGAAGGTATCCTACGCCTGGGACTGGGATTTTTGTTTAATATCCCAACCTATGTCAACACTATTCAGCAGTACAAACAACCACCCTTCTATTCCTCATCTTTTTAAGTTGGCTTAAAAAAAATAGGTGTTTCCATATTGTCTTTTCTTTTGCTTTTGACTTGGTATTTGATACTCACCCCCCTTTATCTTCTTCATCTCCCTGCATCCATCAGTGTTTAAATCATTCCCTCCAGTATTTATTTCTGTGTTTTCCCCTATCAGCTACATTCTACCATCTTCCCTTCAGAGGCATCCCTTTCAGGTCTGGTACTGCTGAGTCTGATGACCTGACTGTGAATATGGGGAGATTAAGAAAGACAAACAAGCTCAAGAACCATTGTGGAAAGGGGGAACAGAAAATTGAAAGAGGCAGAAGAATAGGAAGTTTGCTATGAGAATGTTTTTTGGTCGGTTCAGGAACTAAACCCATAAAGTCTCACTAACATAGCTGCCTAAATAGGAACTGAATAAAGACAACACTCATAAGTATGCCAAAGTGGATGGGAGAAAGATCATGAGGCCTCAACCCTATATAAACAAATACAGAGACTAAAGAATGCTAAGAGTGGGAGGAATAGCCTTCCCAAAGAACAATATACCAACTGGTTATCCAATACCAAACAGTCAACACTGAAAACATACATAAGTAACATTATACAGACTGAACAGGTTATATTTAGGAACATATATACATAAACATATATGCATGTACCCACAATGAAAAAAGAAACCATGGATTTGGGAACAAGGATCGATATATGGGAGAGTCTGGAGGGAGGAATAGGAAGTGGGAAATGATGTAATTGTAATCTCAGAAATAAAAGAAATAATGTTTAAAAAGAAAGACAAACACAAAGTAGAAGTGAAGCTGGGACAGTGGACAATGTGCTTGGTTGGAGACATGGAAGCCCCTTGAGTACTCAGTGTTTATAAAGGACAAGAAAAATAAGGGTATGGCCACCCAATCTTAGTAGGTGATCTCATCATGTGGGCGTGTGATCCCCTAGTCTTCTGAAGAAAGGAAACAACAGTCTGGACCTGTCCGCATGTATTGCTCTCTTGTTAAAGGTCAGCTGTCTCACAAACATCCTGCTTAAGCAAAGATCCCAGTTTTCTGCAAGAAGTCTCACTGGAGGAAACAAACTACTCTTAAGGGTAGGCTGCCCAGCAGTAGATGACCAACAGAAAACAAACTCAATGGCATTAAGAGGTTCCTTTCTTATAATGTCTTCCTGGGGCTTTTTCCAGTAATTTAATATTTGATATAGTGGAATTTCACAACATTGATGTGACAGTGAATGTCCAGGATAAAAGTTGTGAAAAAAGAAATTATGTCTTTCTTACCTATTATTATCGAATATGTCTAAGAAATTAATCTTCAGATATACTCAAGAATTGAACAAAAGTTTTAAAGCAATGATTTTTAATGTTGAAATAATTTAAATCTATACGAAAGAGAATATAGAATTGTATGAATAAATTATACTATGTGTATTTGATATAATGTGTCATAAGCTTTCACAAAAGTGAGGAAGATCCTAATGTATGGACAAGAAGTGATTTCCCAACATGGTACTAAATGAATCAAACATGATACAGGATAATGGCAATTATACACTATGGTCTTTTTAAACCCATTGATAATATATGTAAATAATTAATGCCAGAAATAAGAACTTTGATATTATGCAATGATATGTACAGAAAACACTAGTGATTTTTATTCCGATTTAAGATCAATGAGTAACCTATGATATAAGAAGTGAAAATAAATGCGTCTGTCATTCCCCCTCCACTGCCGACCTGACCCCTACCAAGTGAAGAGACTACCAGGAGAGGCAACACCATCAGAGCTGCAGACATTGAAGTCTTGGCCCACACACACCACCAGGTGACAAGAAGAGATAGAGAGACCCCATCTGCACCCACTGGAAGAAGACAAAGGAACAAGACTGAATTAGAACACACTTAACAACAGAAAGACCAATATGACACCACCAGAATCTAGGGACTCCACACCAGCAAGATCTGAAAAGCCCAACACAGAGGATGAAGAAGAGATGGACCTCAAAAATTATCTTAGGAAGATGATAAAGACCTTTAAAGAAGAAACAAGAAAATCCCTTAAAGAAATAGAAGAAAAAACAAGCAAAAAATTACATGAAGTGGAGCTAAAGAGAAACCAAAAAATTCAAGAAATAAACAAATCTCTTAAAGAATCTAAGAAAACCAAGAAAAAAACAACCAAACAAGTGAAGGAAGCACTCGAAACAGTTCAAGGGATGAAAGCTGAAATACAAATAATAAAGAAAACACAGAATAAGGGGATGCTGGAAATAGAAAGTCTGGATAAATGATCAGGAACTAAAGATGTGAGTATAACCAACAGAATTCAAGAGATGGAAGAGAGAATGTCAGTTGTTGAAGACTCTCTAGAGGATATACAGTCATTGACCAAAGAAAATCTCATGTCCAACAAATCCCTAATACAAAATATCCAGAAAATATGGGACACTGTGAAAAGGCCGAACCTAAGAATAATAGGTATAGAAGAAGGTGAAGAAATACAGCTCAAAGGAACAGAAAACATATTCAACAAAGAAGAAAACTTCCCCAACCTACAGAAGGATATGCCTATGAAAATACAAGAAGCTTACAGAACACCAGACAGGACTACAAAAAGAATTCCCCTGACACATAACAATTAAAACACAAAACCTACAGAATAAAGAGAAAAATATTAAGAACAGCAAAGGAAAAAGGCCAAGTAACATATAAAGGCAGACCTATCAGAATCACTCCTGACATCTCAATGGAAACTTTGAAAGCCAGAAGGTCTTGAATAAATATCCTACAAACACTAATGGAGCATGGATGCCAATGCAGACTACTGTACCCAGCAAAACTTTCAATCACTAAAGATGGAGACAACAAGATATTCCATAACAAAACCAGGCTTAAAGAATACATATCCAAAAATCCAGGACTAAAGAAAGTTCTGGAAAGCAAACTCTAATCCAATGAAGATGACTATACTCACAAAATCATAGGCAATAGATAATCCAATTTTACCAAACACAAAAAGAAGCAGGAGGGCAAAACCCAGAAACAATGGCGCCACCAACAATAAATCCAAAACAAACAAGAACCAATAATCAATGTACGTTAATATCCCTCAATGTCAATGATCTTAACCTGCCTATAAAAACATACAGGCTAACTGAATGGATATGAAGACAGAATCTATCTTTCTGCTGTATAAAAGAAACATACCTCAATTTCAAAGACAGGTGTTACCTCAGAGTAAAGGGTTGGGAAAAGGTTTTCCAATCAAATGGGCCCAAGAAACCAGCTGGTGTAGCAATCCTAATATCTAACAAATTATACTTCAAACTAAAGTCAATCAAAAGAGATGAAGAAGGGCATTTCATACTCATCACAGGAAAAGTCCATCAAGATCAACTCTCAATCCTGAACATCTATGCCCCAAATATGAAGGCACCCACATTTGTAAAAGAAACATTACTAAAGCTCAAATCACACATAAAACCACATACACTTATTTATAGTAGGAGACTTCAACACCCCAGCTTTCACCACTAGACAGGACCACCAAGCAGAACTTTGAGTCTTTAAAGAATGATGTTAAAGAAGATACCAGAAAATGGAAATATCTTGCCAAAAGTAATCTACAGATTCACCTCAGTCCCCATCAAAATCCCAACACAGTTTTTCACAGACCTTGAAAGAACAGTACTCAAGATTATATGGAAAAACAAAAAAAACAGGATAGCCAAAACAACTCTGTACAATAAAGGGTCTTCTGGAGGCATCACCATCCCTGACTTCAAGCCCTACTATAGAGCCTTAATTCTGAAAACAGTTTGCTATTGGCACAAAAATAGACAGACCAATGGAATCAAATTGAAAACTCTGATATTAACCCACACACCTATGAACACCTTATTTTTGCAAAGATGCTAAATCTATACAATGGAAAAAAGATAGCTGCATCAACAAATGGTGCTGCCACAACTGGATTCGGACATGCAGAAGACTGCAGCTAGGTCTATATCTGTCACCATGCACAAAACTTAAGTGCAAATGGATCAAAGATCTCAACATAAATCCAGCCACACTGAATCTTCTAGAAGAGAAAGTGGGAGATACCCTTGAATGAATTGGCACAGGAGACTGCTTCCTAAACATTATACCAGTAGCATAGACATTGAGATCTGCAATTAATAAATGGGACCTCCTGAAACTTAGAAGCTTCTGTAAGGCAAAGACATAGTCAGTAAGACAAAACGACAGCCCACAGATGGGAAAAGATCTTCCCCAACCCCACATCTGGCACAGGACTGATTTCTAAGATATAGAGTGAACTCAAGAAGCTAGCCACCAAAACACCAAACAATGAAATTAAAAAGTGAGGTGCAGAACTAAATAGAGAATTCTCAACAGAGGAATCCAAAATCGCCAAAAGACACTTGAGAAAGTGCTCAACATCCTTAGCCATCAGGAAAATGCAACTCAAAACCACTCTGAGATACCATCTTACACTGGCTAGAATGGCAAAAAAAAAAAAAAAAAAAAAAAAAAAAAAAAAAAAAAACCACCAATGACAATCTATGCTGGAAAGGATGTGGAGAAAATGGAAGAGTCCTCCATTGTTGCTGGGACGGCAAACTTGTAAGACCACTCTGGAAATCAGTATGGCAGTTGCTCAGAAAAATGGGAATCAGTCTACCTCAAGATCCAGCAATTTCTCTCTTGGGCATATACCCAAATAATGCACCTTCATACAATAAGGACATAGGTTCAACCATGTTCAGAGCAGCATTATTTGTAATAGCCAGAACATGGAAGCAACCTAAATGCCCCTCAACTGAAGAATGGATAGAGAAAATGTGGTACATTTATACAATGGAGTATTACTCAGCAGAAAAAAGCAATGGAATCTTGAAATTCGCAGGCAAATGGATGGAACTAGAAGGAAACATCCTAAGTGAGGTAACCCAGTCACAAAAAGACAAATATGGTATGTATTCATGCATATATGAATTTTAGACATAGAGCAAAGGATTACCTGCCTACAATCATCTTCACCAAAGAAACTAGGAAACAAGAAGGACTCTAAGGGAAAAATGCATGGACCCCAGAGAATGGGAAGGGGCAGGATCTCCTGAGCTAATTGGGAGCATGAGGGTAGGGGAGAGGGAGCTGCCAGAATGAGAGGAGGAGAAGATCAGGGGAGAGGAGGAAATGGAGTAGCAGAAATGTTGTGCTGGGGGAAGAATATTGGAGAGCAGGATGAGAGATACCATATCAGAGGGAGCCGTTATAGGTCTGAGGAGAGATCTGGCACTAGGGAGATTTCCAGAGATCTACAAGGATGACACGAACTGACAATCCAGGCAACGGTGGAGAGGATAACCTAAATGCCCTTCCCCTATAATGAAACTGATGGCTACTTTTTATGGCATCCTAGAGCCCTCATCCAGTGGCTGATGGAAGCAGAGGCAGACACCCACAGATATACACTGAACTGAACTCTGGAACTTAGTTGCAGAGAGAGAGGAATGAAGATAAAAGGAGTCAGTACCAGGCTGGTGAAACCCACAGAAACAGCTGGCCTGAACAAGGGGGAGCTCATGGACCCCAGACTGCTGTCTGGGAGGTCAGCATGGGACTGATCTAGACCCCTGAACATGGATGTCAATAGGAGGCCTCTGCACTCTAGGGGGCCTCTGGTAGTGGATTAGTATTTTTCCCTGGTGTAAGAAGGGACTTTGAGAGCCCATCCCACATCTTGGCCTGGACACATTGGAAAGGGCCTAGGCTCAGGATGATGTGGTGGACTTGGGGAGCCCCTGTCGAGGTCCCTACCCAGGAGGGGAGGGTGGATGGGGTGGGGGACAAGTGGGAGGTTGTGGAGGAGGGTTGGGCGGAGGGGAGGAGAGGGAGGAGGGATTGACATGTGAAGCAATCTTGTTCCTAATTTGAACTAATAAGAAAATTACAAAAATAAATTCATCCACTATTTCTGTCATACTTGATGGCAAAAGCTTTGCAGATGGTTTCTACACATCAAAGGGTGGCACAGAGTAAGAGATGTGTTGGTATAACTATGTAATTACTTTTCAGAATGCTTGGCACGTGGTAGGGGTTTAATATATGTTTCATCCACTTTATCATGCATAGTACTTCACAGATCTTGTCAGCATTTCTCTCTAGAGCTTTCTTGAAGCCAAGTAACTATAATGGTAGACTGCAAGGTGAATTGAGGTTGCCCTGCATTTGCTTCTCTGTGAGGTATGTAGAAATGAAATGTTATCACAGTCACTCAAAGCAACATTCTCGTTTTAGACTTTCTGATCAAGGTGACTTTTAAAACTAGACTGTACATGACATATCTTTAGTAATTCTAACATGTGACAAACTCAAGATCTTTTAATGAATTGTTGTGAGCTAGATTTGAATGAGTATATTTTGTTTACTAGATATGGCTATTTTCCTCTTATGAATATGTCCCAAGTTATAGAAACTGTTTTCTATTCTTAATGATAAATTTGGGTTTTATTTAAAATAATATGTTAACAACAGTTCATGAAATTCAGGCATATAACAAAAAATTCATAGAAAGGAATAAGAAATTTAGAGGAAATTACAACAGATAGAGAGGATCAAATTCATACCATATTCCTATGATCTCTAAGAAAATAAACTTGGAATTTGAAGACTGATGAGGTTTGGAAAATAATAGTTTGTTAGTGAAAAGAAAAAGGAAGAAGACTACAGAAAACAGAAGTAAGGACAGAGAGTCCAGTTCTAGCACAGAGAACTCATCTGCATTCGGGGAGCACTCAGCCTCAACCAGTGAACACTCAGCTTCCACTACAAAGGGTTGAAAAAGCCTGGAAGAAAGAGGTTCAGGAAACCTCCACAGTACTCTCAGAAACAGAATGTTTACAGGGGAAGCAGGAGGCAAGAGAAGCTTTGAGGAACAGGGGCAGGGAAAGAACTCCAAAAGTAGCCATGCTTATATAAGGAGGTATTGAGAACAGGTCACGAAACAGAGAAACAGAGAAAAAACAAACCAAAAAAAAAAAAAGAAAGAAAAGAAAATGAAAAACAACTAAGCAAAGAAACCACAACCAAAAAAAAAAAAAAGGTCTGAATCATCGAATCAGAATGGATACAACACTGAACAGATTTTTCATTCCAATCATACAGGAATCTTGAGATATATATGTATGTCGTAAAACTCTCAGGAAAATCCTTTCTGTTCAACCATTTGACGAGAGAAGCCACAAGAAATCTTCCCCCCTTTATTAAAAGTAGATTTTTCCCCGTTAAAATTTCCCCTCTATTTCTACCACTTTCTGTTCACCTCCCCTTTCATTCAGATCCACTCCTTTTTGTATCTCAGAAAACAGACAAGCTTCTAAGGGATAATAATATGATATAACACAATAAATATAATAAGATAAAACAGAAACCAACATCAAATTTGAACAAAGCAACAAGAAAAAGAGCCCAAAAGAAGGCTCAAAACTCACTTGTTCACATACACAAAAATCACATAAAAACACTAAACTGGAAGCAATAATATATATGCAAACAACTTGCAGGGTAAAAGGATAGTAATACACACACACACAAACACACACACACACACACACAAATAATAATAATAATAATAATAATAATAATAATAATGATTATTATTATTATTTAAAATAAGGAAGAGCCTTGCCATGACATTATAAGACAAGGAACCTCCAAAGATGCCATTGAATTTGTTTTCTGCTAGCAACCTACTGCTAGGCTTGGAGCCCACCCTTCAGAATAAATTGTTTCCTTGGCAAGACTCCCTTGGAGGAAACTAAACTTTCATTTGCAAGTGGTTATCAGTTGGAGGCTAAAGAAACCATAATGTCCCCAAAAGGGACGGTCCTGATGTCTTACTCTTTTCCATTATACTGTACCATTCTGATTTCTCTACATTTATTCACTGAACTTGTGCACTTAATGGCCTCAGGAGCTGGATCTGAATTATAGGCATTTCATACCTGAATTCAGGTGTGTCTAGCAAATCTCTAACTTTCCTGTTATTGGTGTAATTAGGAGGGCACAATGGAATTCCTGGTTCTATGTTGGTGGGGATTTTTTCCCAAAGAATTATTTGTTTAGAGAGGCTATCGTTGTACACATTTTTATCCTTTATAAAAGCTCCCACAACATTTCACAAAGGGAAAGACATTAATATTGGTAATCACTGAAAATAAAAGTAAAAAGGTGCTGGAGACATGTAGTCCTCAATGTTGAAATGCTAGAACTTTGTTTAGCAGCAATGGTCACCATGTGGCCCACACCAACAAAGAATTCTCAATAGAGGAATTTCAAATGACCAAGAAACAACTAAAGAAATTTTCAATATCCTTAGCTTTCAGGGAAATGCAGATCAAAACTACTTTGAAATTCCATCTTACACCTGTCAAAATGGCTAAGATCAACAACACAAGTGACGGCTAATACTGTTGAAGATGTGGAGCAAGGTGAACACCCCTCCATCGCTTGTGGGTACAAACTTGTACAGCCACTATGGAAATAAATATGGCAGTTCCACAAAAAGTTGGGAATATATATATATATTTGGGAATATATATATTATTGGGGATATATATCTATATCTATATCCATATCCATATCTATAGATAGATAGATAGATATAGGATATATATATATATATATATATTATATATATATATATATATATATATCAAGATCCAGCTGTACCACTTTAGGACCTCTAAGGAGGCTTTGGTGGCTGTCTCTGCCCACTTCTCAGGTCTGTGAAAGCCAGCCCTAAAGCTCAAAGGCTGGTCAGAGATAGGTGATCAAGGACTGCATTCAACCTAGGAAGCACCTAGGAAGATGGTGCCTGCTCTGCCTCATCATTTTTAACCTAGCCTGCCATCTGAACAGCAGCGCCTTTTAAAAGGCCCTTGTCCTTTTCTTTCTTTTTCTTTCCTTTGTTATTTTTTTTGTTTCATTTTCTCTGCTTCTAGATGGATATTTGAGCCTCTGAGCCTCGCAGTATGAAATTGGCTTTTTTCCTTTTTTACTCTCTCTCCTGCCTAACTATTGTCCTTTCAGCTCTTAATTAATCCAATCAGGTGTTTTAGACGGGCAAAGTAACACAGCTTTACAGAGTTAAACAAATGCAACATAAAAGAATGCAACACATCTTTGCATCACTAATGTTCCACAGCATAAACAAATGTAACACAACTAATATTTCATAACATAGAAACATGTAGATCGTATGTTCTAACAAAAATAATCTTAAATTTCTATCAATATGCAAAGTTCTATACCAATATAAAATAGTTGAGTTTAATAGTTGCTTTTTATTTTAAAGCAGATTTGATAATCTATCCTTTTGTCATGTCATTCCTATATCCCCCTGTTTTTCTTTTCAGAAGGAGACATCTGAATCTTATTTCCATTGCTTGGCTCTCTCCCTGACCATGACCAGCAACAACAACTTGTGACCAACCCCCCTAAATGGTGATAAACATCTATAATCCACTGAAGGACCAAAAACTGTAACCCACCTCTTGGGAATGTCAGCATCATGTTCCCTAGACTGCTTCCTGCTCTGTGGAGATGACAGCATCTCTAGGGAATCTTGAGAAAATTGGGACAATGGTCAATCCTGGGAGAACTAGCTGTAATATTTTTTGTTTAGACTCTGATGCAAAAGTGTAGAGCTTATCTGATGTCTTGAATGGAGTAGTTTGGACCACCTCAGCTAGCAGCTTTGAAGTTGTTCTGTATACAGACTTTTGAAGAAACTGTAACAGAGGCATTCTGAGAGGCTGGATCACCCGAGCTACTTAATTTTTTTTAGCATCTGGTCCTTTTTTGTTTTTCCTGAAAGGATACAAACTTTTAAAGGTAGCATACATATCTATATTAATACAAGTATGGAATATGTGGTATGCACAAACTAGCTAAAAATAATTCTCTGTTCTCTGTTTGAGTGGGTAAAAGGCACCTGTTAACTTTATTGGTCTGTTTGGACTGCATAACCAAACTATAATATAAATCTCTATCCATGCCATATGAAAGGATAGCATGTAATAATAAGTCATGAGGACTCTGTTACCAACAGGATTAATCATGTTTCCTCCAGTTTCAGAGCTGTTCTCATATACAGATATCAGCATATACATCACCTGTCCTGTAGACTTTCTTGGTTTCTTTTTCTATAGTCAAGATCCTCTGGAGGTCTCCCCCAATCAAATCTGATCTTTATTAATTTTCAAGAGAACCATAACTTTTTTTTCCTGCAGAAGCAAAGTCATAACCTCTCCCCCAATGCAGCATATTTTCTGACTTCCATTTTGAAGTTAGGATATTCTTAAAATCTATAAATTGGTTTAAATTAGCAGTTTGCATATTTGTGGGAGCCCACAAGTGACGCACTTTCCATCTGGAGAATATTCTGACTTATAAGTCATTAGAGTTCAAGCTTGTTTGTTTCAGTCTCCTTGAGAACCATGAGAAAATTCTGAGTAAGCCCATGGGAAACAACATATTATATAACTAAAAAGCTGCTTGCTGATAGCAGGGCTCATGTGATAGGTAGCAAGACTGCCTGCTTCTCAATTGAAGAACAGTGCAGGGATCTGGCTAACTGATTATACTGTTCTTTGTTTTGCTTTGCCATATACATACATACATACATACATATATTATAATATATATATATATATATATTAATTTAGAACATATATATATATATGCTCTAAATTAAACTCAGTGTTCTTCATTGACTGGGACGTCCTCCCCACTCTAACCTTTGATTCAGTCTCTGTTTCTTTTATCTGCCACTTTTCAGTTCTATTGCACTCTCTTTCAGGTACCCTAGCTGACTCATTGGAGCAGGCTCCAACACATAATACAATATCTCTCAGGAGCAGCAGTTCACTCATAAGGATTCAGAACAATTCAAGGTCAACAAAGAACCATATAGAATCCAGATGCCCTATGGATATTTCCCATCCTTACCTGGCATATTATTTTTATATTACTTTACTCTTATTATTATTATCAACTATTTTTTCTATGACTGTCTATATCTATTTTTACTGTATCTGTTTAAAGTTTTTCTTTGTCTGGACAACTTTTCTACATGCCTTCAGCCTTCTCTGACTGTTTGAACCAAGCCTTAAGCCCACCATTGTGGCTCTACACATGATACTGGCTGGCTCAAGCCTGTAGGCAGGATTTGGGAGCTGTGTCTTTGTACACATCAGCCTGCCTGAGAGACTGTGTGACTAGGAAGCTGTGTCTGGCTATGTGTTTGTGTGGTTAGAACTTTTTAAAAGCCTTGTCAGTTCCTACATCCTCTTCTATACTGAGTCTTTCTCTGTCCCACCAACCAGCTTCTAAATAATGGCACAGAGACTTATTATTAATTATAAAAGCTCCTATAACTTAAGTTAATCCATATTTTTATTAATCTATGTTTTATCACATAGTTTTTACCCCTATCCCATTCTGTGTGTCCAACTCATTCTGCATCTGGTTGGCATCTCTCCAATGCCTAGATTCATCTAAATTCCTTCTGTCTGCATGGAAGTCCTGCCTAATTCTCCTGCTTAGCTATTGGCCATTTAGCTCTTTAAACCAATCAGAAGATTTTTCAGACAGAGACACATCTTCACAGTTTAAAAAAAATATTCCACAACAATGGAGTCTCAACTGGCCATGTCTTATAGGCAGGCAAGGTTTCTAGTAATGGGACTATGTTGAATTTAATTGAGATTTGGCCAAGGAGGTCTTATGGACATTCTTAAACAACCCAGACTGACAGCAGGGCCCCATTGCCAAGGCTAACACCCAAACAACTCATTGAACATGGACAAGTTGAGCTGTTGCCTATGTGAAGCTTTCACTCCTATGTTCTAGTCTCTTTGGTATAAAAGGTACTCTGTGGGCTACTGAAAGACAAATGTGGATACCAACTCAACCACAAAACCTTTGACCTACACTATGTCCTACCTTCAAAAAATGTTCTACCTATGGCAATGGTGGTACAGAACTTGTGGGAGTATCCAATAAAGGTCTAATTTAACATAAGTTCCACTCTAAAAGAAGGGGCCCATGCTTGACACTGCTTGGATCACCATTAACTAAAGACTAAGTAATCTCTAGGCAGATTATATAACCATGCACTGAAAAAGCAATCAAGTATTATCTTGCTCTAAAATAACTTATTAGATTATAAACTAATTTTATGGATTGTCCTCACTGTTAAAAAATACAAATAAACAGCTGAATTGAATAAAGAAGTTAATATAAGATATGAAGGAACAATTAAATCAATTAAAATATTATATAATAACAAAACTATAGGCACAATAAGTTAAATAAAAAACTTTGTGGTAAACACGGCTGATAGACTGCCATCAGCTAGAAGACAGAATTTTTCTTATTCCATCTGATGTCAATGCAATAAATCTAGAAGAGAAATCAATAAGAATAAATTAAAAGAAGGGAAACTATAAAAAATACATACAAATCGTGAAATTTGAACAACATCCTATTGAGTCATGAGGGAGCCATTGGAGAAATTAGGAGGAAATTAAAATTTTCATAGATTGAAATGGAAATGAACACAACATACAAAAATCATTTCTAAGAGAAATTTCTAGTCATAAATGCCTAGAGTGAGAAATCTCAAGTAAACAACTTAATGATGCATTGCAAAATCCTAGAATTATAACAAACCAAGCCGTAAGTCAACAGATTGAAACAAATAATCATGATAAAGGAAGAAATTAATGAAATAGAAACTAAATAATAATAAAATGCTCAATGAAACAAAAAGTAGATTTTTTAAAAAGGTAAACACTGAAAAGCTCTTAGCCAAACTTACCAAAAAAATAGACAATCAAGGAGGGGACAAGGAAGGCTTCCAACACAGATTTGCACATCTGAGATATGGTCTCTCATGTTCAGAATGCAAAAATCTGGTTTCATCAGCTTATCCCAGATCACAGTTTGTTGGAGGCTGTACTCATCTACACAGGTTGCTTCCCTTTAGAGGCCGTGCCTACACTCTGAAGCAGCCTGCTGCAACTTTAAGAATATCAGAGCTCTGTAGACAGGCCACAGGCCATGATCCAGTAACAACAGTTTTGCAAAAATCCATAGTTACTTCTAAAACAATTCTCTAGCCTGAGGCTACACCACATAATCTAAACAATATGGCTGTCTATACAAGACCCAAATACTACCAGTTAACATGCCACCATGGATGTGGGTATTCTGTTTTATATATAAATGTAATTAGACCAATTTTAAATTAGAAACAAGCTTCTTTTACATGCCAATCCCATTTTCTTCTCCCTCCCCTCCTCCCATACTCCTCCACCCCCATCCCAACCCCTTTCTCCTCCCCAGGGATGGTGAGGCCTTCCATGGGGGAATCATAAAAATCTGACATCATTTGCAGCAGGGCCTAGGCTCTCCCCTGTGTGTCTAGGCTGATAGAGTATCCCTCTATGTGGAATGGGCTCCCAAAGTCCATTCATGTAATACAGATAAATATTGATCCACTATCAGAGGCCCCATAGAGTTTACAGACCTCCAAACTGACATCCTCATCCCAAGGATAGGGAACAGTCCAGTGCTGGTTTCCCAGCTATCAATCTGGGGTCCAAGAGCAACCCCTTGTTCAGGTCAGCTGTTTCTGTGGGTTTCTTCAGCCTGGTCTTGACCCCTTTGCTCATCACTCCTCCCTCTCTACAACTGGATTCCAGAGTTCAGCTCAGTGTTTAGCTGTGGGTGTCTGATTCTGCTTCCATCAGCTACTGGATGAAGGCTCTAGGATGGCATATAAGGTAGTCATCAATCTCATTATCAGAGAAGGGCATTTAATGCTTACAAAACCCATCCCTAGATGAAGAGGTACCTAGCAACTGATGACTACTGAGAGAAAGAGAATCAGTATTCCCTATGGATTAATGCCTTATTTGGTTATCCTATACATAGTAGTCAGTGCTGTAAATACATACAACTGACTCTGAATTGATTCATCAGGTTGTATTTATATGCTTATTGATGTTTATAATATATGAAAATTGAATAATGTAATAGTTAAAGAAAAAGAGCCCATAAATCTAAGCAGGAAGAGGGGGGATGTGGGAAGACATGGAGAAATGATACAATTGTGTGTGTGAAATTTTTAATTAAAATATTTGAATAAAACACACAAGTTGACAATAGCAACATAATAGAGCTATAAAAACACAATAGTATATTAACTGATGTATAACATATATACTCATACCTCTTTAGATATGAGTATAATGGATAAATATCAAATAACTCTCCAGACTATATCCAATTTATAACAGTGAGCAAAATAATCCCAGAGAAGTGACAGGACAGAAGCAAAGGAATGCAAGTATGTGGAAATTCATGTCAGATGAAGACTAGTGAATAAAATGCATTATAAATGGCTTTAGTAAGCTGGCAAGCATTTTTTGGTGATTAACTTCTACATTTTCTAGTAGTGTGTCGATGAGGGACAGCTTGATGAATTATGTTCTCCTTTTGCTAAATCGTGTAGGGAAGCTAAGAATTGCTTATCCAAACTTCTCAGTTACCCTCAGTTCCAAATGGTTCTATATCAAAATAGAGTATTTCAAGTAACATATCTGGACACACTTCATTATGTGTTGTTTTATCTTGTATTTAAATCTTAATTGGAATCCTTGGTCAGTATGCTGTCATTATGGATTAAGTTTAGGTGAAATATGAAAACTACTATTTTCGGAAGAAATAAATATAAAAAAGTAAATAGTCACTATTACAGATGGAGGTAACACCATAAGAAGTATGTCCATCTGATAATGCGTTCCTTGGATTTGGAAGACGTGATAATGCATCAAGTAAAGAACCACATAAAATGGTGCCATATGTATGGCTCAATTTTGGGCCTTTTGGCCTTTTGACCTCCCTGAGAGAGCAGGAAGAATAATGTCAATTTCTACCCAGCTCTTAACTTCATATGAACTTTTCAAATTTACATATTTAAGCTAAGCTCCTAGAAGAGTATAGTATAAAGATTTTTTTCTACAGAAGTTCCTGTAATAATCATGAGATAATCCTGGCCACTAAAATTGAGAGTTTTAGAGTCTGAATTCTTTATGAATATTGCCAGAATTATTTAACCTGCCACATTCTAAGGTACATAGTAAATTAAACACATTCACTTGGTAACATGTATTCATTAATCTTACATGAATTATGAGTTTCCTTTGTGCATATTAATAGAATTTTATATACCTATCAAAAACATAGAAAGGCCCAAGTTATTAAATTGGGGACAGAAGAGAAAGATTACAATAAATAAATGCTGAAATTTAAAGGATCATTAGAACACAATGTAGAAAAACTACATTGAAATAAGCTGAAAATATAAAATAAATGAATACATTTCTAAACATATGTGACCTACAAAATTAAACCAAAGGAATATGAAAAAACTTGAACAGATTTATTACAAGCAATGAGATAGATGCAATGATTTTTTTAACTATCTTAATAGCAACAAAAAGAAAAACCCAGGTCAGATAGATTCACTGCTGAAATAATGTCTGGTGCCTAAACCTATACCAGCACCTTGGTTATCAAACTATTTTATCAATGGAAAGGAAGGGAACACTACCAAGCCCATGTTATGAAGCCAGTATTTTGTGGATAGCAAACTCCAATGTTATCATTATAAAATGGAAAGCAAAAGCTAAGCTCTCTAGTGAGCATCAATACTAAAAGTTCAATGAAACAGTCATTCAATAAAAGCTCAATGAAGTATTCATTCAATAAAATCTTCGGAGGTTCTTTGTCTTATCATGTTAAGTCAGGGCACTTACCATTTGTTATTATTAATTATTGTAAATATTTAATATTACAGTTTCTTTCTATATATTGTTTATATATGGTTTGAGTTTTATGGGATTCCTTTGTGTGAACATGGTGTATGTCCCTTCATCCATATGCATTTCTAATGCTTTTTTTCTTTCTTGTTTGGTTGTTTTGTCAAATTCCAAATTATTTGTTTTCTATTTATCTTATTTTATTTTATTATTATTCCTTAGATGTCTGTTATTTTTCAAAGGAGAAACAGAAAGGGTGTAGATCCAGGTGGGAAGGGAGGTGGAGAGGGACTGGCAAGAGAAGGGGGAGCAGAAACTGTAATAATATATTGTATGAAGAAATTTTATTTTCAACAAAAGAATACAAATAACAAAATCATTCACCATGATGAATTTCTCTTCATTCCAGAGAAGTGAGGGTAGCTAAACACATCACATCACATGTAGAGACAGGAACAGAAAATATTCGCACAGGAGACAACTTCCTGAACAGAACACTATTAGCAAAGGTTCTAAGATTAATACTTAATAAAAGGAATGTCATGAAACTGAAAAGTTTCTGTACAGCAAAGGGCACATTCAGTACAGAAAAATGGCAGCCTACAGAATGATTAAACATTTTTACCAGCCCCACTTCTAACAGAATGTTAATATCCAAAATATATAAGGAACTCAAGAAAATAGACATCAACAAACTAAATAAATCCAATTTAACAGAAAAATTCATTTTTTTATTTCAAATATTTTATTCATTTTACATACCAACCAAAATTCACCCTCTCTCCCCACCTACAATCCTCCCCACCTCCCCCCACCTACTCCTCAGAGAGGGAAAGGCCTCCCATGGGAAGTCAACTAACCTTGCCATTATCAAGTTGAGGCAGGACTAAGACCCTACCTTCTGCATCAAGGCAGAGCTAGGCATCCCACCATAGGGAATAGATTCTAAAAGCCAACTAATGCACCAGGGATAGATCCTGGTCCCACTGCCAGGGGTCCCTCAAACAGACCAAGCTAGACAACTGTCACCCATATGCAGAGGCCCTAGTTAGGTCCCATGCAGGTTCCCCAGCTGTTAGTCTAGAGTCTGTGACCTCCCAAAACCTCGGGTCAGCTATTGCTGTGGGTTTCCTCATCATGATCCTTAGACAAACATAGTATGATGTGCTCACTTAAAATTGGATACTAGCTGTTAAGTAAAAGTTAATCATACTACAACCCACAGTCCCAGAAAGGATAAGTAACAAGGAGGGCACTAAGTGGGATACATGGATCACCATGGGAAGGGGAAATAGAATAATGTTTGACTTTTTAATGGAATAAAAATGATAAAAGTATATTAAAGTTTTACAAATCTAGCCTTTGGCATCAAAGAAAGCAAAATTTATATAAAAAGAATGATCAAAGCACATGGAAAAGTTTTCAAATATAATAGAATTAGATCCATTTTTTATAATAAATGTGTGATTCATCCAAATAGTCATCCCAGTTATTTGCACCTTCACTTCTTCTGAATGTTATATGAAAGCTTTCTTTCTAACATTACAGGCTTTCCTAACAGCAGGGCAAAACTTTGAGAAATTTGGAAGCATGATTAGAAAACAATGTTTTTCCCAAATGTCAGATGCAATTGATTAAATTATCTTCATGAATATGAGATTATGCATACAAAATAAACAAATTTGAATGTGGATACAATTACCCGTAATGTGGGAGTAAAATCCATGTTGTTCATGAACTCTAATTATTTAATCTCACACATGGAGACTTTTGTGGAGTAACTTTGATGACTCTTATTAAAAACAGCTCACGAACTATTACTATTCAAATGTGCCAGTTTTTATTGTAACATCAAAAAACCCCTCAAATCTATGAAATTGATTTTCTCTCACTGCAAGCTATTGAAACTTTATTTTATGTTGAATTAAGAAATTTTACTCAATTATGGAAATTATATTAAATTAGAAAGCATGATGTGTATTTCATGATTCTCTGTTATTCTTTACCTCTTATTAATAAAGTCTTCCAGTCAACCAATAATGGATTCCTTTTAACACTAACATTTAACTTTTGTCTTTTCTTAGAAATTTTTCTAATGATAATATCATTTAAAATGTTATTGTTGCACCAAATATTTATTTTATTTTCTTGAACTATTAATTTTTCAAGAGCAGTTCATAGACTATTGCTTCATGGGCCATAAATAAGTTCCTAATCTGCCACTTCAGCACATCCCTAATTGTAATGCACTGTGTAATGTTACAGGCCATTATACAGATGTTTCTGTTATTGAAAGGTGGCCGACAGTGGCATTGAAATGTGTGCTTGCATTAGAAGACTGCGAACTCAATCACCAGTCTTAATGCGATAGTTGTTTTCCTAACTGTAGAAACCCTAATTTGTTTAGCTGTGTTTGTCCTTTAAGAACATTGTTACATTTTAATTCTTGAATATAACAACTGAAAGAAAGACATAGTATGGTGTTTCTGATACAAAGATATTAGCTATCTCTCTGTTTAATACCTTGGTATTTACCTTTTCTTAGAATATTTTATAACATGTCTTGCACATTGTTGCCATACTATACATTACATTACAATACAGTTAGACTATGTCCCTCTCTTCATTAATGTCTTCAAGCTAGAATGGGATTCTGTTGGTTTATACAGTTAGTGTATATCATGATCCTCCTAATGAGAATCTCTGTTTACCTAAGGGCCACCAACTGAAGGTTGCAAGAAGCTTCTCATACTCTTTACATTTTGCCCTTTTTGGTTTTTAATACCAGGGGCAAAAATAAATCTTTTTGTCTATTTCTAGGGCCAATTATGTTATAAAACATAATCTAATCACAGGAGTAACACCCTGGACAGAAGTATGCCTAAAGAAATCTAAAAGGCCTGCCTACCACAAAGTGAAGGTCCATGGGGATCTTTTGTATAGCATTTCTGTAGGGAGCCATCCCTGCATTCTCCATTACAATGATGGTGCCTGCAGGCACTGAATGTAAATTATTGCGCAGGCGCTGGGTAATTTTCCATTTCCTTGATCTCTGCCTATTCCGTGGCTCATATGGCCTGAGGAGCTGAAGCCAATCATAGGGTGACACGTCCCAGGCAGCGGCTGCCAGCCTTTATTAGGGGACGGGATTCTTGGCTCGGGGTCTCCGCTCTGGTAAGCTTATGCTCTCCTCTCAAGACGCATTAAAGCTTTCCTGCAGAAGGATCCGAATGTCCTGTGTGGTTCTTGCTGGCGAGACTATTGCGCAGGACACATTTCCTTTGAGATAAAACCTCATTTTGGAGGGAAGCTCTTCATAGAACAGGATGTTCTAAAGCAATGGTTCTTCACCTTTCTAATGCAGCAAGTTTTTAATACAGTCCCTTATGTAGTGGTGACCTCCAACCATAAAATTAGTTCATTGCTACTTAATAACAATAATTTTGCTACTGTTATGAATCATAATGAAAATATCTGTGTTTCCTGATGGTTTTAACCAACCCCTGTGAAATGCTTATTGGACCTCCAAAGGGGTCTCAACACAGATTGAGAACCATTTCATTCAGCCAGGCTGTAGAGATGGCTCAGCCATTAAAGGCTAGGCTCACAACCAAAAATGTATATTGCATATGCAGTAAGTACTGTGGTACTTGTAGTAATAAGATGTGATATTTTTCTCTGGGCTTCCTTCTTATTCAGGGAGTTCTCAGGGGGAATAGGTAGTTATAAACAGGAGAAACTGTGGTCATCCACTTGTTGCAGGAGGCCTTCTGGGCTGGGTTCCTGAAGCAAAATTCCAAGGAGCTATAAGAAGGGTTAACGTAGGAAGTCCTGGAGGCCATACTGTAAATGGAATAAGGTTCCATGGCAGTGTTGGTGAGTCTAAGATGGGGAGTTGGATTTTCTTACTTAGTCCATGGGCTTCCAGAGCGTTGTAGATGAGATTAAAGAAGAAAAGCTGGCATCTTTACTTGGTCAAGATTTATTTAAAAAATATGAAGCCCAGTTGGAGAGATTACTCAGCAGTTAAGAGCACATATTGCTCTTGCTGAGGACCCAAGTTTGGTTCTCAGGAGTTGTTCACAATCACTTGCAACTCCAGATCAAGGGGATCCAACAACCTCTCTGGACTATATGGGCACCTTCACTCATTCACACATATTTATACACACCCCCACACACATATACATAATTAAATAATTCAAAATAAAATTATTAAAGTACCATAAAATATGTGAAGCATGCTAGAGAAACTCCTCTAGGGGAGTAGAGTTTAGTTGAACAGGTATACCAGAGGTAACCCTGTACTGAGAAATGTTTATATTCTAATGAGATAGAGTGACAACAGGTGTATTATATGCTGAATGTAAAAATTGATACTACTTTATACATTAGAATGAAGCTTACCTACTCTTTGAGAAATATATCCTAGATTAGTCAAAATAAGTCTTAAACCAAAATTAGACAAAGAATATATGGCATGACCATAAATCAGATGCCTACCGGAACTACTCTTTAAAAGCAAACACCATCCTGGGATTGACAAGATACAATGTAAAAAAATATTAAAAATTAAAATTTACATATGATTTCAAATATCTGGTACTAATGGCAACAGATTAGCAATATTATAAAAAGGTTTTAAAACAATCTTCTAAATATATTCAACCATTTAAGGGAAAAGGAGAAACACTGAAGGGGAATTAATGATAAAAAAAAAAGAACTAAAGTGCTTCTGATAGTTTGAATATAATTTGTTCCCATAAGCTCATAGGGAATGGAACTATTAGGAGATGTGGGACTTTGTTGAAGTAGGTATGGCTTTGTTGGAGGAAGTTTGTCACTGTGGGGGTGGGCTTTGAGGTCTCATATAAGTCCAAGCCAGGCTCAGTGCCTGTTGACTTCTGATCAAGATGTAGCCAGCTCCATACCTGCCTGCACACCGCCATGCTCCCCACCATGATGATAATGGACTGAAATTCTAAAACCGTAAGTGAGATACTCCAATAAAATGTTTTCCTCTTAAGAGTTGCCATAGTCATTTGTGGCCATTGAGTGTCTCTTCACAGCAATAGAAACCATAACTAGCTTCATACATAGCATTTAAAGAGAAAAGTTTACAGAAAGAATTTATATTAAATTTGATATTCAAAAGGAAAAGAATACAAATGTGAAAACAAGGCAATAGGATTTTTCTAAAATCTCTATATTGATTTAAAGCAACAAAAGACACTTTAACATATCAACAGAGGCTTGAAAATAAAAAATATAAGAAACCCTAAAATATTTACTTTTAAGGTTCTAGAGGAAGAGTGAGAAGTGGCTAGGGTAGAAACATCTGAACAATCACATTTTTTATTAATTTTATTTATTTGCATATAATCTGTGAATCAGTAAGTGCTTCTGTAATAAATGATAAAGGTTTCCAGCAGGTATGTGTATTTGTGCAGTATAGTAAGTGTGAAAGTAGATGGACAACATACAGGAATCAGTTTCTTTATGATGTGGAGTAAATAAACCCCAGGTGTTGAACTCAGGTCATCAGGTTTCATGGCAAATGCCTCATTAAGTCCTGCCTACAATTTTTATAATTGTAAATATTTATACATTCAAAATGATAATATAATTACACCACTTTTCCCTTCCATTTCCTTCCTCCATCATCTCCTTCCATGACTCCTTCACTGTCAAATTCAGTCTTATATTCTTTGATTATTATTGATACAATATATGTATGTATAAACATATACAGACATAAAAATGCAAACTTCTGAGCCATTTGTGTTGTTTGTGTGTGTATGGTTTCAGGGCTGACCAATGAGTTAGGGGACTCATCCCTGAGACAGGCTAATTCCCCATCTCTCAGCAGTGATTTGTTGTCTGTAGTCTAGGAGTGGGACACTGAGATTTTCCATTTCCATATTACTTTTATTGCCATTGCTCTTCTCTTGTTTATACAGCTATTTCTTGGCTAGACTGTTTCACAGCAGCCTTCCTGGTACTCTGGATTTTATAAATCTTCTGCCCCCTCTTCTGTGATATGTTCTGAGACATGCCTTGAAGAGATGTGATAAAGATGTATCCATTAGGGGTGGACTCCCCACAGTAGGTCTCTATGTTGTTGCCTCCTGTGATGGCTTCCATTTGCTGTAGAGAAGTGTTTCTTTGATAAGTGAGATAGTTTTATTTATCTTTCCAAATACATTTTTGTGTGTGATGAAAATAATCAATATTGAGATACAGAAAACTAAAGAGTCCAAATAAAATAAATGTACACACATGAAACATACATAAATAAATGCAAAAATACTGACACATTAGAAAAAATTGAAAATCAAAGCTAAGGATGTTTTAATGGAAAGAGAAATAGTATGTATAGAAAATGATTTGACATTAATTGATTTATTATTATAAACAATACATCCAAGAAAATTAAATGATATAACTTACAGGCTAAAGAAACAAAAAAAATTACTACGTAACCTGACTTAAAATAGATAATACATCTAAACATGCATTTCTTTCTTCTCTTTTTTTCATTTTTGCTTTTGTTTCTTGAAACCAGGTTTCTCTGTGTAGCCTTGGCTGTCATGGAACTTTCTCTGTAGACTAGGCTGGCTTCAAACTCATACAGATATGTCTGCCTCTGCCTCCCGAGTGCTGGGATTAAAAGTATGTGCCACCACTACTCATGCACATTTATAAGAAGACAAATGAGCCACAAACAACAAAAAATATCTTGGGAATATCAAGAGAAGACTGTATATCAAGAACTTTGAGTCTATAAAGAAAGAAATTAAAGAAGATACCAGAAAATGGAAAGATCTCCTATGCTCTCGGATAGGTAGGATCAACATAGTAAAAATGGCAATCTTGCCAAAAGCAATATACAGATTCAATTCAATCCCATCAAAATACTGACACAATTTTTTACAGAACAATACTCAACTTTATGTGAAGAAATAAAAGACCCAGGATAGACCAAAAAACACTGTACAATAAAGGAAATTCCAAAGGCATCACTTCCTGACTTCAAGGTCTATGATAGAGCTATAGTCCTGAAAACAACTTGGTATTGGCACAAAAATAGACAGGTTGACCAATGGAATCAAATTGAAAACCCTGATATTAACCCACATACCTATAAACATCTGATTTTTTACAAAGAAGCTAAAGTTATACAATGGAAAAAAGAAAGCATCTTCAACAAATGTGATGGCATAACTTGATGCTGACATGTAGAAGACGGCAGATAGATCCATGTCTATTGCCATGCACAAAACTTAAGTCCAAATGGATCAAAGACCTCAACATAAATCCAGCCACACTGAACCTTTTAGAAGAGAAAGTGGGAAGTACCCTTGAATGAATTGGTACAGGAGACTGCTTCCTGAACATAACACCAGTAGCACAGACACTGAGATCTACAATTAATAAACGTGACCTCCTGAAACTGAGAAGCTTCTGTAAGGCAAAAGACATAGTCGAGAAGACAAAACGGCAGCCCACAGAATGAGAAAAGATATTCACCACTCCCATATCTGACACAGGGCTGATCTCCAAAATTTACAAAGAACTCAAGAAGCTAGTTTCCAAAACACCAAATAATCCAATTAAAAAGTGGGGTACAGAACTAAATAGACAATTCTCAATAGAGGAATATAAAATGGCTTAAAGACACAAAAGAAAGTACTCAACATCCTTAGCTACCAGGGAAATGCAAATCAAAACAACTCTGAGATATATCCTTCAGAATGGCTAAAATCAAAAACACCAATGACAGTTTATGCTGGAGAGGATTGGAGAAAGGGGAACACTCCTCCACTGTTGGTGGGAGTGCCAACTTGTAGAGGCACTTTGGAAATCAGTATGGCAATTCCTTAGGAAAATGGGAATCAGTCTATCACAGGATAGAGCAATTCCACTCTTAGGCAAATATCCAAAATAATCACATTCGTACAACAAGGACATTAACCAAATTATTTTTTTTTACTATCAGACAACCCCAAAAGACATTAACATGCTCTGATAGAAAAAAAATTCTGAAAGAAATAAGGAAACCAATATAATATATGAAAACAGAATTCAATAAAGTGATAAAATTGTTGAGAAAAGAAGAACTGAAATGATACTGGAAATGAACAACTCATAAGTCTAATAAAAACAGCAGTGAAATCAGGTGGTAATGTTCCATACCTAGAGAAATAATGTGCAGATCAAAGTACAGAAGACTATGTAACTCCAAGTATATGTGATGAGAAAATAAAATGTCCATGAGCATATAAACATTTACAACACAGAATTAAGGAAGTGTAAAGAAAACTGTAGGTGAGAAAGACAAAGCACTTATGGAAGCAGACCAATCAGAATAACACCCAATTATTCAACAAAAAGTTTTAAAGCCAGAAGCATTATGAAAGGTATATCCTAAGTCTAAAATTTTTCATAAAATATGTACATATGGGAAGGCATTCTAAACGAAATAGCCAAATAACAGGAGAGACAGAGCAACAAATGGATATCTCTTTTAACCACATGAAGCTTCCAATATTGTCAGTGGGTAACATCTAACAGAGTAGTTGGCCAAAGGGGTCCAGTAGGTTCTCCCCCAACCCCAGGTTATTGAAAGGCCTTGGATGCTCTTCATAAAATGACAGTAAAGCTCTATTGCTGAAAATAATACTGACACAACACATTGTAGACACAGAAATCAAGGTGGTATCTTGGGATACAGTCTATGGGATACAATAAAGACATTGCTTTTTTTGAAGTTTTTTTTTTAATTTATTTATTAGTTCTAGTTAGGGAACAAGCTTGTTTCACATGTAAGTCCCTTCACCCTCTCCCTCCCCTCATCCCTCCTCCCCCACCCCCAACCTACCCCCCACCCCATCCACCCACCACTCCCCAGGCAGGGTAGGGCCCTCAACGGGGGCTCTGCAAAGTCCACCAAATCTTCCTGTGCTGGTCCTGGGCCCTTCCCCATGTGTCCAGGGCCAGAGTGTAACCCTTCACGTGGGATGGGCTCTCAAAGTCCCTTCTTGCACCAGGGAAAAATACTAATCCACCACCAGAGGCTCCCTGGAGTGCAGAGGCCTCCTTATTGACATCCATGTTCAGGGGTCTGGATCAGTCTTGTATTGGCCTCCCAGACAACATCTGGGGTCAATGCTTGATCAGGCCAACTGTTCCTGCGGGTTTCTCCAGCCTGGTACAGACCCCTTCGCTCTTCATTGGAATAAAGACATTCTTAAGATGAATGTTTATAGTGCTAAGTGTCTACATAAAAAATAGAAATAAATAAATGAGATTTCAAATGATGCAAATTAAGTCACTGAAAGGACAAAAAGTAAACCAAATCCTGAACAAGTAGATGGGAAGTAATAATCAAAATAGGGCTATGATTAATGAAATACAAAGAATAAGTGAAATGAAGAGTTGTGGACCACAAAGAGAAGTACCCTCACCACATAATAATCAAAACACTGAACTTAGAGAATAAAGAAAATATATTAAGAGCAGCAAAAGAAAAATGCCAAGTAACATACAAAGGCAGACCTATCCAAATTACATACAACTTCTCAATGGAAACTTTGAAAGCCAGAAGATCATGGATAGATGTTCTACAAACTCTAAGGGAACATGGATGTCAGCCGAGATTACTATATGCAGCAAAGCTTTCAATCACTATAGATGGAGAAAACAAGATATTCCATGACAAACCTGATTTAAGCATATCCACAAATCCAGCCCTACAGAAATTACTGGAAGGAAAACTCAAATGTAATGAAGATAACTGCACTCAAATAACCACAGGCAATCGATAATCACACCTTACCAAATACCAAAGAAGTGGGGAAATCCACACACAATAATACCAGCAACAACAAATCCAAAACAAACAAGAATCAACAATCAAATGGTCATTATTATCCCTCAATGTCAATGGTCTTAACATGCCTATAAAAAGATACAGGCTAACAGAATCGACACAAAGACAGAATCAATCCTTCTGCTGCATACAAGAAGCACATCTCAACTTCAAAGACAGACAGTACCCCAGAATAAAGGGTTGGGAAATTTTTTCCAATCAAATGCACCCAAGAAACAAGTGGGTGTAGCAATCCTAATATCTAACAAATTAGACTTCAAATTAAAATCAATCAAAAGAGATGAAGTAGGGCATATCATACTTATTACAGGAAAAGTCCATCAAGATGAAGTCTCAATCCTGAACATCTATGACCCAAATCCAAAGGTACTCATATTTGTAAAAGAAACATTGCTAAAGCTAAAATCACACATAAAACCTCACACACTTATAGTAGGAGATTTCAGCACACCGCTTGTAACGATAAATCTTTCTGCCAAAAGCCTCCTGAGCCCCACCACCATGTGTGAGCTTTACGCCAGCCGCCAGCCAGAGTTAGGCCCAAATGAATACACAGAAACTTGTATTGGGTTCAAAGATGCTTGGCCAATGACTAGGATTCTCATCTGTTAGCTCAGTCTCAATTATCAAACATCTATATATTTTATAAGACTTATCTTATCGGACACCTTATTGGTGTCCCTCCTTGTTGATGGATCACATCGTGCCTCTGGAGCAGGCAAACAGGAAAAAAGGGGCCCTTCCTGTTTCTCCTTCGCTTAAATATGAGTCTCCTTGCTATGTCACTTCCTGCCTGGATCAGCACTTCTCTACTATATTTCCCAGAATCCTCTTTGACTCCTAGTCCCATCTAACTGCTGTCTCATTGGCCAAACAGTGTTTTATTTAACAATCAAAAAGATAAATACATACAGTACATTCCCCATCACCCGCTCTCACCACTAGATAGGACCACCAGACACAAACTTGAATCACAAAGAAACAAAAGAACTAACAGATGTTATTACCCAATTGGGTTTAACAGATATCTATAGTACATTCATCTCAGTGCCACATGGAACTTTCTCTAAGATTGACCACATACTCGGGAATGTAGCAAACCTACACAGATACAAAAAATTGGAATAACCCCCTGTGTCTTATCAGAACACCATGCTTTAAAGTTAGAATTCAACAACAACACAAATTGCAGAAACCCTACAAACTCATGGAAATTAAATAATGTGCAATTTAACCATCCCTGGGTCAAGGAAGAAAAAAAAAGAAATTAAAGACTTCCTAGAATTCAGTGAGAATGAAGACACACATACCCAAAACTATCAGACACTTTGAAATCAGTGCTAAGAGGAAAGTTCATAACATTAAATGCCCACATGAAAAAGCTGGAAATAGTCACACTAGAGAATTAACAGCACAACTGAAAGCTCTAGAATAAAAGGAAGCAAGCACTCCCTGGAGGTGTAGACTCCAGGAAATAATCAAACTGAGGGCTGAAATCATTAAAGTAGAAACTAGGAAAACACTACAAAGACTCAATGAAACAAAGAATTGGTTCTTCAAGAAAGTCAACAAGATAAACAAACATTTATCCAAACAGACCAAAAAGCAGAGAGCGGGAGCAAGCTAATTCACAAAATCAGAAATGAAAAGGGGGACATAACAATGGACACTGAAGAAATCCAGAGAATCATCAGGTCATACTTTGAAAACCTGTACTCCACAGAATTCAAAAATCTAAAGGAAATGGACATTTTCTGGATAGATATCACTGACCAAATTTAAACCAAGAACATATAAGCAAGTTAAACATACCTATAACCCTTAATGAAATAGAAGCAGTCATCAAAAATCTACCAACCAAAAAAAGCCCAGGCCCAGATGGATTCACTGTAGAATTCTATGAGAAATTCAAGCAAGAGCTAATACCAGTACTCTTCAACTTGTTCCACACAATAGCAGCAGAAGGGACATTGCCAAACTCTTTTTATGAGACTACAATTACCTTGGTAGTGAAACCACATAAAGACAAAGAGAATTACAGACCAATATCCCTCAAGAACATCGACGCAAAAATATTCAACAAAATACTGGCAAATCAAATCCAAAAACACATCAGAGAAATCATCCACCATGATCAAGTTGGCTTTATCCCAGGAATTCAGGGATGGTTCAACATATGAAAATCCATTAATGTAATCCACCATATAAACAAACTGAAAAAGAAAAACCACATGATCATCTTGCTAGATGCTGAAAAAGCCTTTGACAAAATCCAACTTGCCTCCACGATAAAGTCTTGAAGAGATCAGGAATAATAGGAACATACCTAAACATGATAAAAGCAATATACAGCAAACCAACAGCCAACATCAAACTAAATGGAGAGAAACCCAAGGCTATTCCTCTAAAATCAGGAACAAGACAAGGCTGTCCACTCTCTCAGTATCTCTTCAGTATTGTACTTGAAATACTATCTAGAGCAATAAGACAACAAAAGGAGATCAAGGGGATACAAATTGGAAAGGAAGAAGTCAAACTTTCACTATTTGCAGATGATATGATAGTTTACATAATTGACCCGAAAAACTCTACCAGGAAACTACTACAGCTGATAAACACCTTCAGCAAAGTGGCCAGTCACAAAGATTAACTCAAAAAAAATTAGTAGCCGTACTATATACAGAAGATGAATGTGCTGAGTAAGAAATCAGAGAAACATCACCCTTCACAATAGCAACAAATAACATAAAATATTGGGTTAACACTAACCAAAAATAAGAAAGACCTGTATAGTAAGAACTTTGACTCTTCAAAGAAAGAAATTAAAGAATATACCAGGTAATGGAACAATCTCCCATGTTCTTGGATAGGTAGGATCAACATAGAAAAATTCCAATCTTACCAAAAAGCAATCTACAGATTCAATGCAATTCCCATCAAAACCCCAACACAATTCTTCACAGACCTTGAAAGAACAATACTCAACTTCATATGCAAAAACAAAAAATTCAGGATAGCCAAAACAACCCTGTACAATAGAGAAACTTGTAGAGACATCACCATCCCTGACTTCAAGCTCCATTGTAGTGCCATAGTCCTGAAAACAGCTTAGTATTGGCACAAAAATAGACAGATAGACCAATGGAAGCAAACTGAAAATTCTGATATTAACCCACACACCTATGAACTCCTGATTTTTGACAAAGGAGCTAAATTTATACAATGAAAGAAAGAAAGCATCTTCAGCAAATAGAGCTGGCATAACTCGATTCAGACATGTAGAAGATTGCAGATTGATCCATATCTATCATCATGCACTAAATTTAAATTCAAATGGATCAAAAACCTCAACATAAATTCAGCCACACTGAACCTCCTAGAAGAGAAGATAGGTGGCACCCTTGAACAAATTGGTACAGGAGACTGCTTTCTGAACATAACACCAGAAGCTCAAACATTGAGATCAACAATTAATAAATGGACCTCCTGAAACTGAGAAACTTCTATAAAGCCAAGGACACAGTCAGCAAGACAAAACACCAGCCCACAGAATGGGAAAAGATATTCACCAACCCCACATATGACAGAGGGCTGATCACCAAAATATACAATGAACTCAAGAAGCTAGCCACCAAAACACCAAACAACGCATTTAAAAGATGGAGTGCAGAACTTAATAGAGAATTCTCAACAGAGGAATCCAAAATGGCTGAAAGACACTTGAGAAAGTGTTCAACATCCTTAGTCATCAGGGAAATACAACTCAAATCCACTCTGAGATATGCATCTTACTCCTATCAGAATGGCTAAATCAATAACACCAATGACAATCTATGCTGGAGAGGATGTGGAGAAAGAGGAACTCTCCTCCATTGCTGGTGGGAGTGCAAACTTGCATGGCCACTTTGGAAAGCAGTGTGGAGGTTTCTCAGGAAAATGGGAATCATTCTATCTCAAGATCCAGCAATCCCTCTCTTGGATGTATACCCAAAGAATGCACACTCATAAAAGGATATGTGTTCAACATGTTCATAGCAGCATTATTTGTAATAGCCAGAACCTTGAAACAACCTAGATGCCCCTCAACTGAAAAATGGACAGATAAAATGTGGTATATTTACACAATGGAATACTACTCAGTGGGGAAAAAAAAGCAATGGAATCTTGAAATTCACAGGCAAATGGATGGAACTAGAAGAAACCATCCTCAATGAGGTAACCTAATCACAAAAAGATAAACATGGTATGTACTCACTCATTTTTTATTTTTAGACATACAGGAAAGGATCCTAGTCTACATTCAACACTGCCTGAGGAGTTAGGAAACAAGGAGGAACTGAAAAGAAGATTGCATAGTCCCTCAAGAAGGGGATGGGGACAAGAACTCCTGACCAAATTGGAGCCCGGGGGCATGCAGAGGAGGGAGAATCTCCATCCAGTTGCTGTTCAAAGCAGAAACAGACACCCATAGCTAAGCACTGAACCATAGTACTGGAATTCAGTTGTGGAGAGGGAGGAGGGTTGAACAAAGGAGCTAAGACAGGGATGGACAGACCTGCAGAAACAGTGGATCTGACCTACTGATAGAATGGAGACACTAATCATAAAGCTGGGGAAACAGCATTGGACCAAACCAAAACCTCTGAATGTGGCTACCAGCAATGACCCCAAGACAGTCTATAGCTCCTCTAACAGCAGAGGCAGTCTTTATCCCTAGAGCACAAATGGATTTTTGGGAGCCCATTCCCTATGGAGGGATACTATTGCAGCCCAGATACAGCAAGGAGGGTCTAGACTCTCCCTGAAACAATATGACAGACTTTGAAGGTCCTTGGTAGAGGGCCTCACTATCCCCGGAGAGTGGGGGTAGGTTGGGTGGAGAACATGGGAGGAGGGTGGGTGAGGGAATGGGGGATGGATATGTATATATGAGTAATTAAAAATAATAAAAAATTAAAAAGATATAAACCCAGGAACAGATAGATTCACAGGCATAATTTTATCAGAACTTCCAAGAACAAATCCTGATATGACTTAAGTTATTCCATGAAATATAAAAGGAATTAATATTTTTTTCAAGTATTTTATGGTCAGTTTTACCCTGATATCAAAATCAACTAAGATCACAACAACAAAAAGGAAAAAAATTACAAACCAGTCTCTTTGATGAATATAAAAGCCAACACTGTCAATAAAATAGCATCAGGAAGAATTCAAGAGTGCTTCAAAATGATCACTTATCACAGCTAAACTGACTTCATTCCAGAGATTATGAGATGGCTCACACATTTAAATCAATAAATTTTATCTATTTTTCCATTTGCTTCTGCCAAAATCTCAAATCACTTATTCATAAGAGTCATGAAAATTTCATGTTGAGAAAACCTCACCATAATAAATGCTATGTCCAACAGACCTAAAGCCAGCATCATGAAAAAATGGGGAAACTCTTAACGTTCCCATGGATAAGAGAGGAGATGATGCTGACATCAGCAGGGTTCTCAATGGCAACAATAGTTGGAGTCTGAAAGCAAAAGCTTCTCCTATGTCCTCTTCAGACTTACGATGTAGATATCATCACTTTTCCTTTTGTAGATGTATTGCTCCATCTGAAAGTCAAGGTTGGTGCCATCTAAATGAGTTCCTCTGGCAAGGAGTTTGAGGCCATCCTCCTCCATCATCTGTAGGACATCAAATGCTCCAGACATTGTTTAAGTTTCCCTTTAAGTTATAAAGGCAATCAAGAATAACACCATAGGGACCCATCCCAGGGTGGTGCGGAAAGCGTATCATGGTATTCTTAACTCATTTTTTTCCAAAGAGAGCTAAATTAATGTGGTAAAGGCCAAACTGCTAAATTATCTGTGCCTACCTTAAACTTGTGTGAAACAAATAAAAATCAGAACACAGTCAAATTATTGCCACTTTAAATTCATTTCAAATGTGATTATGCCCCTGTAATCTGTTGCCAGGAAGAATTTCCAAATAGTGGAGTGAATTATCTCTAAGACATTCACCAGACTAAGTATTTGGCATTTTCTCTTTTCCTATTGCTCTTCAGTGGAGCAAATAAACCCCCTGCAAGTAATCACAGAAATAGTGTGGAGAGAACATCAACCAAATTAATGTCATCTCAACCTTGTTCTTCAAAACAAATACTGGGATGGAGTGAAAAGATAATTAGCTTAGAAACAAGAGAGAATTTATATTTTCTAATTTTTATCCATATACAGTATTTTGTAACATATATTACATATGTAACATATATATGCAATATATATATATGTGTGTGTGTGTGTGTGTGTGCAACATGTATGTTACACACACTTATATTACAAGTCACTCACTTGATAAAGCCTTTATATAGTAATCTTGTATTGATACTTGCTCACACTTTAACTGTCCCTAAACCAAGCTTGTTTTCCTATCATGTCTATGATCCTTTACTTAAGTCCTTTCATCTGTCACAACATACCTCCCAGAAACAATTGGAGCACACCTTCCCATCTCTTGGGGGTCATCACACACTTTTGTTGCAGGTAAATCTTCCTTGCTGTAGATCCTGGCACCCCTTGCAAGGAAAGAGATATCTGTTCATTCATTGGCAGTGCAACCACATGACCTCTAACACCCAATGATCACTCCAACTTCACACCATCAGGACAAGAATTATTTCCTCATTGATGATGCAATATAAAGTACCTGAGATGGGGAGGATTCCTTTAACTTTTAAACATGATTTTAAAGGTTCTATTTCTAAAATTATGTAATATTAGAATATGCCCATCTTTAGACTAATCTTTTGCCTAAATTAAGAGTATCTTGACACCATAAATATGTGTGATATAACATGTTAATTGCTTTAATTTAGCCATGCCATTGTGAACATACTGTATTGTGTATCATAATTGTGACTTTAAATAAATGAATGGAAAAAACAAATAAACTTAAAAATAACTATTATCTTTTAAAAAAGAGTATCACTACTTGAACATTACAGATAAGAAAGAATAAATTGGATTTTTTTTATCATTACCCCACCATGAACCCAAAAAAGTAGAATCTCAAGTTTTACTGTTCCTAACTTAAAATCTTTCTCCTCCAACAGTAATTGAAACCTTGTAGGTGGCCTCTCTGTCTTCAATCTTTGGCTCTCTACTTATTTCTTCTTGCCATTATCAAATTATGTGTGCACTTCCCATCTAGACACCTGCCATGTCCCTTCAGAGTACAGTTCTTTGAAAGATTTTTTATAGTCATTTCTTGGGCTCCTGGTTGTTGAATCTATTACATATCATAAACCACTTTACCAAGATAATTGGTCAATAGAGTACAGATTTCTCAATCATTTCTATGTCATTTGATACTGTTTTTCTCTCTCATATTAGGCCTAAGCATATGCATCCCCTTGGCACCTATACTTTGTCAGCTGAAACTTCTTCACAGTGGCCACTTCTCCCTTTAACTGCACATTAATATTACTTGAGGATCTGTCACAAGTTCTAAGGACATGGGTTATTCACTTGTTTCCAAGTGTTGGTGCTGTTTGAGAGGCTGAAGAGACAAGAATGTTGAACCTAGCTTAAGACAACAGGACAGTGAGGGGAAATCTCAGGGGCATCTTGCTCATTGTCTCTCTGTGTCCTGTCTGTCTTGATGTTTCTGACACTCACATACTGCCATAATGTTCTGTCTAACAGTGGCCTAGATACATGGAGCCAAGTGACAATGGACCTTCTAAAACTGAGAGCCAAAATAAATTTTTCCCCCTGAAGTTGTTTCTGTGAGATATTTTATCAAAATAATGTGAAAATTAACTAATAAGATACAAGTAAGTTTACTCCTGTGAAAGGTTGGTGGTTAGCACTGGGTGGTAGTCAGAGTTTCTGTCCAGCCTGGTTCTACTGCCCTTCAACCTCAAATAAATACACAGAGACATACTAATTATAAACTGTTTGGTCGATTACCCAGGCTTCTAATTGGCTAGCTCTTTCTTAATTATTAACCCATAATTATTAATCTATGTATTATGGCCTTATCTTACCAGAGAACACCCAGTACATCTTATCTTCCTGGTGTCTCCCTGCCGGCTCCTCTCTGCCCTTCTCTCCCCAGAATTCTCCTTGTCTGGTAGTCCTGCCTATACTTCCTTCCTGGCTACTGGCCTCTTGGTGTTTTATTCATGAACCAGTAAGAGAAACTTATATACATAAAGATATCCCCCATCGCTGGGTCAGTCATCACCACGAGACATACCTGGATTTGGTTAGTGATGGTCCCAGGAGTGAAGCAGAGAGTGGTTGGAGGGGACCCAGTGATGGTGATAACCTTCAGCATAGCCTACCAACAGCAGCTTTTCTGGGATGGATATTCTTCTGATTTATGGTGTAGATTTCATCACTCCCTATTGGTAGATGTGCTGTTCTGGAAGTCAGAGTTGGTACCACTTCAGTGGGTTTCTGCTGCAAGGGATTGATATTCTCTTCCTTCATATGAAGGACATAAAAAACTCTAACCATCATGTGAAAGTTTCCTCATAAACTATGGGAATAATGAATGACACCATATGGATTCCACCTTGGGTGGACTAGGAAAACTAACTTTTTAAACAAATATATTACGTTACTTGTATTCTCTCAATATATATTTATAGATCATGCACTCTGTCTAGCAACCAAAAATGTCTGAGTATTGTATTCAAATTGTCTTTATTGTAGCAGACGCAAAAAACGTGAATTTTCATGGAGAAATAATGGTGATATTATTATCAAATATGATACTCAAATCCTAACATTCATATTAGCTGAAATAAGTTGATATTTATATCTATACAACTATAATGATTCAAATTAAAGTATTACTTGAATTTTTAGACATAGAAAATAAATAGGATTGCTGTGCATTTCAGATATTTCAGAAAAAGAGCTTGTGCTTTCACTACCTCCTTCAGAAAGCTGATATTTCTATCATTATTAATGTCTTTGATAGACATATCATATTTTGAATTTACTGATCAGCAGTTTTTATTTATAATACTATAAAACTGAAAAAGAAAAAATGGTATCTGAATGGCTTATGATATCTTTATGCATGCATGTACGAATCATTAAGTAGTTGCCACTCTCTCTTCTCCAGTGCCGATTTATTTACTATTCATTTATTTATTCTTCTCTGTATAATGAGCCCCTAGAGTATGTTTCATTATAGGAGAAAGCTCACATTCCTCACTTGCGGTCAGTGGTATGTGGTTAATTTGAAATCACTTAAACTATTAAATCTGTCAAGTGCAGTGATTTTATTTTCAATTCACATCAGTGTTTTAGTATGCATTTTCGCTACTGGGTCAAACTGACAAATTAATTTAGGAGCATTCTCTGGGAATACTCTTCATTGCTGTCATTATTTGCAGGCCACTATTTGAAATTAATACCTTCCTATTAAAATTGACTTCCAAAGCTATCACACTTAACATAAACAATAATGTATAGATAAAAATTGGTGCTATCTTCACAACTCCTATATTTTGAGGCCATTTAGTTACATAATTTTTTTTGAAAATTCAACTCTAAAAGTAACAAGATGCTGAAAGAGACCCTTAGCATCTTGTAGCAATAAGCCTGAAAATAGCCTGGTGAGGGTTTTTTTTTTCTAATTGTTCAGTTCTTCATCATACCCTGTGTTTCAAGGTGTGTGTGTGTGTGTGTGTGTGTGTGTGTGTGTGTGTGTGTGTGTGTAAAGCATGGGAGAGGGGGATGAGGGGGAGAGAATCAGAGCTTGGATGCTTCATGGCATAGTTATTTAAAGATGAATATTGGATTATAAAAAATATTCTAGATCAAACTTGATAGACACAAGAACTAAGAATGCCACAATACTATCAATTCAGTCTACCCCTTTAACTCATTTATAGCCATGCCAATAAAAAGTAAATACACTTTAAATAAGCATCCAGAAAAAGGACTGCCCTAATAGTACATTATTGCTAAATAGTATTTTGCAGTGTATAGTCATGCCTTCATTTTTTTAATAATACTGCCAGCTGCTAAGCCTTCAACAGTCAACTACATTCCTGAGAGTTCTGAAAAGGTGACAAATATCTGATTAATAATAACTTGGTAGCAAAGATAGAAGATTTCAACAACAAGAAACACTGGTCATGCATCAAACTTTTCATTTACTCTGAATGTAAGAATCACACACTCTAGAAGTAATGCTTTGACATGACCCCTCTTTTAATTAAATTGAGTACACGAAATAATGAATTATTTGTAATCATAAGCAACCAGAAAAACTTCAAATTTCAAGACCCTGTACGAGATCTGATAGCCAGACACAAATCAAAGTTTAAAATGATCCAGAGTTGAACTGGAAAAACAAACTGCTGCTTTTCTAGTAGTAGAGTTAATGTCATAAGACAATGCGTGTAGTGAGTATCAATACCCATTTCAGCCAGGAAGAACAAGGATGAGATATGGACTGATGTTAAGATATTTTTGTTTAACTTTATCATTTCTACATTATTTTCCTTTTTTCCATTCCCTCATCCTCTTATTTATTCATTACAGGGTGCTATAGCATTACTAATCAGTAAACTCTAGTAATTCTAACAATGTCCTAACTCCTCTGTTTTCTAACATTATAGGAGATGCATCCAACGTACCAAATGAAAAGATTCAAACCAGACAAAATGCCAGCTCGGAAGCAAAGGACCACCCCCACTGAGGAGCTATTTAAGACAGACACCAGGGGGTGAAAAAAAAAAGGGGGAAAATCAGTTTTCTCCAATGGAGTGTCACTAGGTATATAAACTTTTTTCTAGGACAGGTCCCATGCTCAGGACCAACTGGTTAATACAAACAGACTCCTTGTTTTTTGAAGTGTTTTGTTTCCTATTGGTATTTTTTGTCCTACTGATTTTTTAAAATTTTAGTTTGTCTGTTTTTATTTTCATTTTGGGGTTTTGTCATGTTTTTGTCGAACAGTGATAGAAAGAGATAAAACACTAAGTTGGGTGGGAAGTTCCGGGAGAAATTGGGGAAGATGAAAGAATATCAAAACATATTCGATGAAAAATAAATTTAATAAATTTTAAAGGGCAGAATAAAATACAAATATTTCCATTAGAGTTACTTTATAGGAATAAGCTTATTAGAACTCATCATAGCATGTTTTATTTATTCTACTAAAATTTCCATTATCTTCAAGCATGTGTGAACTCTATTAGGAGAACTTTTGAAGAATAGTTTCTAAGCCATTTGAGAAAAACATGTTTATTACTTTTTTACCATACCACATATGTTCTATAACCTTATTCAGCACATTGAGCTTCAAATGACTACTGGCTAATTCTCATTGTCCTACTTATTCTTATTTAATGTTGTTTAATGTTGTCATTGTAGACAATATTAAACAACAAACCACATATGATCAGCCAGTTCCAAATAAAGTATTTTTCCCAGACTTGCAAATTTATCTAGAAAATATTTTAAGACTTACATCCTCAGAATAAATGGATAACCTCCCAGAAGAACAGAGATACAGGAAAAAGATTCTGTGGCAGGGTGTGTGTGTGTGTGTGTGTGTGTGTGTGTGTGTGTGTGTGTGTAAGGAAAGCTGTGTAATCACATTCTAGACCGATAGTCAAGTGAGTACGTTAGACGCAATTGCTTCTCAGTTAACCTTATTATTTACAAATTCATTAAGCATTAAATAAATTTGACAAGAAAAATAGCTCTATAGGTAAAATATACTTTATATTAAAAGAAATGGCTCAGCAGGCTAAAGCATTTGCTACCAATGCTGAAGACTTGAGCTTCATTCCTGGGACCTATGTGGTAGAAGGAGAAAATCAACTCCCACACGGTGTCCTCTGTCATCCACATATATGCCTTGCATACACACACACACACACACACACACACACACACACACACACACACAAGTAAGTACATAATAAATATAACTTTGAGAAATAAAATTAAAGGCTCTTATTAAACATAAGGTCAAAAATGAACTTGTCAAAGGCTAAATGTGTTTATGGAGTCAAATAAGCATTTTTTAAAAAACATACAGATACCTTTTTACCTACTTTTGTTAAATCTTACATTTTAAAGACATTTTAACCCATGGTTACATTCACCTTACATCCTTCCAATGCAAAGCTCTTTAGCTGAGAAGCAGAACAATTTTAGAATCACAACTTTCAGTGAACCCAATCAACTGATAGAGTGGCAGGTCCTTGCCTCTGCTGAGATTACTATGCTGATGAAGCCGAGTGGGCCAATTTACACTGCTAAAGGAAGTTCCTCAGACCTTGGCCTGACATCTTGCAAATGGGAGCCATCAGTCACAGGGAAAGGCTGGGGGAAGTGTCAGCTGAGTACAGCCAATTTATCCCCATTGCAGAAAAACAGCTTCAAGTCCAGCCCAGCTGATGGTTATGCTACAGCATTTCTCTTGTTAATAAAAGGGGGAACTAGCGTCCAAACAAGACTGAACTGGCATAGCCCACTGTATAAATCCTACCTGCAAAAATGAACTTTTAAGACCAAGTGTGTCCACAATTACTTAGCTAGTCATCAATTCTTGGTTTGATGAGGACTGAAGCAGGAACAATAGGAGGTATAGAGAGAATTGAAAACAATGTACAAATTTAATTATAATGCATTCTTTGCCAACTTTTGAAAATGATTGGCAGCTACTCAAAAAGAAACTAACTTCTAGCAGAAAATTACAGTAATTAATTAAATAAAACAAAAAAAATCAAAGCATTGTGAGTCCGAGTTTTGTTTTACCTATTAATGAGGGAACTAGCAGTATGCCAAAGCCAGTTGCAAAGAAAATTTGGGAAACTGAAGGCTCTCAGTAGGAAACAAAAAAAGAAAGAAAAGATGAAATAAAAGTGCCAATATAGGCATAAGATTGGTAAGGCACAACAACACAACTCTCACATCTAAATACTTTTTTACAGAATTGTAAATGGACCTAATCAGTTGTATAAACAAAGCCAAATTCTCTCATAGCACATTTGAATCATCCAGAAGTTTCAAAAACAAAAACACTATTGTTACATCATAACTTCAATATTCTGATTACATTTGAGTGACAGCTGAGATGCAGTTTCTAATATTTGCAGCTGATGCTCGTGTTCAATGATGCTGAGAGTTATAGCCAAAGACAGCAGCAGTGATTTGAGTTTTGCACCAATGCCATACTGTCCAATGTGCAGTCTACATCCACAAGTACCACCATCACCTGGGAACTACTGGAAATTTGGAGTCTCAATCTTTTTCCTAAATGTACAATCAGAAACTTGTAAGATATTGAGGGCCTCTGAGTACCAGCCTTAGTAACCCGTCAGGGTCCAGAAAGAACGCTAGCTACAGTAATCGCTGACCTTAGAAAACATCTGAGGGCGAAATAAAATTCTCCACTCTGTACTTTTCTGCATCAATTTCTTTATTGTTCTGAGATCCTCCAAAGTTTCCAGTTTATATACACATACAGATAAAATCAGCAATTCTTTGGCAATAGCAAGGTCATGGGACTTGGATTTCTCAGGATCATAAGAACAGACTAAGAATCAAAGAAGCTGGGAAGTGCCACCCAAGTCTTGAAGGTCCCAAATGTGTTCCTTTCCTAACTAAATGTCCTGCCAAATAGAAGATAATTGCAGAGAGCTGGCTTTTAAATTCATCTCAGGGAACAAAGAGGAGATTAGACTGTGGGAACCCAGCTTACTGAGTGCATGACTATATTTTTTACTCGAGGTCACAGAAAGTGGGGGAAAGTGACCCAATATAGCAGTACATAGGAAAAATTGTGCCCAATATTCCATACACTGCTGAATCTTGCACCAAAAGCGAATTCTTATGGATTCACAAGAGATTTACTGCAAGAACAGCCGATATATAAAAGGTGGTGGGCCCAGTGTCTTTTGACTGGGTTTCTCTCCATCAGAATGCATTCATTCTGGTGGATCAACTTTCTGCTTTATCTCAATGCATAATTCTTACCGACCACAGCAGTACCAAATGAACAGGAGATTCAGGTACCCATCAAATTTCAAAAGCGCTTCTCTAATGTGATATTTAAATAATTATTATGAGATTATAATCATGTTTTGCCATATTACAAGGCTGAGAAATTTTATCTACATTACCTGATACTGTTCTAAAACACTTGAATGAAATTAACTTGCAAACATCGCCCTCCCCCCCAAAAAAATAGATCACAAATATAACATTCAGATAAGAATATTTTTGTTTGTTGAGGAGTCAACTGTGTGCTGGCAAACCTGCACTGAAACTTACTCCCCACCATTGATCTTTACCTCCAGCAGGGGCTGGATGAGTGGACTTGGGAGTATTCAATATCAGCAACTGGGTGCTGCTGAGGTTGTATACATCCTGAATTACGTGTCATTGATTTACCTTTACTGAGAGGTGCTGAAGACTTGCAGTATGGGTTCCACATTTATTGGTCTCTTTTAGCCTCTAGCAGAGGGTAAGCAATCAGTAGAAAATGTTGTATTTGAATGATTATTAGGAAATAACATAGGGATGCGAATGAAGATGTCATAAACTTAGTATGAAATTGTTAACGTCTTTTGGATTGATGTGCCAAGCTAGACTTGGCGTTAACTACATTTTATGAAGGGCTGATAAGAAACTGTCTGCCTGCTGACTATTAAAATGAAGAGCGCGGTAATCAGAGAGGAGACAGTCTCTACAGACACATCAGAAAAGTGAAAAATGTTCTAAAATGGAAATCCTCACAAGAGTGAAAGAACACTAACTTTGAAATAATATGAGAGTGGCCTGGCTAAGGTTTTCCAAGTTACACCAGTTGTCAAGCTGTGTTTTCAATTCATATGCTTTGAAGTTATGATATGATTACATCATTTTTTAGGTTCCTAGGCCCCCCTCCAACCCGTCCCATGCAAACCTTCTTGCTATTTCTCATAGCCATGCTAATTATGTAAATGCAATCGGCTCAGTCTATAAAATGTTAACAATATGTATATGACCTCAGGGCTGACAACTTGGTATTGGATACCAACTGAAGTAAGGGGAGGACTCTTTTTGGGTGAAGACAATTTCTCCTTAGTTGGCTGTGGTTCTTTATCTAGGGTTGAACCACCACCGTAAGGTGAGCTTTTCCCCTTCCATGTTAGCTTGTCCAATGGTGTCACCATTGACAGGTTATGTTAATTAGACTTCATGGTGAAGTCACTTTGACATTTCTAGGAGACTCAATTTCACAGCAAAGTTCCTGTTTCTCTGCCTCTCAGAATCTTTCTGCTCCCTCTTCCATAATGATCCCTGAGCCTTACATACAAGAATTGTGTTGGTAGTATCATTTAGGACTGTGCATCATATAATCTCTTGTTCCCTGCATTTTGATTAGTCGTGGTTATCGGTAATTGGTCTGTTGCAAAGAGAAGTTTCTTTGATGAGAAGTAAGAATTTTACTTCTTAGTAGGTATAATGATATGTATTTAGAATACAGTCAGGAATTATGCTATTTTTTGTTCCATTATTTTTCAGAGTAGTGCTTCTCTAGGTTTACAGTGAGATAAAAAACAAAACAAACAAACAAAATGCCTCCCTGTGTCCACCTAGCTGACCTGGATCTCACTATATAGAACAAGTTGGCCTTGAATTTATGACAATTTCCTCTCAGGTTCCTATACCATAGAATTGAAGAAGTGTTCCAGCACAACACAACTGGATAAAAAAGTTATTAAATAAATTAATATGATGAAAAATGTTATTATTACAACAGAAACTGGAATGATGAAATCAAATGATAAATTAACAATTCAATGTTTAAATATTATGTATTATACACAACTGTATGAGGGTTTTGAAAAGATCATAATTAATTTTAATAAAGGACTAAAATAGTAACAGTGTTTAATTAAAGCTATTAAAGCACTTGACTGGACTTAACTCCTTGAGTGATAGAAACATCCAAATGTTACTCTGATTTTTTTCCCTATATCAAGTACTATGGTGTTCTCTCATCATCTGAGTCTAGTGTGTTCATAAAACCTAAAACGTCAGAGAGATTTAATTAGAAGCACAGAGATGGCACACAAGTATCAGGCATATGCACGCATACACAAATATCATGTCCATATGTTCTTATGTGAAAGTACCTGTGATCAAAAAAAAAAGAGATTACTTTCACAGATGTGAGTGTGATGTCATTTTTTTCATTGACATGGGGAAAGGCTGCTGTTTCTCTTTGACTATTGGTGTTTTTATTCTCTAGAGAGTAATTTCTGCTTATCATAATAAATTTCATCCATAGTAGCAGTTGATATCCTTTGCATTATTTATCCACAATACCATCATTCCTCCTGGCTAATTTCTTACCCTCATTGTTCAGTGTTTCTCCAGTTTTTAAATATTCAACTTCAGTCCCTTTGATATTTCTTTGATGGTCAGTTTTAAACAAGCTTTTCATGTGGTGATTCTCAGAAATTTTAGTTCTAAATCTCATTATCCCCTCTTCCAGATAGTTTCAGAAAAGGAAATGTTGTTAGGGATTATTCAACAAAGAAATGTACCTATACATAATAAATAGAGCACTTCCTGCATTACTGATTCCTAAAGCTTTCCCATTATGATGAATGGGACATGGTGCTGGAGAGATGGCTCAGTGATGAAAAGAACTTGTTGTAGTTCCAGAGAACTTGAGTTCAGTTCCCAGCAACCAAGTCTGGAGACTAAGGACCACCAGCGACTCCAACTGAGAGATACAAACCCACTAATCACTGCAAGTCCTGTATTCCATGCACATGCCTCCACACAGATACATCCACACACATGATAAAAAACAAAAATAATTATTTTAAATGTGAATAGGACCAAAAAGAAAAACAGTAAAATTTTCTCAAGAAAAAATTTCTTCTGGATAATAATAATTTAAAAAAATGATGATTCTCCATTGTAGAAAATGGATGTTATGATGGAAATTCAAAAATTAGGAATACTTACCTCATTCATATAATTAAAAATGTGTGCATGTATTGATTACTAGTATAAAAGAGGGACTCAAAGTAGTGGACATTCATTATTATATTATTCCATGTTTTATTTGATATCATAAATCTTAGAAGGCACTGATGGACAGTTAAGCAGTAGAGCAACAACAGAAAAAAAATATGGTTATTGCTTTCAGAGTAGCCAAAGTGCCAGGAAAGAAAACATACCATGAAAAGAGTAAAGCAATATGATAAGGGATAATGTTCTTGCTTGCTGTAAAGAGTTTTTCACTCATAAGTTTAATAAAATGTCGATATGCCAGTAGCCAGGCAAGAAGTATAGGCAGGGCTAGCAGACTAGGAGAAATCTGGAAAGAGGAAAGACAGAGATAAATCACCAGCCAGACACAGAGGAAGCAAGATAAAAATGCCTTACTGGGAAAAGGTACCAAGCCATGTGGCTAAACATAAATAAGAATTATGGGTTAATTTAAGTTGTAAGAGCTTGCTAATAGTAAGCCTGAGCAAAAGGCCCAACAGTTTTTTAATATAAGCCTCTGTGTGTTTATTTGGGATTGAACAGCTACAGGACAGGGTGGAACAGAAACCTCTGTCTACAAGAATTAAAAGGTATTTTAACAGGACACACTTATTAGCATCTCCTTTTAAATTAAGAACACATACTTTCCATTAAGAAAAAAATTAATACAGAAATGCTCTTATTCTACATATTTATCTTACACTTGGCACTTCTCAGAAAAACATCACTTCCAACACACTAAAACCAAAGCACATTTCACCATTCCTGTCAGAGCCCATTTTTTGTTTTGTTTTATTACCTATTTAAGTTTGGAAGTCTGACTCCAACTTGGAATGTGTATCTTGAGTAAGATTCTAAATTAATTGACCAAAAACTTGGTTAAAACAAATTATATTCTTCTAATGTGCAAATAATTTTGGCTTCTCTTTGACCATTCAAGTCTACTTTCTTCCTACCCACCCTAATTATTTTACACATGATTTCTCAGTGGAGTATTATTAACTTTGGGGGTCAGCAAATTGTTTGGACTGCCTTGCACATTTTAGGACAGTAACAGCCTTCATGATCTTCCCCTTCTGGCTTCCAGTAGTAAATTCCCACTCAAAACAAGTTGTAACAGCCACAAATAATATTACTCAATATTCCCTGAGGAGAGAAACAAATCCTCTTCTCCATCTCTGCTGAGAAACATTGAAGTAAACTTTCTACTCTGTTGCTAGAATAGCAGTGCCATCTAAATTACAATATAATCCATATAGTTTGGCTAAATTCCCTGAGTTTTATTTATAGTGCAGGATTTTGGACATTATGAAAACTAATACTCAATAATGTTCTGTTTATCCAGACTGTGACCCCTTAAAGCAATAATGCTTAAATACTGAAAAACTAAACTCTACCAGACCATTGGAACAGTATTTAAGTAAACACGTATGCATGTCCTTCCCTCCTTACAGGCTACACCACTGCAGAGCATGTTTCTGAGGTTAAAAGTCTATACCTGGACTATCCTGCTTCTTTCACATTTTAGCCTGTGCCATTTCAAGAAGACAGTGCCCAATCTGCATTAGTCACCTCAGCAGCCATCCTCCTAATACTGCTCTTGTATCAACTCCAGAATGTCTGCACATTTGATCTCATGCAGGTGATATCTGAAGAAAAAGAAAAGCTGAAAAGGGGGAGTTGTAAGATGGATACTGTTGAATAAAGCCTAGAATCAGAGTTCCACTATTGTGGATGCAACTGAGAACATACTGGCTATTGATAGCTTCTAGGAAAGAGAGATTTACATTTTTGAGGATGTACATTTCCTGTGTTCTACTGGATAGCTCCATGCATATGAAAATATGGTGGGAGTAATTGAACTTAATGGGTTATTAAAAATATAAAGTAAAATAAAGCCTCCAGACAAAAGTATGAAGTTGCAGGGTGTTGGAGAAGAAACAAGATGGCATAAAGAGGAAAAATGAAGAATGGATATGGCATTTAGTTGTATACGTGCAAGGAATTCTCCAGGCTGTTTTCATGACTCACATCACTAGGTAAAGGCACATGCAGCCAAGACTGAGGTCCTAAATTTGATCCCAAGGAAGCATACTGTGAAAGGAGAACGAGTTCCTGCAAGTTATCCTTCAGAAACCCAGACCCATCCCCCAAACAAAAACAACATTAACAACCAAAATATGTTTCCAACTGAAATTTCCATACTAACTATAATATTCACTGAGAAAACAACTTAACTAATGTGCAAGACAAGGGCTTCAAACTAACAATTCTAAATATGTTCAAGCAGCTCAAAAAAAGACATAAGTAAATGCCTGAAGATTTGGAAAATACAGTTGATTGAAATAGTGAAAGCAGGGGGACCAAAAAGCAGGTAGAGAGCTGCACAGTCCGAGCAGTAGTTCCCTTGGGACCCTGGTGCATCCTGTTCCATGGCCCTGCTGGGGAGGACTCGAACCCTCTTCAACAATATTAAGACATGATTTCCAAGGCCAATTATGAAAACATTTGTCATTGGAATTGGTGTTGTGACAAATGGTGGGAAGACAACTCTGGCTAAGAACTTGCAGAAACACCTTCCTTCCCAGTTGCAGCATAATATCTCAGGATGATTTCTTGAAGAATCTGAAATAGACATAGATGAAAATGGAGTTTTGCAGTAGGATGTGCTTGAAGCTCTTCACATGGAAGAAATGATGTCAGCCATTTCATGTTGGATGGAAAACCCAGGGCACTCTGCAGGACCAGCAGCTTTGGAAAGTGCTCAAAGGGTTCCCATTTTAATTATTCAAGGTTTCCTTCTCTTTAATTATAAGCCACTGGACACCATATGGAATAGAACTTACTTCCTGACCGTTCCCTATGAAGAATGTAAGAGGAGGTGGAGTACAAGGGTATATGAGCCTCCTGACCCTCCAGGGTACTTTGATGGCCACATGTGGCCCATGTACCTAAAGCACAGACAACAAATGAACAGCAGCACTTGGGATATTGTTTACCTAGATGGAACAAGATCTGAAGAGGACCTCCTTTCTCAAGTGTATGAAGATGTCAAGCAAGAATTAGAGAAGCAAATTGGTTTGTGAGGAACAATACAATGATGGAATGCAACAAGTCCTCCTGCAATGGATTAAGAAACTTAAGGACAGAAAAACCCTATCCCGGAAAAAAAAAAACAAAGAAACATGGAGGGATGTGCTGAAGAACATTAACCAGGGTGCAGTGTGTCCTGTAGGACAGTGACTGTTTTCTATGTCTTTGTTCATTTTTTTATGGAAAATGGTTTTTGTTTTATTTTTTTAGATTTAGAAAACTTTATGCTAAACTGTAAGATACCCATGGCTAAGCATATGGATAGTGTTATGGAGTTTTGTTCTTTTTCTTTTAGTTCAAATTAGGAACAAGCTTGTTTCACATGTCAATCCCTTCTCCCTCTCCCTCCCCTCACCCTTACCCCTCCTAGCCCACCCCGAGACTACCCCCCACCCCATCCACCCTCCACTCCCCAGGCAGGGTAGGGCCCTCCATGGGGGCTCCACAGTCTACCACATCATCCTGGGCTGGGCCTAGGCCCTTCCCCATGTGTCCAGGGCAAGAGTGAATCCCTTCACGTGGGATGGGCTCTCAAAGTCCCTTCTTACACCAGGGAAAAATACTAATCCACCACCAGAGGCTCTCTGGAGTGCAGAGGCCTCCTTCTTGGCATCCATGTTCAGGGGTCTGGATCAGTCCTGTACTGGACTCTCAGACAGCAGTCAGGGGTGGATGTGTTCTCCTTTGTTCAGGCCAGCTGTTTCTGTGGGTTTCTCCAACCTGGTACCGACCCCTTCAATCTTCATTCCTCCCTCTCTGCAACTAAGTTCCAGAGTTCAGTTCAGTGTGTATCTGTGGATGTCTGCTTCCATCAGCCTCTGGATGAGGGCTCTAGGATGGCATGAAAAGTAGTCATCAATCTCAGTTGCTCAGAAAAATGAGAATCAGTTTACCTCAAGATCCAGCAATTCCTCTCTTGGGTATATGCCCACACAATGCACGTTCATACAACAAGGACATATGTTCAACCATGTTCATAGCATCATTATTTGTAACAGCCAGAACCTGGAAGCAACCTAGATGCCCCTCAACTGAAGAATGGATAGAGAAAATGTGGTACATTTATACAATGGAGTATTACTCAGCAGAAAAAAGCAATGGAATCTTGAAATTCGCAGGCAAATGGATGGAACTAGAAGAAACCATCCTGAGAGAGGTAACCCAGTCACAAAAAGACAAACATGATATGTACTCACTCATATATGAATTTTAAACACAGAATAAAGGATTACCAGCCTACAATCTTCTTCAGCAAAGAAATTAGGAAACATGAATTGATCTAGGGTATAAATGCATGGACCCCAGGAATGGGAAGTGAAGGAACTCCTGAGCTAATTGGGAGCATGAGGGTAGGGGAGAGGGAGCTTCCAGAATGAGAGCAGGAGAAGAGGAGAGGAGAGGAGGAAATGGAGGAGCAGAAATATTGAGTTGGGGTAAGAATAGAGGAGAGCAGGATGAGAGATACCATATTAGAGGGAGCCATTATAGGTCTAAGGAGATATCTGGCACTAGGGAGACTTCCAGAGACCTACAAGGATGACACGAACTGGCAATCTAGGCAATGGTGGAGAAGATAACCTAAAAGCCCTCCCCCTAAAATGAGATTGATGTCTTTGTTCATTTTTATCACACTTTTCATAATGTGCTCTAGAGAAATGTGTGCCCATGCTCTCATGAATACAATATGGCTTGCTCTCACTCTGCAGAAGGCACAGAACAGCTCACGCACAAACGGTCAGTTTCTCTGTAAGAACGGAGGTCAGATTTTTCTGACTAGGACCTAGCATGAGAAAAAGACTGCTGTCTAGTGCACGATGCATATTGTGTTGTGTGTGTTTCTGCTTTTGTGCATGAAGTTGGGTCTCCACATTATTATCCTATTTATGTTGTCTTCACACACTCAAATATTATTCATGGTCTTTTCTAGTTTTCATTGTGTTCATATCGATTATAATTTTTAATTTGATAAATGCTGTCTGCAATCACATAGCAAAGCTCCTCACCTGCAACCAGCAGCATTAACCAATACAAGGGTCTCACTTTGACTGGGTCAGCAGTCACTGCAGCATCTGGAGACTTTGTGCTTTGTAAGGTGGGTTTTCTTCTGCTTGTCAAATACCAAGGTGTCTCTCTGATGAGATTTCTTTTACCCACAGAAGGATTTGGTGTGTATCACTTTGTTTTCTGAAACCAACACTCTGAATTACAAAGTCTTTAGTCATATGTAAAACCAGGGCCTTTGTTTGAAAGACATGGGCAGTGGATGGCACTGTGTAATTTCTTAATGCCTCTTTCAGTGCTGGGATTAAAATTACGTATATGTGTAGACCAGTCCTGATTCAAAAATGAAATTTGTTTCATATTTGTTAATAATAAAATAGATTACCCACAAAAAAGAAAAAGAAATAGTGAAAGCAATTCAAGTTATAAAAATAGTGGATTGCATTGTTGGATTTTTGTATGTTGAACCATCTCTGCATCCCTGGGATGAAGCCTCCTTAATCATGGTGGATGATTTTCTGATGTGTTCTTTTATTCGATTTGCCAGTATTTTTTTAATTTATTTTTTTCATTTTAGAGGCACTCATATTTGCATGTCCATCCCCCCATTCCCTCACCCATGTTCCCCAACAGTCCCCCAACCCATCCCCCAACTCCTCCCCAGGGATAATGAGGCCCTCCATGAGGGACCTTCAAAGTCCATCATATCATTTGGGGGAGGGCTTAGGCCTCCTTATTGTATCTGTGCTGCAATAGTATCCCTCTGATGATCTACTACCAGAGGCCATATAGATTGGCAAGGCGTCCTCACTGACACTCATGTTCAGGGGTCTGGATCAGTCCTACGCTGGTTTCCCAGCTATCAGTCTGGGGTCCATGAGCCCCCTCTTGTTCAGGTCAGCTGCTTCTGTGGGTTTCTCCAGCCTGGTCTTGACCCCTTTGCTCATCACTCCTCCCTCTCTGCAATTGGATTCCAGGAGTTCAGTGCAGTGTTCAGCTGTGGGAATCTGTTTCTCCTTCCATTAGCTACTGGATGAAGGCTCTAGGACAGCATATAAGGTAGTCATCAATCTCCTTATTGGGGAAGTGTGTTCAAGGTAGCCTCTCCACTATTGCTTAGATTGTTAGTTGGTGTCATCCTTGTAGATCTCTGGACATTTCCCTAGTGCCTGATTTCTCTTTAAACCTATAATGGCTCCCCCATTAAAGTATTTCTTTTCTTGCTCTCCTATCTTCTTTCCCCTACTCAAACTCCTGCTCCCTGATATCCTCCTCTCCCCTCTTCTTCTCCCCTTCTCTTTCTCCTAGCTCCCTCTCCCTTCCCCCATGCTCTCAATTTACTCTGGAGATCTTGACCCTTCCCCCCCCATGTATGTTTCTCTTAGGGTCCTCCTTGTTTCCTAGCTCCTCTGGCAGCGTGGAGTGTAGACTGGTGATCCATTGCTCTATGTCTAAAAATCATATATGAGTGAGTATATACATGTTTGATTTTTGTGACTGGGTTACCTAGTTCAGGACAGTTTCTTCTAGTTCCATCCATTTACCTGTGAATTTCAAGATTCCATCTTTTTTCAACTGAGTAGTACTCCATTGTGTAAATGTACCACATCTTCTCCTTCCTAGGGAAATATTCAGAGATCCACAAAGATGATCCCACCTAAAATTCTAGGCAGTAGTGGAAAGGCTGCCTTTGATGCCCTTCCCCTATAATGAGATTGATGACTACCTTAATTGCCATCCTACAGCCTTCATCCAGTAGAAGCAGAAGCAGGCATCCACAGCTAAATACTAAGCCATATTTTTGGAATCCAGTGGTAGAGAGGGAGGAGGGATAAGCAAAGGAGTCAAGACCATGCTGAAGAAACCTACAGAACCAGCTGACCTGAGCTAGTGAGAGCACACGGACCCTGGTCATAAATCTGGGGAATCAGCATTAGACTGAACCAAGCCCCCTGAATGTGGGTCTCAGTTAGTATGCCTGGGCAGTCTATCAGACCTCTGACAGTGGAACTAGCATTTATCCCTAGTGCACAGATAAACTTCAGGAGCCCATTACCTATGGAGGGATACTATTTCAGCCCAGGTATAAAGAGGAGGGCATAGGCCCTCCCCCCAAATGGTGTGAGAGACTTTGATGATCCCCATGGAAGGCCTCACCCTCTTTGAGGAGTGGGTGGGGGTGGGTTGGGTAGAGTTGGTAGGGGGCATGGGAGGATGGGACTGAGAGGGAATTGGGTGGGGGGATTGATATGTAAATGATTGTTTCTAAAGAAAAGAAAGGAAAAAAGATATAAAAATAGAATTTCATGAAGATATTCTATGAAAAAACAAATTAAAATAATACTTGAAAGGAATAAACCATACTGTCAATCAAAAGATCATAGGAAAGTCTTGCCAACAGATTGGATCAAGTGAATGAGAGAATATCAGGTCTTAATCACTCAGATTAAAAAAAATAATTATTTTAAAAATCTGGGAACAAAACATCAGTGAAATCTAAAACACCATGAAAAAAAAATATGATACCCAAAGCAGAATGTATTTTCAACTAAATCATAAGTGAAAAAAGTTTAAAATCTAAAGGAAGAGATACTTCTTAAGGAACAAGAGGCACGTAGAACAGCAAATAACCTAAACTTGAAAAGAGACAAATGCTCAAATTCTAAAAGGAAATGTGCTGAATAGTGCAAGAGAGGAAGGCCAGGATACATTGTAGCACAAATAATAAAAACCTAGAAATAGATATTGGGTTTAAACTGAAGATCAGAAAAGCAAAGCAGTAAGCCACTAGAGAATTCTTACCTCTACCAAGGCTTGGACTATCCTGTCTCAGAGTGACTATAGACTGAATACACTGCACTCCTGTCTCCATCTGCCTCATATTCCTCTCTAGTGCTGGGATTAAAGGCATGTACCACCACTGCCCAGCTTCTATGGCTAACCAGTGTGGCTGCTAGGATGAAAGGTATGTGCTACCACTGCCTGTCCTGTATGGCTGATTAGTGTGAATAGCTTTGTACTCTGATCTTTATGTAAGCTTTATTTGTTATGTCATAAACAAAAATACCACCACAATAGGTAATAAAGGCAGATCCATCAAAGTAATGTCTGGGCTTTCAGTGGAGACTTTGAAAACCAGACCGGCAAGGATTGATATTCTATATGTTCTGAAAGGCCACAAAACAATCAATCATAATCAAAATTCAAAGAAAAATATTTTGTAACAAAAATAGATTGAAGAAATTGATGGCCATTTAGCTGGCTCTACAAAGAGTGCTAGAAGCAATACTTGGGCTTTCCTTGGGAGTAAGGTGGTAAATAGAGAAGAAAGGAGGAGTAGGGTAAAGGGGACTAGTGGGATACAAGTGATCTGATAGGGGAAAAAGAGAGAGTGGGGGCTCTTTAGAAAAGTTGGAGTAAAATAAGTACAGAAGTGGGAGGGATATAGGTAAAATAACAATAAGGATGTCTGAAAACACCACAAGAAGTCACACTATTAATGACTTACCAAAATAAAATCCTATAATACGGGTCATTTTCTGTATGAATATGCATATCTAGTTTTAATGGGCTTTTCTCATTTGGGCAGATGACGTTCTCTCCAAGAGCCAAAGGGTACCTAACAAATCCCCCAATATCAGACATGAGAAGCCTTCTTGAGTTCTTGGACAAGGCTGCACAAGAGACTTCCAAAACATACTATATTGCCTTTAGTTACCCCATCCTTGAGAGGTGGAAGGTAAATCCCTATTACTGAAGACAGCATACACTTCAGAAACAGGTCCCAGAGAGTTTATAAGTGACCTAAGTGGCCCCTCATTGAAGACTACCTTTCATGGTACCAGAAGGTGCCGTGAAAGCTCCCAAAGGACAACAGTCTGACCAAGCCATGATGCCTATGACCCACATCAACAATCAGCAAGGCGCTATAATCCTATGGGTACAGAGTTGGCACACATACCTTCCCAGTAACCAACAGTTTTATCTTATCTCTTACAGATTTAAGATACTCACCAAGAGGGATACCATGCTTGGTACAGATAGCCTAGCTACTTGTTGGTGGGTGAAATCATGGTTATTGAAGGAGAATGTATAAACACAAATTTGCTAAAATGTAATCCCTATTCTTAGTTTTCTTTAGCAAAATGAAGATAATTGTCAAAAAGACTTTAATAATAAATGTACTTCAGCTTTGTGCCACAGTCTATAACAAAGACTTCCATCTCAAAGAGTTTAGATGACTCCTCTCCTCCAGCATATATCTCTCTCTTAGGCTGGCTCCGCTCCCTGTATATAACATTCTTAGCAGACATAACACTACTCTGACATCTCTAATATCTTTGAGTTTTATCACAACCCAGGCATTGCTTTCATAGCTTCACATAATAATCTATTAGGGTCTCCTTATTGGGACTACAACCTTGTCACACATTGCTTTCCTCGGTGACTCTTTGAAATAGCAGAAGATGAATCTATGGCTTCCTCAACCTTGCAACTTTTAAGCCTCCCAAACATTACTATGTGGATTACACTGCCAAATTCAGCTATCAACTTGGGATGAACTTGGCTCCACTGGACCACAATCTCAACAGATTATGTACGCTGAAGCTTGAGTAAAACATTTCTGGGTAGTTCTTTCAAAGAACAGGAAACCCCTCAGGCTCTCTCCTTTCACAAATTGAAGCCTGACCTGGGCAGAGTCTGGTTCTTTCTCATGGCATCTCTTCTATTGTTCTGAGCGCAGAGTGAAAGGCTTAGCTTTGGTGATGCTAATGGCTTTCACAATTACAGCCTCTTTTTCAGCAAATAACTCACTATAATTCTTAGTGCTCCTTCCCTCTTCAAGCTGCACATATTTTTTCTTTCTACCTGGCATGTCTCTCTTTTTCGTTGTAGACCTCCTACATAAAAGTGGTCAGTAGTAACCATCCCACAGGCTCAATGTTATGCTATCTTAAATTTTTCTCTGTCAAATAAATTAGTTCATTACTTACTAAAATGAGCCTCATGAAAGTTCTCAGGATACAGGTATAATTGCCACACTCTTTATCAAAACATCATGAGAACATTCTCTACCTCTGTTATTAATATAGACCTCATTCCCCTGCCAGGGTTATTCTCAGTGTCCAGTCTTCTAAGCTCCCACAAGAATAAATAGCTCATTGAATGCTTCTAGACCAAAGTTCCAAAGTCTTCCATATTTGTGGTGATATTTTGTTTATGACCTAACAAATAAAGCTTGCTTGAAGACCAGAGTGCAAAGCTAGCTATACCAGTTAGCCAAAGAGACCAGGCAGTGGTAGTACACTCTTTTAATCCCAGCACTTAGGAGACAGAGTCATATGGATCGCTGTTAGTTCAAGGCCACCCTGAGCTACACAAAATTGATCCAGTCCAGAAGAGAAACAGAGCTCACACAAAGCTGATCTCAGCACTTGGGATCCTACACCTTTAATACCAGCACTAGAGGGGACTATAAGGCAGGAGGAGGCAGGAGCTCAGGGCAGTCTGAAGAGCAGTGCAGTTGGATGCAGTCTGAGGACAGGATCACCCCTTCTGGCTGAGCATTGGTAGAGGTGAAAATGTTCTACTGGCTGGCCACTTTGCTTATCTGATCTTCAGCTTTAACCACAATGTCTGTCTCTGGATGTTTATTATTAAGAACAATCAGAATTTGTGCTACTCATATTCCTCCAAAAACCAACATCATCAGTTTCATCAGATAACAGCCCCAATTCTCTACTACCAACTTCTGTGTTAGTTACATTTGTGCTGCTATGATAAAAAACACCCTGGCAGCCAGGCATTTATTCCCAGCACTCAGGAGGCAGAGGCAGGCAGATCTCTGTGAGTTCAAGGCCAGTCTAGTCTCCAGAGCCAGTGCCAGGATAGGCCCCAAAGCTACACACAGAAACCTTGTCTCAAAAAAATCCTGGCAAAAAGTAACTCTGATTAAAAAAGAGTTTATTTTTGTTTACAGTTCTAGACAGGATATGTCTAGAATAAATGACAACAGAAACAATAAACTGACCTGTCAGTCAGGAAAAAGAATGGTCTCATTTTATCTGCATACAGGAAACAGAGAGAGAGAGAGAGAGAGAGAGAGAGAGAGAATAGGCATTGGGGCCAGGCTATAAACTCTTAAAGCCCAGCTGTTAAGAGCACTGGCCATCCTTCCAGAGGACCAGCATTGACTTCTCAGCATCCACATGGCAGCTCATAATTGTCTGTATTGTCAGTCCAAGGGGATCTAATGCCCTCTTCTGTCTCTGTGTGTCCTGCAGGTACCGCCTAGGCATACATTTAGGCAAAACACTCATACAAACTAGACATATGATAATGACAGAGAGATAGATAGATAGATAGATAGATAGATAGATAGATAGATAGATAGATAGACAGATGTTCATTCTGTAAATCCAACTCCTCTGAGCCTTGCATGCTTAATCCATGGGTCTTGGATTGTTCCTGAGATCCTCTCTATCCCTGGAAGTCCCACGTAGTCTCTCCTGTCTAGCTATTGGCCACTCAGCTCTTTATTAAACCAATAAGATGGTGCCTTGGCAAAGACACATCTTCATAGTGTAGAAAAAGATTATCCCACGACAAGACAACGAGATAAAAGCATTTTCTCAACTGAAGTCCCACTTCCCAGATAATCCTGGCTTGTGTCAGGCTGAAAAAAACAGTGCATTAAACAACACACTGTAGTGTTGATTAAGTATTTCCAAACTCATCCTTTCTTTTCCATTGCTTTGCTATACTTGTGTCTACATGTATATATGTATGCAGATAAAAGTCTCAAGCACTCAGTATGACTGAGCCAGCCTTCTTGCAGTAACTTTTTGTCACTAACTGCACCTCTTACTAGTATTTTGCTGATGTAAGTTTTTAAATGTCAGATCAGGTCATATTATTTCAACCTACAGTTCTTCAGAAATCCTTCTATAGGTTTGTAATTGAAATCAACATGACCCTAATTCACCTTCAAGGTCCATTTAAGTCTTGTGTACTCACTTATTTTTTTAAATTTTTTATTATTTTTAATTACTCATATTTACATATCCATTCCCCCCATTCCCTCACCCTCTCCTCCTCACATGTTCTCCACACAACCCATCCCAACCTACCACCCCCACTCCTCTCCAGGGATAGTGAGGCCCTCTACAAGGACCTTTAAAGATTGTCACATTGTCATATTTTCAGGGGTTCTTGTCCCCATCCCTGTCTTTGAGGGACTATGCAATCTTCACATGGTTTCTTCCTTGTTTCCTAGCTCTTCTGGCAATGTTGAATGTAGGCTAGTGATTCTTTGCTGTATGTCTAAAAATAAAAAATGAATGAGTATATACCATGTTTATCTTTTTGTGATTGGGTTACCTCACTGACGATGGTTTCTTCTAGTTCCATCCATTTGCCTGTGAATTTCAAGATTCCATTGCTTTTTTTTCCCCACTGAGTAGTACTCCATTGTGTAAATATACCACATTTTCTTTGTCCATTTTTCAGTTGAGGGGCATCTAAGTTGTTTCCAGTTTCTGGTTATTACAAATAATGCTACTATAAACAGAGTTGAACATGTGTCCTTATTGTATTAATGTGCATTTTGGGGTATATGCCCAAGAGAGGACTTGCTGGATCTTGAGGTAGACAGATACACATTTTCCAGAGAAAGTGCCATACTGCTTTCCAAAGTGGCTGTACAAGTTTGCACTCCCACCAGCAATGGAGGAGAGTTCCTCTTTCTCCACATCCTTTCCACCATAGAATGTCATTGGTGTTATTGATTTTAGCCATTCTGACAGGAGTAAGCTGGTATCTCAGAGTGGTTTTGAGTTGCATTTCCCTGATGGCTAAGGATGTTAAGCACTTTCTCAAGTGTCTTTCAGCCATTTTGGATTCCTCTGTTGTGAATTCTCTACTAGGTTCTGTACTCCATCTTTAATTGCCTTGTTTGGTGCTTCAGTGGCTAGCTTCTTGAGTTCATTGTATATTTTGGTGATCAGGCATCTGCTAGATGTGGGGTTGATGAATATCTTTCCCATTCTGTGGGCTGGCATTTTTGTCTTGCTGACTGTGTCCTTTGCTTTAGAGAAGCTTCTCAGTTTCAGGAGATCCCTTTTATTAATTGTTGATCTCAATGTTTGAGCTACTGGTGTTATGTTTAGAAAGCATTCTCCTGTACCAATTTGTTCAAGGTTGCCACCTACCTTCTCTTCTAGGAGGTTCAGTGTGGCTAAATTTATGTTGAGGTGTTTTGTTTTGTTTTGTTTTGTTTTTCGAGATAGGATTTCTCTGTGGCTTTGAAGGCTGTCCTGGAATTAGCTCTTGTAGACCAGGCTGGTCTCAAACTCACAGAGATCCACCTGCCTCTCCCTCCCCAGTGCTGGGATTAAAGGCATGCGCCACCAATGCCCGGCAATGTTGAGGTTTTTGATCCATTTGGATTTAAGTTTAGTGCATTGCAATAGATATGGATCAATCTGCAATGTTCTACATGTCTGAATTGAGTTATGCCAACACCATTTGTTGAAGATGCTTTCTTTCTTCCATTCTATAAATTTAGCTTCTTTGTCAAAAATCAGGTGTTCATAGGTGTGTGGGTTAATATCAGGATTTTCAGTTTGATTCCATTGGTCAACCTGTCTATTTTGTTGCCCATACCAAGTTGTTTTAAGGACTATGGCTCTATAATAGAGCTTGAAGTCAGGGATGGTGATGCCTCTACAAGTTTCTCTATTGTACAGGGTTGTTTTGGCTATCCTGGATTTTCTGTTTTTCCATATGTAGTTGAGTACTGTTCTTACAAGGTCTATGAAGAATTATGTTAGGATTTTGATGGGAATTGAATTGAATCTGTAGATTGCTTTTTGTAAGATTGCCATTTTTTAATATGTTGATCCTACCTATCCAAGAGTATGGGAGATCATTCCATTTTCTGATATATTCTTTAATTTCTTTCTTTAAAGACTCAAAGTTCTTAGTATACAGGTCTTTCTCGTTTTTTGGTTAGTGTTACCAAAAGATATTTTATGTTGTTAGTTGCTATTATAAAGGGTGATGTTTCCCTGATTTCTTTCTCAGCACATTCATCTTCTGTATATAGTAAGGCTAGTGATTTTTTTAAGTTAATCTTGTATCCTGCCACTTTGATTAAGGTGTTTATCAGGTGTAGGAGTGCCCTGGTAGACTTTTTCAGGTCACTTATGTAAACTATCATATCATCTGCAAATAGTGAATGTTTGACTTCTTCCTTTGCAATTTATATCCACTTGATCTCCTTTTGTTGTCTTATTGCTCTAGCTAGGACTTCAACTACAATATTGAAGAGATAAGGGGAGCATGCACAACCTTGCCTTGCTCCTGATTTTGAGGAATAGCCTTGAGTTTCTCTCTGCTTAGTTTGATGTTGGCTGTTGGTTTGCTGTATATTGCTTTTATCATGTTTAGGTATGTTCTTGTTATTCCTGATCTCGCCAAGACCTTTATCATGAAGGGATGTTGGATTTTGTCAAGGGCTTTTTCAGCATCTAGTGAGATGATCATGTGTTTTGTCTTTTTCAGTTTGTTTATATGGTGGATTACATTGATGGATTTTCATATGTTGAACCATCCCTGCATTCCTGACATAAGCCAACTTGATCATGGTGGATGATTTCTCTGATATGTTTTTGGATTTGATTTGCCAGTATTTAGTTGAATACTTTTGGGTCGATGTTCATGAGGGATATTGGTCTGTAATTCTCTCTCTCTCTCTCTCTCTCTCTCTCTCTCTCTCTCTCTCTCTCTCTCTCTCTTGCATTGTCTTTGTGTGGTTTGGGTACCAAGGTAATTGTAGCCTCATAAAAAGAGTTTGGCTGTGCCCCTTCTGCTTCTATTTTGTGGAACAATTTGAGGAGTACGGGTATTAACTCTCCTTTGAATTTCTGGTAGAATTCTACAGCGAATCCATTTGGGCCTGGGCTTTTTTTACTTGGTATTTTTGATGACTGCATCTATTTCATTAGGGGTTATATGTCTGTTTAACTTGCTTATCTGTTCTTGATTTAAATTTGGTAAGTAATATTGTCCATTTCCTTTAGATTTTCGAATTTTGTGGAGTACAGGTTTTCAAAGTATGACCTGATGATTCTCTGGATTTGTTCCGTGTCCGTTGTTATGTCCCCCTTTTAATTTCTGATTTTGTGAATTAGCCTGCTCTCTCTCTCTACCTTTTGGTAAGTTTGGATAAAGTTTTGTCTATCTTGTTGACTTTCTTGAAGAACCAACTCTTTGTTTCATTGAGTCTTTATAGTGTTTCCCTAGTTTCTACTTATTGATTACAGCCCTCATTTTGATTACTTCCTGGTGTGTACTCCTCCAGGGAGTGTTCGCTTCCTTTTGTTCTAGAGCTTTCAGTTGCACTGTTAATTCTCTAGTGTAACTATTCTCCAGTTCCTTCATGTGGGCATTTAGTGCTATGAACTTTCCTCTTATCCCTGCTTTCAAAGTGACCCATAGGTTTGGGTATGTTGTATCCTCATTCTCATTGAATTCTAGGAAGTCTTTAATTTCTTATTTTATTTCTTTCTTGACCTAGGAATGGTTCAATTGCACGGTATTTAATTTCCATGAGTTTGTAGGGTTTCTGCAATTTGTGTTGTTGTTGAATTCTAACTTTAAAGCATCGTTTTCTAATAAGATACAGGGGGTTATTCCAATTCTTTTGTATCTGTGTATGTTTGCTATGTTGCCCAGTATGTGACAATCTTATAGAAGATTCCATGTGGTGATAAGAAGAAGATATATTCTTTTGTATTCCGGTGGAATGTGTCTCATGTATATATATATATATATATATATATATATATATATATATATATACATATATATATATATATGTTAAACCCAATTGGGTAATAACATCTATTATTTCTTTTGTTTCTTCATTAAGTTTCTTTCTGGTGGTCCTATCTAGTAGTGAGAGCAGGGTGTTGAAGTATCCTACCATAATTGTGTGAGGTTTTATGTGTGATTTGAGCTTTAGCAATATTTCTTTTACAAATGTGGGTGCTTTTGTATTTGGGACATAGATGTTCAGGATTGAGCCTTCATCTTGATGGACTTTTCCTGTGATAAGTATGAAATGCCCTTCTTCGTCACTTTTGATTGTTTTTAGTTTGAAGTCTAATTTGTTATATATTAGGATTGCTACACCAGCTTGTTTCTTGGGTCCATTAGATTGGAAAATCTTTTCCCAACCCTTCATTCTGAGGTACCATCTGTCTTTGGAGTTGAGATGTATTTCTTGTATACAGCAGAAGGATGGATTCTGTCTTCGTATCCATTATGTTAGCCTGTATCTTTTTATAGGCAAGTTAAGACCATTGACATTGAGGGATATTAATAACCATTGATTGTTGATTCTAGTTTGTTTAGTATTTATTGTTGTTGGTGTTAATATGGGTTACGATAAATCTTTCCAACAAAGCCGCCAGAGCCCTACAGCCACATGGGTGGTCTCTGCCAGCTGCCCGAGTTCTGCTTGCTGCATGGATGGACAAAATAATACAGAGACATATTAGGTACAAAGCTGCTTGGCCAATGACTAGGATTCTCATCTGTTAACTCAGTCTTAATTATCATAAATCTATATATTTTGTAAGACTTATAGAGGATGCCTTCTGCTGGCACCCTCTCTTGCTGGTGGCTCACATGGCGCCACTGGAGCATGAGAAGGAGAAAAGGACACTTCCTGTTTCTCTTTGCTTAAATATGAGTCTACTTTCTTTGTCACTTCCTGCCTGGATCTCCACTTCTCTACTACATTTCCCAGAATCCTCTTTAGCTCCTAGTCCTGTCTAACTTGCTGTCTCATTGGCCAAACAAGTACTATATTCAATAATCAATAAGATGAACATATACAGTACATTCCCCATCAATTGTGTGTGGATTTCCCCACTTTTTTTGTGTTTGGTAAGGTGGGATTATCTATTGCCTACAGTTTTTTGTGCATAGTTATCTTCATTACATTGGAGTTTTCCTTCCATTAATTTCTCTAAGGCTGTATTCCTTAAATCTGTTTTTGTCATAGAATATCTTGTTTTCTCCCTCTATAGTGATTGAAAGTTTCGCTGGATACAGTAGTCTGGGCTGACATCCATGTTCCCTTAGAGTTTGTAGAACATCTAACCATGATCTTCTGGCTTTCAAAGTTTCCTTTGAGATGTCGTGTGTGATCCTGATGGGTCTGCCTTTGTATCTTACTTGGCCTTTTTCTTTTGCTGCTCTTAATATTTTTTCTTTATTCTTTATGTTTGGTGTTTTGGTTATTATGAGTCCAAGGGACTTCTTTTTGTGGTCCAATCTATTTGGTGTTCTGTAATTTCCTGTACTTTCATAGGCATATCCTTCTTTAGGTTGGGGAAATTTTCCTCAATGATTTTGTTGAATAAGTTTTCTGTACCTTTGAGCTGAATATTTTCGCCTTCTTCTATACCTATTATTCTTAGGTTTGGTCTTTGCACAGTGTACCATATTTCCTGGATATTTTGTGTTAGGGATTTGTTAGACTTGAGATTTTCTTTGTTCAAGACTGTATATCCTCTAGTGAGTCTTCAACACCTGAGATTCTCTCTTCTATGTCTTGTATTCTGTAGGTTCTGCTTGCATCAATGGTTCCTGATCATTTACCCAGCTTTTCTATTTCCAGCATCCCCTCATTCTTTGTTTTCTTTATTGTTCCTAATTGTGCTTTCAAACCATGAACTGTTTGAATTGTTTCCTTCACTTGTTTGGTTGTTTTTTTCCTGGTTTTCTTTAGATTCTTTAAGGGATTTGTTTATTTCTTGAATTTTTTTGGTCTGTCTTTTCCTTCATTTCATGTAATTTTTGCTTGTTTTCTCTTCTATTTCCTTAAGGGATTTTCCTGATTCCTCTTTAAAGGTCTCTATCATCTTCATAAGATAATATTTAAGGTCCATCTCTTCTTCATCCTCAGTGTTTAGCTTTTCAGGTCTTGCTGGTGTGGAGTCCCTAGATTCTGGTGCTGTTATATTGTTCCTTCTGCTGTTGAGTGTGTTCTTATTCTGTCGTCTTCCCATCCCTTCTTCCAGTGAGTGCAGGTGGGGTCTCCATCTCTCAGGTGCAGGTGGAAGGCTCAGGCTCAGGTGGCAGTGAAGACTGAGGCTGTGACCCCAGCTGGAGGACAAATGGCAGAGTGTGGACAGGACTGATGTGTGTCCAGACTCATGGTGCGCCTTCTGGTCTGGGCAGGTCCACTCTTATCCTGGGCAAGGGGTGCTCAGGCAGAAGGGAGCAGGGGTTGGTGGGGGAGGTTGTGGGGCAGAGCAGTGCCCAGACTCATCTGAGGCTAGGGTGCCAGCCTAAGGACAGAGAGCAACTACTCACTTCTGAGCATTTATATTTTAAGCTTTTTTATATAAGTCATTGCAGAGTATTAGGTACATACATAAAAGGCACCCAGAAAGGCTGCATGAAATAAGCTCAATGGAGAGTAGGAAAGTAGAAAAAATCATGTTTTCTGATCAGAGATGAGCAGAGACATATGCAGGAGTCATGCGTCCTGATGGAGCTATAGCTACAGCTTAAGTGCAACATATCCATGATGGGAGCAGAAAACCATGAGTTAAGGAAACAGGCTGGAGTGATAAATCCAGTAAAGTCTTTTTATGTCCAGGTAAGAAATTTGAGTTAGAAAAATCACTGCATGTTGTTGATGTTTAAGATGACCACAGTTGTATCGAGGTTGGTAATTATAAAATATCATAAAGATTGCCTGCATTACAGCAGTCACCACCCTAAAATTAAGTGATAAAAGTAGACAAAGTCATATTTAAAAAGTATAAATCAAATTGTGTTCCTTTCCTTTAAAAAATCTTAAAGGTCTTTGTGGATTCCTGGGCATTTAGAATAAAGTTGAAAATTCTTATTTTGTTCAGAAGTCTGTATCACTTCTAGGACCCATAACCATCTCCAATACTCTACAGCTAACCTACCCCATCATGTTCACAACCCTTCAGTCACAGGGGCCTCGTCTGACAGCTATGTCCACATCAGTCTTTTAGTGATTTTGTACTGCTACCCTCCCTCAGAATTTTTATTATCTTATCATTTTTATCAAGACTTATACTTATGGTTTAGTTTTCAGCTCAGCTGGCTTCCAGTCACAATTATTTTAATTATGTGTGTTTTTATTCGTCACCTGCCTCTTATTCTAGAACACAAATCCTTTGACAAAGAAGACCCTAATTTCTTTATTGCCTTAATTTTGCCATGCAGAAAAAACCATACATTATATGCACTCATTAAATATATATTGAGTGACTGAAAGAGAAGTTGAGTTTTCATTTATAAAACCATATATATATATATATATATATATATATATATATATATATATATGTAGAAAATAAATAATATATATGAAGTCATGTTAATGTATAAATTAAATATATGCATAAATATACATAAACATGTAACACAAAAATTAAGGAAACTGTTCCCTATGTTGCTTTACATATAATCTGTCATAGATATGTTCATATGTGTATACACACACACACACATATATATATATATATATTTATATATATATTTTCCTTCTTTTTTATGAACTAACAGAGTTGGAAAATAAGTAAATATTATAATGATTTACTATGTCAAATGTAAAAGAAACAAATCAGGAAAATGAAGGCGCCCATGAGAAGAATACATTTAATGTGAGAGGCTTGCCTCTTCCTGCTCTTGCAAATCAAGTGCTTATAAGGAGAATTAAAATGAGGAGCAGAGAGAGTTCATCCTTGATCACATCTGGGGAGCTAGTACAAAGAGAGACTTAGAAGAAAGGGGTTGGAAATATGCTGGGGTCACAGAAGGAAACTGAGTTGAAAGAAGGGGGAAAATCTGCATTCCAACTCATTTGGAGGAGAAAGGAAAGGCTACATTATCTGAAGACCATGTTCACCAGGGCAAACAGGCTGAGAAAGAAACTGACAGCTGTGAAAGTCTCATGTGCCCAAGAACTGAGGAGCAGATGAAGACTGTTTACACAGCACAAGAAGGTGTTGGGAGAAGGAAGGACTAGTCTAACATGTGCTTCTCAAAGCATCTTAAAAAATAAAGCATGCAGTGGAGAGAGAAACATCTGTGTTGCACACAGGCAGACCACCAGTAGAGCAGCAGACTGGAGGTATAAGGGGAAAGCATACATAAACAAGATTAGACATTTTGTCTTGCCAAAATGACAAGTAAAGGCATTGGGTCTGCATTTTATCCTATGATAAGTTACTGAGAACTTGGCCATCTGGCCACATTGAGTATGAGTAACCTAGCCACATTGCTGTTTTCATGGTTTAACAGAAATGACAAAATGTTCACATGTTCCTTGGGGGAAAAACAAACACCAGCAGCAAAACCAATGACTTTTAGAATTATATATATATATATATATATATATATTATATTATATATATATGTGTGTGTGTGTGTGTGTGTGTGTGTGTGTGTGTGTGTGTGTGTGTGTGTGTGTGTGTCCACATAAAAACTTGATATATAAGTTAAAGAAACTGTCTCAATTTCAATACCAGATATGAGCACAATAAGAAAAGGATAATCTCCTTGGTGAATGGGAATGCAAAATTCTCAATAAGAAACTTGAAAACTGATCTCTGACTTCTGCCTGCCGCCTGAGAGGGAGAGACCTCACCTGCACCCACTGGGAGAAGGGATAGGAACACGACAGAGTAAGAACACACTCAACAACAGAAAGACCAATATGACACCACCAGAATCTAGGGACTCTACACCAGCAAGAACTGAAAAGCCCAACACAGAGGATGAAGAAGAGATGGACTTTAAAAATTATCTTATGAAGATGATAGAGACCGTTAAAAAGGAAACAAGAAAATCCCTTAAAGAAATAGAGGGAAAAAACAAGCAAAAAACTACAAGAAATGGATGAAAAAACAAACCAAAAAATTTAAGAAATAAACAAATCTCTTAAAGAATCTAAAGAAAGCCAAGAAAAAACCCAAACAAGTGAAGGAAACAATTCAAACAGTTCACAGTTTGAAAGCAGAATTAGAAACAATAAGGAAAACACAGAATGAGGGGACGCTGGAAATAGAAAAGCTGGGTAAATGATCAGGAACCATTGATGTAAGCAGAACCTATAGAATACAAGAGATGGAAGAGAGAATATCAGGTGTTGAAGACTCACTAGAGGATATATAGTCATCGAACGAAGGAAATCTCAAGTCCAACAAATCCCTAACACAAAATATCCAGGAAATGTGGGACACCTTGAAAAGACCAAACCTAAGAATAATAGTTATAGAAGAAGGTGAAGAAATTCAGCTCAAAGGTACAGAAAACATTTTCAACAAAATCATCGAATAAAATTTCCCCAACCTAAAAAAGGATATGCCTATGAAATACAAGAAGCTTACAGAACCAAATAGATTGGACCACAAAAAGAAGTCCCCTCGCCACATAATAACCAAACACCAAACATACAAAAAAAAAGAAAAAAATATTAAGAGCAGCAAAAGAAAAAGGCCAAGTAACATACAAATGCAAACCTATCAGAATTACACCTGACATCTCAATGGAAACTTTGAAAGCCAGAAGATCCTGGATAGATGTTCTACAAATGCTAAGGGAACATAGATGTCAGCCAGACTACTGTATCCATCAAAGCTTTCAATCACTATAGATAGTGAAAACAAGATATTTTTCTTATATTTGAGAAATATAGATATTTATACATATATGTGATCATATACACATGTGTATATACATGTAATTAATAATTAATGGATAGATGACGACACGTAGATAGATGATAAGTAGATAGAATAAAAGGAGATGCAAGACTGTCAGATGAGAGTGAATAGCAGGTGAAAATTCTATTTCTTTTTATTCTAATATATATGTTTGCTGTTATTGATTTTTTAACCATAACTCTAATCTGATACAAAAATAAAATACAAATATTTCACTGTATAACATACTTACTCAAAAAAGATAATTTTTGTAGTGTTGTTTGTAAGGTGGACTAAAATTTGATATATATATTATATATATATATATTATATATATATATATATATATATATATAGGTTAAGAGAACTGAAGTGAGAAATAACAATGTTCCCAAATCCAAATTGTCAGGCACATGTCTAACTTTTTGCCTTTTATCCTCTCTGTCTCATGAAAGCAATTTAAGCATGGCTTAGAGGTAAATGCATTTTCGGAGCTGCATCACCAACTTTCTGCTAGAGTTTATCACTGCAAAAATCACTTCCATAATTGTGCAGCCTTGCTTGCATTACTTGTTAATTATCTTTAATTATACTTTCAGTCAATTACTCAAAATGTGACCTTTTCTAACAAAAGTCATGCAAGAAGAATATAGGCAAGTTACAGGAACTATATACACACAAATTCATGGTAGCAATTTTTGCCTACTGATTCAACACTCAAGTAACCCACTACTAATTACACTTTCTCTCCTCTGTTTGTGTGGAATGAATTACTTTTCCACTGAACTCCCTAACAACCTAGAATATAGAAATGTTACTTAACCTTTATAGAGTAAGTAGCTCTAATGGACTTTTGATTATCAGGATTATTGATAGCTGAAGTATCATCTTCACATGTTGTACTCTGAGAAAACATGCTATAAGCAAAACTTGAGTTATATTCTCTCAATAGATGAATATTCTTTACTTTGTTTTGATGCTAATGGTATACTTCTCAGAAAGAATTACCAGCTGCATTACATTTCTAAGGTACATAAATTTGTGAGGCACTTAATTAGTTACAGTGAGCTATGAGACCATAGTATCTCGCTGTTCCTTTGCAGCAAGTGAAGCGTTACTGAACTTCATCCCTGCCAAGGTCTGAGAGCAATGAATATTTTCAACTGTAAACTGTGTGGAATACCAAAACCACCATCATCTATTAAATGATAAATGAGAAAACTGAAGTGCATTTCTTTAAAATAACTCCTCATAGGGCCATATCTACTTAGGTAAGGGGGGTGGTAGTGGTGTCCTAGGTTTTATTCCTTCCTGTCTTAAGCAGAATTCCTTCGAAGCTTCACCTAATAGAAAATAGACAGCACAGGACAGATGCCTCCTCTGTGCTCTATATTGGCATGTACAGTGAAGACCATGTCAGCTTGTTATCTAGGCTTGACCATTGGGAGTTCTAAAACACTTGCTGCCCACCAGAGGGCAAGTAACCATCGATAACCTTTTTATGCCCATGTTGATTCACCAACTCAGAAAAACTGATAACTGGTACATAGTGGAACTAGACAGTGGGCAGAATGTATTGAGCAAAATTATTGGAAATTGTAAATCTCCAGTGTGTATGAAACCTTCTTCACAGCATGGTATTCTGAACTAAAGTGCCCCAACTCAGGGTTGCCATAAAAATATTAAGTTAGTATAAAAACTTCTTGAGCATTGTACTTTGGAACTCAGTAGCTTAATTTACACCTATGTATCTTTCACAGGTTCCACCAACACTAAATGATGTTATTTTCTGTCAAAAGATACAATTAGTATGGATGGTAGTAGGGAGATTAATTTTTATTTGTGCATTTAAACCCTGCCAAATATAAAAAAAGTAGCATTATTTATCTTCTCTTTTCAACTCTATGGTTTGTAAATACACTGCAAACCTCTTGAAGTCTGACTCTTACTTATTTGAAGCTCTGCTCAACATCATAGCAGTGACAATCTGACAGTCATAGCACATGAAAAGCAGCTATGTGAGCAGAACATGGACTTAGCATAGAAACTACAGCTATTGTGCCCTTTTACCAATAACTTCAGACTGAAGCTTTCCATACATTATATACTGAGTACTAGCTGCTAAGACATGCTACTTTCAGTGTTCTATAAAGTTCACGCAAACAGTGTTGTGTATTTGAGTACGGCCTGATTTCCCCTTTCTGCTACATTTCTAATTTTTCTTTCCTCTTCTTTTATTTAATTGAATCTATCATAGTTATCTTGCAAAATTTTTCATTGTCTTATGAAACAGTGTACAGTGGAAACTATGTATGCTCTATCCAATGATTTCTGTTTTAATTGGGCAAAATTCACTAAAACACACAGTCTAGTAAACATATTTCTCAACATCTCTTTTCTTAATTACATCAAACATAAGTTTGAAGATTTATCCATAACTTCCGGTAATTTAATTTTTTAAAAACTCAGATAAATGTAATAAAAATGACTTATAATCTATTCTCTTGCTACCAATATGATTATAAACATTTATTATTTTGTTTTCAGTGTTATTTCCACAATATAAAAAGTAATATGATAGTACCTTGCTGTTGCTCATTTGCTTAGTGTACCATGCTTTGAGAAAATTTTAAATTAATGGACAGGCACAGAAACTGTTACTGGTATTATTTTATTTGAAGAAACAAAATTCAATACAAAATTCTTGCCTTGCTTCAAGATAACTTATATTGCATCCTTTTGGAAATGTATCATCAACCATGAATGAATGAGAAGTTATTTAGGGGCATTTCTTTTTATGTACCATTAATATAATGATGCAATGGGAAAGCAGTCATTCATATTCACTTCTAATGAAATGAATGTTATCAGCACATAATATAAAGAATGGTTTTAATCAAAGGAAAGAGCTCTGTAAATGTAGTCTATTTAATATAACAATTTGATTTTGCAAACCATATTAAGGAAATAACAGCTGAGGTAGACAAGAATTCATATAAAAATAGTGTTAATGGTAGTTATTCAAATAAAATCCTAAGTGAACCTCATATTTTGAAGGGACACTCCAGCTAAAAAACACTTCATGTAAATGAAATTTTTAAAACAGTATTTGATGAAGACCTTAATCATTTTTTCTAAACTGTCTGTGACATGATACTGAGGACATTTAAGGTGAAACACCTTTAGAAAATAAAAGTAGCTTAGTTATGCAATCTAACAGTGAATGGAAACAGTGATTGCTCTTTGCTCTACTTTCGTAACATTCTGTAGTTCCTCCAGTTAGTATATTGAGAATGATTACATTGGTGATTTAAAGACAAAATATATCCCTTGAAAATGACTCTAAACATCCATGGATATAGATGTCAACACATGGCTTATGCAGCTCTCAACACAATGCCACATGGGACAAAATCCTGAGCTACGATGAAGTTTCTCATGGCATTCATAAAAATGGCCACCATGCTCACCTGTGCTGTGCTGGCTTTTCATCTTCAGATTGGACTTTCATTTCTTTCTCATCCATGCCTTATCAGAAGTGTTTGCTTTCACCTTTCTTTTAAGTGGCTGATAGCCTCCAGGTTTTCCCCCACACTTTCTGTTTGCACAGGGTTCTGTGTCCTGTTGCTCATGGTGTAGTATGAAGAAACATCTGGGCTTCTGCATAAAGCAGTATTATAAGAACAAATGCATGAGAGATTAATTATATTTTAGTTCATGGCTTTATCACATAAATATACCTGCAAACAAAATATTCTGAGAGCGTGTATGCTTAGGCATTTTCTGTTTCTCCCTCTCTGTCTCTCTCTACATCTCTCTCTGTCTCTGTCTCTTTATTTGTGTTTCTCTGTCTCTTTCTATGTTTGTATCACTGTATGCCCCCACCTCTTTCTGTCACAAAAGTGTGTATGTACCATGGATAGAAAAATAAAACTAAAATATCACCCGAGAACTTCCCTTTCTACATAAATAAGCTGCTTAAACAAAAACTGGTAGCAGTGAATGAATTATTAAGAATAATGCCTATTCTAGTGCAGAAAAGGAGGTTTTGCCATTTCAAGTGCTTATTGTTCTCTCAGATGATGGGGGCTTGGTTTCCAGTACCCATGTTGGGAGGCTAATAACCACCTGTAATGCAAGCTCAAAATATGAGTTATTTTGATTTATGCAACCACCAATTTCTTGTCTCCACAATACAAGCACATACTTGGGACACATATACATAACTAAAAAAGTAAAATGAATCTAAAGAAGAACATTGCATATTTTATCTTCCATCAAACCCTTTTGCAATGGAAATATTGTCCAATCCCAAACCACTAGTCACTAGTGTCTTCTTACTTGGCACTTGAAACTGAATTGACATGATTTCAGAATGGGATTTTTAATATCTGCAATTTTAATTATTTTAAATAACTAGCCACACATGATTGCTAGCAACCATATTGGACAGTGAATGTCTATTCACCCTTAGTCTAATGTTACCATGAACATACATAGCTTCACAGTCGCTATTTAGCTATAAATTCTTATTAACTACTATTAATAAGAATTTTGATTTTCAGAAAAGTAAAAGAACTAAACATATTATTATTTCCAAATTTGGTTATTATTAGAGAATCCAAGAGTTGGAGAGCTACTTCAGCAATTAAAATCACTTTCTGCTTTTTAGAGAACCCAAGTTTATTTTTTCCTAGCATCTACATGGTGGCTCACAATTGTCTGCAATTAGAATTTGGGATCCAATACACTCTTATGGCTTCTGTTAGCACCAGGCATGCACTTGGTACACATATGCATGTACAGGCAAAACGCCCATGCACATAAAATAAATTGAAACAAAAGAAAAATCCCAGTTTTAATTTGTAAAATATAAGCAAATGGGGATGGGTAATGGCCCATTGGGTAAAGTGACTACTATATAAGCATTTAACTGGATATTGAATACCCAGAATCCATATTAAACTTTCAGGCAGGATTGCATACAGGAGTGCGGAAAAAGGGTAGATCCCCAAAGCCTGCTAGGCAGCCAGTCTTGCCAATCAGTGAGAACTGGATTAAGCTAGGGTCCCTACCTAAAAAGAAAAAGTGGAGAGCAATGAAACAAGACATTGTACCCTGACTTCTTGCCTACCTCCCCACACACTGCATATACACAGAAATGAGCACACATGTACATGTACATACATGTGTACATACTGTACATGCATTATACCTTATACTACACAAAATGCACACACTACAAACACCAAATGCAAATACTTGCACATGAGCATAAGCACACTACACACATGTATGTATGTACATGTGCACTCACACACTATAACATATGCTATAGATACATGTATTCACATATGAACATATACATACTAGACACACATTCACATGTGCGAACACTAAAAATGCAAAATACATACACATGATCATAAACTATGCACATACACTACACACACATGTGTGCACATACGTCATACATGTGCACTACACACACATGCTGTGTATTCATGTAATGTAATGAAGTCACATAATAACACTACTCTGTGCACTTTATATCATATTTTATAGAAGGTAAAACTCTAAACATTAACATTACCCAACTGGAAAAAAGCCAGAGATAAAGATAAATAGTAGAAAAACCTGTTATACATTCATATATGTGTGTACATATGAACATATATGTATATATGTATATGTGGTTATTTGCATATATATATATATGTATCTCTAAATATATGTGTGTAAATATATATCCAGGCTAAATCAATGATCTAGATGATATTTAGTTTATGTTCATAAAGTACAATAAAACACCTAAAAATTTTATGTAAGTTTTATGTAAAAAATTAATGCATAGTTCATTGCATATTATATATATATATATACGTGTGTGTGTGTGTGAATATATATATATGCAGGCTAAATCAAGGATCTAGATGATACTTAGTTTGTGTCCACAAAAATATATAAAACACCCAATAAATTTCATGTATGTAGGCATACTATAATGCATATAATAGATAAATATTGTGTGAATATAAATTTAAGCTAAATTAGTATCTAGATGATATTTAGTTTATGTTCGTGAAGTACATAAAACAACAAATTTTATGTTTATAAGCTACCTTACATATAATAGAATTACATTCTTTATAATATCTGCCATTGCTCTCTGGATACTTTTAATATTTGGAAATGTAGAAGAATGTCATGTTCTAATTGATTCAAACCAGCTCCTATTATCATAGGTTCTCACTATCAATTTAACTATATACTATTTATTTATCTAATTGTAGACCATAATCATTTTAAATAGTTGTGTAGTGCTCCATTGAGAGGCTACAAAATATTCTTTTATCCACCCCCATTAGAATATGAAATATTTTTCCAGTATGTCATATAAAAACTAGGCTAGATAAGAGTTTTTAACAGTGGTGTGTTATCTTCAACAACTGACATCATTCTTGCCCGCAGAAAATTTATCTTGGCTATATTTTAGAAGTCTACTTAGAATACAATATAATAGCAGTTTACAGACAGAGGATAAAATAATACAGAAATTTTTTTTCAGTAGCTATTATTGAGGCTCCTGTTATTAGCAGTGTGCCAAACTGTAGTTACCAGCATTTTTCTGTAAAGTGGAGTTGTATTGAAGCTAGAAATGTGCATTTTTATTTGCTTCCATTAAGTAGCTGTTTATTTCTTTCAAGCCTGGTTTTCAGAAAAACCTTATTCACATAGGCAAATCCTGTCTTCATATTTCTTCATAATAAATGTTTCTTATCAACGGGGAGAGTACAGAAAGGAATCTGCAGCGCCTTTTGGTATTACATAAGTCATGGGAAGGAAAAATTTACCCAGGTGCTTCTCTACGGTCACTAGTAATTAACCCCAAATCTTCCCTTCTTTGAGATTTGGAAACTATTCTTCATGTCAGGTAATAGCCTGGAAGTGATGAAGCTACTTCAAATATAGAAAGCCAATAAGTAGAATTTTGGAGACAGGGTTTTCAGTTAATGAAAACGAAGATAAGCTGGTCCATTACTGGTCCTGCCTGGAAGGATTAGGTTAGTCCTGCTAAGGGAAAGCACACACTTCACAAAAACAAAGCAGGCGTAATGAATGCAGACGGGTTGAGGATGAGCCCAATAGACATTCAGAAAGGCGCATTCTGGTGTCATTAAAGAGAACAAGATGAAACACAAGAGGCTGCTGTGTTTGCATTTCGGTTTTGCTATTGCTGTTTACCAGCCATCATGCAAGTCTAATATTAAATTAACCCCAATACAGCTGCATGTTGTTTATTCAGACCTTTCTTCCAGTTAATGATAAACACACTTCTGTTTATTTATACTCAGCTACAATTTCTGATAATGTAGGAGGTGCTGAAATTCAATGTAAAGGCTAAGACAAAAGCTGAAATGGTGTGCTCTATTTTGTGAATTGCAGACGCTGCCTTGCTGATACAACACCCAAGATTCTAAGCTGACATCAAAGCAAAAAAAAAAAAAATCATCTGAAATGACAGCAGCAGCTGCAGCATCCGCCTCTAAATTAGGTTGTGTTTCAAAGTCTGGACTCAACTGCTAAGCAGTATAAAGACCCAGGAGGAAGGCTGCCCAGCAAAGAGTGAGCCTTCGACCCAACACATCAAAGTAACACATGCTAGGAGAGCAATAAACGCATGTGGCCCACATTCACGCACCACCTAATTGTGCTAGGCTCATGAAACCAAGATGAGCCTTCAGCTGATTCCTGGGTTAAGAGAGGATTTGAGATTTTCTTCTAAACTGAAGGCTGACACAAATTAGTTGCAGATTAGAGTCTGACTTTGCAATGAAGCATTCCAGTTTCAAAAGATGACCATTTTGGCATCATATGGTATCTTCAGAACACTGGCTCCTTAATGTAATGACATATAAGTGAACCATTAGGTATGACTAGCAGTTAAAACTATGTTTCATAAATGAAGCAAATCTTAATTTGTATATTTAAGGACAGATGCTTTGGGAAAGATTTTTTCAGTTCTTTTGCATATAAATTTCCAATTCTGAGGGAACTTATCTTCTAAAACTTGGAATAGCAATAATCTCTTAAGAGGGGAGAAAGGTGGATGTATGTTTGCAGAGTAAGTTTTAAAATAAATGCCTAGTATCGCTGGTATCTGTAGACAGAAGTGACATGGCACATCCCGTGTCTCACTTTGCAGTTAGAAACATGATTACACATAGCTTTATCTTGTATATTTCTTGCTGTCTTTTGCAGTACAGTGTGCTATTATTATATCTATAAAATACTCTTATATATGTGTGAATTGCCCAAGTTGGCTTGTACAATTACTTGAGATTTTAATTATAATTAGTGAGAGGATGATTATTAATCCCATCAAGCGATATGTACTTGAGTTTTCACTGAACTATGCACAGAAAACTTTGGAATCATCCATAGTGATTAGTAACAGATAAGAATGGAAGGAAAATACATACCTGTGAATAAAAATGACAACATAAATATGATTTCATAGCCTGGAAAGTCTAAACCTCTTTAGTGCCCAAATGATAGTAATCCTTCAAGAATATTCTCTGTATCATGGCCAATCCCAGAACAATGACAAAGTTCAAATTTCATTCATTGGCTCTGAATTTATGTCTAGATTATACGATAGAGTCAAAATATCTGATTTCCTGGACAAATCAAAACACTAAATACTTTACACATGGCCAATATGTAATGAATCATTTTTCATTACAATAGAGGGTCTGAGGCAGAATGATCATTTTCAACAATTCATTAATATTTCTGTTACCAATGTCTGGAGCTTAGAGTGGACCCAAAAGGAAAGTTAAAAGAATCTCTTCTGACTTTGTGACATATTTTTGGTTGCCCTGTGTCTCTGGACATTTTTTCATTCTTTGATGGCAAAATATAGTCTCATTGTATGAATGAAATTACCTAGAAGGGTGCCTTTTCTCAGAGCCAGAAGATGAGAGTATGGTGAAATCATAAAGATCATAGTTCATGTTTGAAAAGTTTACAATGAATTCATCTCTTGAACAACCTCCATACTGTATATCCACCACAAGGCACTGGGGACCAATAATAAATGGACCCTCATGTTAGAGGTCTGCTGAGGAAAGTGTGGCAAGTAAACAGAATAACAAGAACTTTGATTTGCCTCAGTCATTACCCAGATCCTCTACTTGGTGTATGAATTATCATCCCAATACTGAATTTTGTCCCTTTTGGAGTTGCCTTTTGGCTTCCTTTCCTATCCAGTACTCTAAGCATTTAACTACTAGATAATATTATTTGCTATTGTTATGTCTGACGCATGCTATAAGGAGAGAAGACAATGGCAAACTGTGAAAGTGTGTTGGTCTAGAGGCACACAGCATGCATGTTGCCACCATGAAAAGAATTGTCTTCTGCCTCCATTTCAGTTTCCACATCCCTCACTGCCACCTTCACACAGGTGATGCACTAGGGAATACCTCATACATATGCTGAGAGGAAAGCAACAACCACATCTTCCTTAAAGATACCCTGAAGATCATGTTTGTTGTTGTTGTTGTTTTTAAACTCATCTATGGTAAGAATAGATTAAAATGAACAAAATTATTTCTTTACTATAAACCTGTTAACACAAAAGTTTTTCTTCCTTGTTTTATAACATGGTGAATATTATGATTGAATGTATTCTTAAATTAGGTGCTATTGTGTCAAAACCACCACTGTGTATTATTAGAAGCAATGGCATTAATTACTACCAAGTAAACAAGAGTGGAAACAGGTGACCGGTAGAAAGCAATGGTAGAAACTCAAATGGAAGTGATAATTATGCAAGAAAAACTGGGCTGGAGATGGAGGAAAGTAACAGGTTAAAAATATAGTGTGGGATGAGAGCCTGAGTTCCATCCCCGGCACACATAATGCGGCGTCACACAAGTCTTTAGGGAAATAAATAAATGTAATTTTCAAACCAATATACTTATTTAAGATCTTACAATGCAAAAAATCGGTTAGAAAAATACTCTACTAGTGGTATTTGAGCACCAGATTAAAAAATGCATTCTTTCAGAAAACTATTGAGGTAAATACAGCACTGACAATGAAACCTTAAACAACGTACTAAAAATAATACTTAATATATTTCTTTTCAACTTGTTTTAATGTTTTCTACCAGGAATAGAGTAGAATGGCTCATGTTGCTACTAAAACTTCCTACCTAAAAAGACTCTGGCATCATGTCATAGCTATTAATTTAAAGCACACAGTGAAGCTCATGTGCCACTCCAGCTACATCCATTGTAGCATCACCTTCATCAAGGAGAAATGTGAAATTCAGCCTTGTGATATGGAATAAAATCATATCAACAGAAACAGGCCCTGGGAAACTGGTTTACTTTGGCTGACTGTATAAGAAGGAGTACATGACAGGGAAGGCATGGCAGCAGGACCTTGAGGAGTCTGGTCATTTGTGTCTGTGGCCAGAAAGGAGAGTATAGAGAAAAACTGGATTGACTGGAACCAGACTATCAAGCCTGAAATTTCATTCCAAGTGATTCACTTCTACCATCTCCCAATATTCCAACTTCTAAAGGTTTCACAACCTTTAAAATGGTACCTCTCACTGGGAGAGAGGCATACAGAACACATGAGCATGAGGAACATTTCACATTCAAACTGCAAGCATGAAATTCAGCTTTGTCTATTTTTATCAGAAAAGTTCCAAATCAAAATAGCCCTTTCATTGCTTCAATGAAGAATACCAATTTATTCTGTCAGGATACAGTTGAAGGACCTACTTCAAGTCAAAATATTTCCACCTCCTATCAGCTGATGAAACTATAATAAAGAAAAATTTGGTAAAATTCCAATTTTCTTGTAAAAACTTTTATAGCTGAATCCTTTTATAATCATTCTTAAGAGTACTTCTTTCCTTTTTTTTTTATTTTGATCTTTCTTGCTAAGAATATATAAGCAAATGAAAAACAAAAATCTCACTGGGAGAGATAACCTTGATATCTATCTCAAGATACTTTCATAATCGTTAATGGCTCTCACAATCCAAGTGGTTAACATGATAATGGCAGCATGTTTATAAACCCTTGACAGTGTGCAGAGGTGTGGTCAAGGAGATCAGGCACACCTTGATATTTTTACTTTGTATTCTAGTGGTCAAAGCCAGAGCTGGTTTCTGCTCTTCCAGAAATTCCTCCAAGATTTAGGTCACAAGTTGATAAATTTGGAGATGTGAGTTACTTTGAAAAGTTTTGTGGCACTTCCAGGGAGTTGAATGTTTTTAAGGAGAACAAAATTTGCCACCAACTATAGAACTGCTAATGGTGATGAGCTAAATTTAACCCGTAGGAGAAATACAATGTGTCTTTCAAAGACCCAGTCAGACACTCTATGAATTCTTACATTTGTGAAAAGAACAACAGAGTCTGGCTATGGGCTACAAAAGACTCTAAGGTTCATTTAGTTGTATCACCTCAAAAATTTATCAAGCTTATTTCATTGTTGGTAGAGTTGGTAGACTGATGTTAGCTCTAGATGTTACTTCTGAATCCACAATTGTATCCATTACCCTCCAAAGAACATAGCTCTCAGTACAATAACAGTGGGCTATTTTATCAGAGAACATTAATAATTCTCATGCATATGAAAGTCAATTCTCTCCTTAATCTGTGTGCCTCATGGGTTGAACTTGGCAGCAAGTGCATTTACGCTCTGAGCCACAACTTCATCCCAAAATAAGGACCATTTATGAGCCAATTTTAAGAAAAATATTTGCATCCACAGTATCACTTAACCTCACACTATTTGGGTGGTAAATACTAAATGATAGAGATAAGCTTGGGGTTAGGCTGTCTCATTCAAGAATGTGGCCTTCAAGAAATTATGGAGAATCATGGACCAGTGATTTGATTAATGCATTCTTTAAGGATTTAAATGATGTCATATCATTAAAACTGACAAGTACTATGTGTTTAACATAATGATAAAATATACTACAAGGCTTTAAACCCTTTGCCCACTCATAATCTTGTATAATTACATGGCTATATGGCTCATTAATATCCTCACCAATGGAGTTCTCATTTATGAAATTCCTTTGGCTTGGCTGATGATTCACCTCTGTGAAATGCTAAGTCTTTCCAACACAACTCTAAATTTAACATTTCCCTATCAACATTCCCATCTGTTGATGACAGATTCTTTCTGTTTACTGATTAAAAAGAATACAAACCAGCTCTATAGTTCTTTCTCCCAAACTATTTTGCATATGCTCTTTAGAGAATACACAGCAAATGTAGGGAGAACCCAAAACAGGTTATTTTACTTCTTTCAAACACAACCTGATGGTAGGTCCCAAACATTACTGACTACAGGGGACACTTTTCTTTAAAACCATGTAGTTCTATGGAACCACCCCTATCCTGTAGATAAAGGTGAAAAAAAAAAAAAAAAGCAACGAATAATATACCTTGAAGGGGAATGGGACACACATGAAAGCTCTGGGTCTGTCCAAATAGTTTTCTTGATTACTTTTTTTTCCAACTTTTTTTTTAAATTAGGAACAGGATTGTTTTACATGACAATCCCATTTCCCTTCTCCCACCCGTCCTCCCCTACCCGCCCCCCCCCACTAAAACCTTATCTGTCACACATCTCTGCTCCCCCTGGATGGTGAGGCCTTCCATAGGGTTTCATCAGAGTCTTTCGTTTCCTTTGGGGTAGAGCCTAGGCCCACCCCTGTGTGTCTTGGCTAAGGGAGTATTCCTCTATACGGACTGGGCTCCCAAAGTCCACACCTATGCTAGGGATAAATACTGGGCTTCTACAGAAGGTCCGGTAGATTTCCGAGGTTTCCTCACAGAAACCCATGTTCCTTAGATCTGGATCAGTTCCATGCTGGTATTCCAGCTCTCTGCATCTGGGTTCCAGTTCAGATCGGTGATTAGTTATGGGTGTCTGCTTCTACTTCAGCTGCTGGATGAGGGCATATAAATCTGTCATCAATCTCATAATCAGGGGAGGGCATTTGAGGTAGCCTCTCCTCCATTGCTGAGATAGTTAGCTGGTGTCATCTTTGTAGATCTCCAGACATTTCCCTAGTGCCTGATTTCTCTGTAAACCAAAAGTGTCTCCCTCTATTATATCTCCATTCTTGTTATCGTGTATTCTTCCCCTGACTCATATTTTCTGCTCCCTCATGTCCTCGGCATCCCTCTTCCTCTCTCCTCATTCTCCTAGCTCCTTCCCCCCCTCTTCCCGTGCCCCCAAATTGCTTAGCAGATCTTGAGCCTCTCCCCTTCTCCAGGGGACTATGTATGTCTCTCTTAGGGACCCCCTTGTTTATTAGCTTCATTGGCAGTGTGGATTGTAGGCTGGTAATCCTTACTCTCTGTCTAAAATCCGCATATGAGTGAGTACATACCATGTTTGTCTTTTTGCGATTGGGTTACCTTGCTCAGAATGGTTTCTTCTAGATCCATCCATTTTCCTGCAAATTTCAAGATTCCATTGTTTTTTTTTTTTCTGTTGAGTAGTACTCCATTGTGTAAAGGTACCACATTTTCTCTATCCATTCTTCCGTTGAGGGACATCTAGGCTGCTTCCAATTTCTGGCTATTACAAATAGTGCTGCTATGAACATCGTTGAACATATGTCCTTGTTGTATGAATGTGCTTCTTTTGGGTATATGCCTAAGAGTGGAATTGCTGGATCTTGTGGTAGACTCATTCCCATTTTCTTGAGGAGTCGCCATACTGATTTCCAAAGTGGCTGTACAAGTTGGCACTCCCACCAGCAGTGGAGGAGTGTTCCCCTTTCTCCACATCCTCTCCAACATGAACTGTCATTGGTGTTTTTGATTTTAGCCATTCTGACAGGAGTAAGATGGTATCTCAGAGTTGTTTTGATTTACATTTCCCCGATGGCTAAGGATGTTGAACACTTTCTTATGTGTCTTTCAGCCATTTTAGATTCCTCTATTGAGAATTGTCTGTTTAGTTCTTTACCCCACTTTTTAATTGGTTGTTTGGTGTTTTGGAGACTAGCTTCTTGAGTTCTTTGTATATTTTGGATATCAGCCCTCTGTCAGATGTGGGGTTGGTAAATATCTTTTCCCATTCTATGGGCTGCTGTTTTGTCTTGCTGACTGTCTCCTTTGCCTTACAGAAGCTTCTCAGTTTCAGGAGGTCCCATTTATCAATTGTTGACCTCAGTGTCTGTGCTACTGGTGTAATGTTCAGGAAGCAGTCTCCTGTACCAATTAATTCAAGGGTATTTCCCATTTTGTCTTCTAATAGGTTCAGTGTAGCTAGATTTAAGTTGAGATCTTTGATCCATTTTGACATAAGTTTTGTGCAAGGCGATAGGCTTGGGTCTAACTGCAGTCTTCTACATGTCTGCAACCAGTTATGCCAGCACCATTTGTTGAAGATGTTCTCTTTGTTCCATTGTATAAATTTGGATTGTTTGTCAAAAATCAGGTGTTCATAGGTGTGTGGGGTAATATCAGGGTTTTCAATTCTATTCCATTGGTCTACCAGTCTATTTTTGTGCCAATACCAAGCTGTTTTCAGGACTATAGCTCTGTAATAGAGCTTGAAGTCAGGGATGGTGATGCCTCCAGAAGTTCCTTTATTGTATAGGGATGTTTTGGCTATCCTGGGTCTTTTGTTTCTCCATATAAAGTTGAGAATTGTTTTTTCAAGGTCTGTGAAGAATTGTGTTGGGATTTTGATGGGGATTGCACTGAATCTATAGATTTCTTTTGGCAAGATTGCCATTTTTACTATGTTGATCCTATCTATCCAAGAGCATGGGAGATCTTTCCATTTTCTGGTATCTTCTTTAATTTCTTTCTTCAGAGACTCAAAATTCTTATGGTACAGGTCTTTCACATTTTTGGTTAGTGTTACCCCAAGGTATTTTATGTTGTTTGTGGCAATTGTAAAGGGTGATGTTTCTCTGATTTCTTTCTCCACCAATGTATCATCGGTGTATAGTAGGGCTACGGATTTTTTTTTAGATAATCTTGTATCCTGCCACTTTGCTGAAGATGTTTATCAGCTGTAGGAGTTCCCTGGTAGCGTTTTTCGGGTCACTAATGTAGACTATCATATCATCTGCAAATAGTGAGAGTTTGACTTCTTCCTTTCCAATTTGTATTCCCTTGATCTCCTCTTGTTGTCGTATTGCTCTAGCTAGAACTTCAAGGACAATATTGAAGAGGTATGGAGATAGTGGATAGCCTTGTCTTGTCCCCGATTTTAGAGGACATGGATCAAGTTTCTCTCTGTTTAATTTGATGTTGGCTGTTGGCTTGCTGCATATTGCTTTTATCATGTTGAGGTATGTTCCTATTATCCCTGATTTCTCCAAGACCTTTATAATGAAGGGGTGTTGGATTTTGTCAAAGGCTTTTTCAGCATCTATTGAGATGATCATGTGGTTTTTTTCTCAGTCTGTTTATATGGTGGATTACACTGATGGATTTTCATATGTTGAACCATCCTTGCATCCCTGGGATGAAGCCTACTTGATCATGGTGGATGATTTCTCTGATATGATCTTGTATTCAATTTGCTAGGATTTTATTGAGAATTTTGCATCAATGTTCATGAGGGATATTGATCTGTAGTTCTCTTTCTTAGTTGTGTCTTTGTGTGGCTTAGGTATCAAGGTTATTGTATCCTCGTAAAAAGAGTTCGCCAATGTCCCTTCTGCTTCTATTTCATGGAACAATTTGAGGAGTATTGGTATTAGCACTTCTTTAAATTTCTGGTAGAATTCTGCAGTGAATCCATCTGGCTCCGGGCTTTTTTTTGGTTGGGAGACTTTTGATGACTGCTTCTATTTCCTTAGAGGTTATAGGTCTATTTAAGTCACTTATCTGTTCTTGATTCAATTTTGGTAAGTGATATCTGTCCAGAAAATTGTCCATTTCCTTTAAATTTTCCAATTTTGTGGAGTACAGGCTTTCAAAGTACAACCTGAAGATTCTCTGGATTTCTTCAGTGTCCGGTGTTATGTCCCCCTTTTCATTTCTGATTTTGTTAATTTGCATGATCTCTCTCTGCCTTTTGGTTAATTTGGATAACGGTTTGTCTATCTTGTTGATTTTCTCAAAGAACCAACTCTTTGTTATATTGATTCTTTAAATTGTTTTCTTTGTTTCAACTTTATTGATTTCTGCCCTCAGTTTGATTATTTCCTGGCATCTGTGAATTTGTTTCCATTTTTTCTAGAGCTTCCAGCTGTGATGTCAGATCTCTGGTGTGGCTATTCTCTAGTTTCTTCATGTGAGCACTTAGAGCTATGAACTTTCCTCTTAGCACTTTCAAAGTGTCCCATAAGTTTGGGTATGTTGTGTCAACATTTTCATTGAATTCTAGGAAGTCTTTAATTTCTTTCTTTATTTCCTCCTTAACCCAGGAATGTTGCAAACGCATGTTGTTCAATTTCCATGAGTTGGTAGGTTTTTTGCACTTTGATTTATTTTTGATTTCTATCTTTAAAGCATGGTGGTCTGATAAGACACAGGGGATTATTCCAATGTTTTGTACCTGTTGAGGTTTGCTATATTGCCGATAATGTGGTCGATTTTTGAGAAGGTTATGCTGAAAAGAAGGTATATTCTTTTGTGTTTGGATAGAAAGTTCTATAGAGGTCTGGTAATCCCAATTGGGTCATAACTTCTGTTAGTTCCTTTGTCTCTTTGTTAAGTTTCTGTCTGGTGGTCCTGTCCAGGGGTGAGAGAGGGGTGTTGAAGTCTCCCACTGTAACTGTGTGAGGCCTTATTTGTGATTAGAGTTTTAATAATGTTTCTTTTACAAATGTTGGTGCCTTTGTATTGGGGGCATACATGTTTAGAATTGAGACTTCTTCCTAATGCATTTTTCCTGTGATGAATATGAAATGACCTTCTTCATCTCTTTTGATTGATTTTAGTTTGAAGTCTATCTTGTTAGATACAAGGATAGCTACTCCGGCTCGTTTCTTGGGTCCATTTGATTGGAGTATCTTATCCCAACCCTTTACTCTGAGGTAATGTCTGTCTTTGAATTCGAGGTGTGTTTCTTGTATGCAGCAGAAGGATGGATTCTGTCTTTGTATCCAATCTGTTAGCCTGTATCTTTTTATAGGCAGGTTAAGACGATTAATATTGAGGGAAATTAAGTTCCATTCAGTGTTTATTCTTGTTTGTTTTTGGTTTGTTGTTGGTACTGGTATTGTATGTGGATTTACCCTGCCTTTTATTTTGTGTTTTTGTAGAGTGGGATTATCTATTGCCTATGTTTATGCGAGTGTAGTTAATTTCCTTAGGTTGGAGTTTTCCTTCCAGTACTTTCTGTAGGGCTGGATTAGTGGTTACATATTGTTTAAATCTGGTTTTGTCGTGGAATATCTTGTTTTCTCCATTTATAGTGATTGAAAGCTTTGCTGTGTATAGTAGTCTGGGCTGGCATCCATGTTCTTTCAGAGTTGGTAGAATATCTATCCAGGTCCTTCTAGCTTTCAGAGTTTCCATGGAGAAGTCTGGTGTAATTCTGATAGGTTTGCCTTTATATGTCACTTGGCCTTTTTCCCTTGCTGCTCTTAATATTTTTTCTTTATTCTGTACGTTTGGTGTTTTAATTATTATGTGACATGGGGACTTTCTTTTGTGGTCCACTCTATTTGGCGTTCTGTAGGCTTCTTGAACTTTCATTGGCATGTCTTTCTTTAGGTTTGGAAAGTTTTCTTCTATGATTTTGTTGAATATGTTTTCTGCTCCTTTGAGTTGGGTTTCTTCTCCTTCTTCTATACCTATTATACTTAGGTTTGGTCTTTTCTTGGTGTCCCAAATTTCCTGAATATTTTGTGTTATGGACTTGTTAGACCAGATTTTCTTTGCTTGACGAGTTTATTTCCTCTAGTTTGTCTTCAGCGTCTGAGATTCTGTCTTCCATCTCTTGTATTCTATTGGTTATGCTTGCATCTGTGGTTCCTGATTGTTTACTAAGCTTTTCCACTTCCAGCATTCCCTCAGTTTTTGTTTTCTTTATTGTCTCTAATTCAGTTTTCAGGTCCTGAACTGTTTCCTTCAGCTGTTTAATTGTATTTTCTTGGCTTTCTTTGATTTCTTGCAACTTTTGGTTTGTCTTTGCTTCCATTTCTCTGAAGGATTTTTTGATTTCCTCTTTTAGGTTCTCTATCATCTCCATGAAGTTGTTTTTAAGGATGTCTCTTCTGCTTCTTCTGTGTTGGGATGTTCATGTCTTGCTGGTGTAGAGTCCCTAGGCTCTGGTGGTGTCATATTGATTTTCCTGTTGTTGGATATGTTGTTATATTGTCGTCTTCCCATCTCTTGTTGGTGTACAGTTGGTGTCACTTCCTTTCCTGGTGTGTATGGGTCCGGTGTTCTCTTCAGGTGTGTGCAATTGACTTTGATACTCTGATGGGTTTCAAGTTGGGTGCAGGGAGGTCTGAGGCACTTGCTCTCCAGGTGGGTGAGAGCAGCACTGGTGCAGAGATGTCAGCAGACTCTGGGTTGTTTAGTCCTCAGGGGTCGAGTCGTCCTGTCGAAGATCCCTAGGCAGGGTTTGCCAGGGTGGGCAGATGGAAGTTGGGCCCAAGTCAAGGGCTGAAGCAGCTCCCCTCTGCACTCTCTGCACTCTGAGGGGGCCGGAATAGCCCAGGCAACTCAGCAGAGTCAGAATCCCAGAGGCCTCAGGGACCGATTCAGTCTGCCTGCAGATCCCGGGGCGGGATTTGCCAGGGCGGGCAGGCAGAAGTTGAGCCCAAGTTAGGAGCCAAATCAGCTCACCTCTGGACTCTCAGCACTCTGTGGTGCCAGAATGGCCCCGCGATCTCAGCAGAGACAGGATCCCAGGGTTCTCAGGGACCGATTCAGTCAGCCTCTCTTGATTACTTTTTGTCTTTTTTTTTCTGCCTTGTTTCAATTGTTTTTTTTCTTTCTTTCTTTCTTTCTTTTGGTTTTTCAAGACAGGGTTTCTCTGTGTAGCTTTGGAGCCTATCCTGGCATTCACTCTGGAGACCAGGCTGGCCTCGAACTCACCAAGATCCACCTGCCTCTGCCTCCCACGTGCTGGGATTAAAGGCACCCACCAAAGCCCGGCTACAATTGGTTTCTATCTTTAAAATGAAACATAGTATTCCAGAGTCATGTGACATTATCTTAATAATTTTTTTAACAAATGTACATTACATATTTTTGCTTACCTTCATACCTAATATCAGGGTGTTTACTTTCATGTTCTTGGGGATTAATAATGCAGAGAAAATAGTCATATACTCATTGGCCAATTGTAACTTTTTGTTTAAAAATATCCATTGACATCATTGGCTTGTATTAATATGGTTATTTGTTTTCTTATCATCGGAACAATGGACTTCCTTATATATTTTAGACATTAGCATCTAATCAGATATGAGTTAAAGAACCATTTCAATTCGTAAATTGTCTTTTATAGAGGCTTTCTGGTTTTGTATAACCTTATTTCAGTTTTCTTACCTACCTTTTACATCTCATTATAAAATATCTTATCAAAACAAATGCCATAGAGTATTTCCATATAAGTTTTTTGAATAGTTTCACATATCAAAGTATTTCATCTAAACCTGATCCACTAAGAATTTATTTTGCATCCACTGTGAGATGAGCAACTAGTTTCAGTCTTCTTCCTGTGGCAGTTGAGTTCACCAAACACCATCTGCTTGAGAAAATTGTCTCCCTATTGTGTGTTCTAGATATATTTGTTGAAAAATCAAGACACTGTAAGTTTGTATATTTATTGAATTTTACAACAGCTTTTACTATTAATGTCTAGAATATCGTGTACATTTTAAGAGTTTGAACTGATTCTCTAAATTGTTTTTAATAGAATGGTATTTTTCACAATATTATTTTCACCAATTCATGAGGTTAAGAGCTCTTTCTATCTTCTGCTATCTTCTTTGATCTTTTTCTTCAGAGATGTAAAGTTTTCACTGTAGCGAGTCTTCCACCTCTTTGGTTAGGTTGAATCCTAGATGTTTTTTGATACTATTTTGAATGGAAGTTTCTGTGATCTCTCTCTCAGCCTGTTTGTCCTTCATATATAGAAAGGATAATGATTTTTTTATATAAATTGATTTTGTACTCACTTTGCTGAAAAGGTGGGTCATTTATAATTTTCTGGTTTCATTTTTGAAATCTGTTGTGTATATATCTGCAAACTGGGATACATTGATTGTTTTTTTCTATTTACATTCTTTTTTCCTGTCTTGTCTTATTGCTCAAGCTATCTGGAAAAGGTGGATAGACTGTCTCATTGGTGATTTTAATGAAGTTGCTTCAAGTTTGTCTCCATTTAGGATGATGTTTTGTTACTGTAAGTCTTTCTGCCAAGCCGCCCAAGCCCCACTGGCACATGGGCACTTCCCGCCACAGCCATGAGAGTTCTGCCTGCCTCCACGTTAAAGTCCCAAGTAACAAACAGAGACTTATATTAGGTACAAATGCTGCTTGGCCAATGACTAGGGTTTCTCATCTGCTAGTTCAGTCTTAATTATCATAAATCTATATTTTTATAAGACTTATCCTATCGGATGCCAATGGAAGCATCCTGTCTTCCCGGTCTCACAAGGTGACTTTTTACTACCTTTCTAGGAATCCTCCTTGATGCCTAGCCCCACCTATCTTGTTTTCCTATTGACCAACAGTAATTTATCAACCAATAAGACAATCATATACACAGAAGGACCTCCCCCACCAATGTTGTATGCAGATTTATTATCTATAGCATTTATTATATAGAGGGATGGGTCATCTATCAAGACAACCTGCAGGATTTTATCAAAGGATATTTCTGCATCTATTGAGAAAATTATGAGACTTTTTTCTTCAATTGCATTTTATATAATGTATTTTATTTATCGACTTACATGTGCTTAGCCATCTCTTCACCTCAAAGATAAAGTCAACTTGGACTGATGGTCTTTTTTATATAACCAAAATTAAGTTTACAAGTATTTTATGTAGAAATTTTGTATCTATGTTCATCGGGGATAATGGATTGTAGCTTTTTGTTGTTTCTATTATGTATTTGCTTTTGGTAGTAGAGTATAAATGGCTTTGTTGAATGAGTATGGAAGTGCTTCTTCAGTTTTTATTATTATTATTATTATTATTATTATTACCATTATTATTATTATTATTATTATTATTACTAAACAAGTATGGTTTTAGTTCTTTGAAAGTCTACCAGAATTATGTTGTGGATACTACTGGCATCTATACATATGCTTCTTCTAGTCAGAGGGCTTTTTATTATTGCTTATTTGTTGTGTGTCTAAGTTTTGATATCCTCTTTGTTTAACTTTAATTGTTTGGATGAATTTAGAAAGAACTCAAGAAGCTACTCACCAAAACACCAAACAATGCAATTAAGAAGTTGGTACAGAACTAAACAGAGAATTCTCAATAGAGGAATGCAAAATGGCTGAATTGATCAACATCTTTAGCCATCAGGGAAATGCAAATCAAACAACTCGGAGATACACCCATCAGAATTGCTAAAATAAAAATCACCAACGACAGTTTATTTTGGAGAAGATTGGAGAAAGGGGAAATCTCCTCCATTGCTGGTGGGAGTGCAAACTTGTACAGCCACTTTGGAACTCAGTATGGCGGTTCCTCAGGAAATTAAGAATCAGTCTACCACAAGATCCAGCAATTCCACTCTTAGGCATATACCCAAATGATGCACATTCATACATTCAAGAACATCTGTTCAACTATGTTCATAGCAGCATTATTTGTAATAGCCAGAACCTGGAAACAACTTAGATGCCCCTCAACTAAAGAATGGATAAAGAAAATGTGGTACATTTACACAATGGAGTAATATTCAGTGGAGAAAAAAAATGAAATCTTGAAATTTGCAGGAAAATGGATGGAACTAGAAGAAACCATCCTAAGTCAGGTAACCCAGTCACAGAAAGACAAACATGGTATATACTCACTCATATACAGATATTAGACATAGAGTAAAGGATTACCAACCTACAATCCATACCTTCAGAGAAGCTAGGAAACAAGGAGGACCTTAAGAGAGACATTAGCCAGGCATTGGTGGTGCATGCCTTTAATTCCAGCACTAGGGAGGCAGAGGCAGGCAGATCTCTGTAAGTTGGAGACCAGCCTGGTCTACAGAGTGAATGCCAGGATAGACTCCTAAGCTACACAGAGAATTCCTGTCTTGAAAAACAAGAGAGAGAGAGAGAGAGAGAGAGAGAGAGAGAGAGAGAGAGAGAGAGAGAGAGATGGTCCCCCAGTGAAGGGGAAAAGGACAAGAGCTCCTGAGCAAATTGAGAGCATGGGTGAGGGGGAAAGAGATAGGAGAAAAAGAGAGGGAGAAGAGGAGTGGGGAGAACATGAGGGATCATGAAGATTGAGTCAGGGGATGAACAGAGGAGAGGAAGAAAAGAAATACATCAATAGAGGGAGCCATTATAGGTTTAAAGAGAACTCTGGCACTAGGGAATTGTACAGAGATCCACAAGGATGATGCCAACTAGGAATACAAGCAATAGTAGAGAGGCTAACTTAAATGCCCTTCCCCTCTAATGAGACTGATGACTACCTTAAATGCCATCCTAGAGCCTTCATCCAGTAGCTGATGGAAGCAGAAGCAGAGATACACAGCTAAACACTGAGCCAAACTTCTGGAATCCAGTTGTAAAGAGGGAGGAGTGACACAGGGTTCAAAACCATGCTGGGAAAACCCACAGAAACAGCTGACCTGAGCAAGGGAAGCTCATGGACACCATTCTGACATCTGGAGAACCAACATGGGACCAAATCAGGCCCCCTAATGTGGATGTCAGCTAGGAGCACTGAGCAGTCTATGGGGCTTCCGGCAGTTGAACCAGGGTTTATCCCTAGTGCACAGATATACTTCAGGAGCCCATTTCCCATGGGCTAGATACACAAGAGAGGTCCTAGGCCCTGCCCCAAATGACTTGTCAGATTTTTTATGATCCCTCACAGAAGGCCTCATCCTCCCTGGGATGTGGAGGGGTTGGTGGGGAGCATGGGAGGATGGGAAGGAAAGGGGACTGGGATTGATATGTAAATTAAGATTCTTTCTAATTAAAATAAAATTTATTTTAAAACAAAGAAATTCATCCACTTCTTTTAGGTTATCAAACTTCAAAGAGTATAAGTTTTTAAAATATCTCCTTACCTACTTATGAATTTTGTTGTAGTGTGTAATGTTTTCCTGTTCATTTCTGGTTCTTTTCATTTGTATCCTCTCTTTATTTCTTTTGAATAGTTGTAATAAAGGTCTGTTGTTGTCTTTCCAAAGAACCAGTTCTTAGATCAGTTGATTATACTATTTTCATTTTGTCTATTTCATTGATTTCTACTCTAGTTTTTATTACTTGTCGTTGACTGGATTTGGGTTTGGTTTGTTTTCTTGTTTTTTCCAAGTTTTTGAGCTGCATCATTAAGTCATTATTTGTTATCTTTTGTGGTTTTTAATGTAGGCAATTAGTGCTATAAATTTCACTCTTAGAACTGCCTTCATGATGTCCTAGATACTTGGTTGTTTTCAATTTCCTTTAGTTCCAGAATGTTATTTTTTTATTTCTTTTGTAATTTCTCCTTTGAAATTCATTCAGTAGGTTATTTAATTTCCATTACTTCATGTAATATCTAAAGATCTAAAGATGTAATTTCTTTTGCTGTTGCTTTTCATTGCATTGTGGTTGGATGGGATATACAAATTTTTCAATATTTCCAGATTTGCTGTGAGTTGTTTTGTATCACATACAGCATGTGGTTATTTAGATAAACTTCCATGAATTCCCAAATAGAATGAATATTATTTGGTGTTTAGGTGAAATATTCTGTATATATGTATTAAGTCTATTTGATGTATGATATGATTATGATTTAATTGCTATATGTCTCTGTTAATTTTTGTGCAGATAATCTGTCTATTGGACAGCATGGTGTATTATAATCATGTACTATTACTGAGTTGAGGTTAATCTGTGTCTTCACAAAAAGTAGTATACGTTCTATAAAACTGGTTGTCACAGAGTGTGGTGCATCAATGTTTAAAACTGTAATATCTTTTAGGTTGTTTTTTTCTTCATCACAATAAAATGTCATATTTTATCTCTTTTGATTAGTTTTAGTTTGAAGTTTATTTTGTCATATAAGAGGCATAGTAATGCCTCATTGTTTTCTGGACCCATTTTGTTTAGATTTTTTTCAAACCTTGAGCTCTTAGGTGGGGCCTGCCCTTGAAGGTAAGACTTTTTTTTTTTTTTGCCTTAAAGGTAAGAGTTTCTTCTGCAGAACAAAAATGCATATGTTGCTGCCTGATCCATTCAACTACTCTATATTGTTTGACTGGGGAGCTGAGGCCACTAACATTTAAAGTTATATTTGGCAAGTGTTTATTGACTGATGTCATTCTATTGCTTGTGTGTGTGTGTGTGTGTGTGTGTGTGTGTGTGTGTGTGTGTGTGTGTGTGTGTGTGTCTTAGTACTATTTTTTTGTTTCTGTAGTCAAGCCTTCATTGGTTTTCCTTCTGTAGCTTCTTGGTGATGCTTCTTCCTCTTTCAGTCTGAAGTGTTCTTTCCATTATTCACCAAGATTCTGATTTATTGAACGTTAATTCTTTTTACATGATCTTTGTATATCAGTAAAGGATATTATTCCTATTTCAACTAAAACAGGTCATTTTTTTTTGGCTAAACTAGTCTTGGTTGGCATTTCTCTGGTCATTTAAAACTTTGAATGTTTGCTGTGAGTATTTCTGGTTTTTAAAGTTTCCATGAGAAAGTCAGATCTTATTCTGATGGGTCTTTCAGTATACAATGTTTGCTTTTCAATATCCCCTTTTTATCTGTGTAGTATACTTAGGTGTACTATACGTTTCAATGCCCCTTTTTATCTGTTTTAACTATAACATTACTTGGAAAGTTTATTTTCTGGTTCTGTTTATTTAGTGCTCTTTGTTCATCTTATTTTGTTTTCTCAGAAAATGTTTATTTATTTTTTTCATTTTTTTATTAGTTCAAGTTAGGGAACAAGCTTGTTTCACATGTAAGTCCCTTATCCCTCTCCCTCCCCTCACCACCATCCCCCCAACATACCCCCCACCCCATTCACCCACCACTCCCCAGGCAGGGTAGGGCCCTCAATGGGGGCTCTGCAAAGTCCACCAAATCTCCCTGTGTTGGGCCTGGGCCCTTCCCCATGTGTCCAGGGCCAGAGTGTATCCCTTCATGTGGGATGGGCTCTCAAAGTCCCTTCTTACACCAGGGAAAAATGCTAATCCACTTCCAGAGGCTCCCTGGAGTGCAGAGGCCTCCTTATTGACATCCATGTTCAGGGAGCTGGATCAGTCTTGTTCTGGCCTCCCAGATAGCATCTGGGGTCGATGTGCACTCCCTTGTTCAGGCCAACTGTTTCTGTGGGTTTCTCCAACCTGGTAAAGACCCCTTCGATCTTCATTCCTCCCTCTCTTCAACTAAATTCCAGATTTCAGCTCAGTGTATTTCTGTGGATGTCTGTCTCTGCTTCCATCAGCCACTGGATGAGGGTTCTAGGATAGCATAAAGAGTAGTCATCAATCTCATTTTAGGGAAAAGGCTTTTAGGTTATCCTCTCCACCATTACCTGGATTGTCAGATTGTGTCATCCTTAGAGGTCTCTGGAGATTTCCCTAGTTACAGATCTCTTCTTGGACCTATAGTGGCTCCCTCTAATATGGTATCTCTCATCCTACTCTCTCTCCTCTATTCTTCCCCCTACTCAATATCTCTGCTCCTCCATTTCCTCTCCTCTACTCCTCTTCTCTTGCTGTTATTGTGGCAGCTCCCTCTCCCCTACCCTCATGCTCCCATTTAGCTCAGGAGTTCATGCCACTTCCCATTCCTGGCATCTATTTATCCCTTAGAGTCCTTCATGTTTCCTAGTTTCTTTGGTGAAGAGGACTATAGGCTGGTAAACCTTTGCTCTATGTCTAAAATTCATATATGAGTGAGTACATACCATGTTTGTCTTTTTGTGACTGGGTTACCTCACTCAGGATGGTTTCTTCTAGTTCCATCCATTTGCCTGCGAATTTCAAGATTCCATTGCTTTTTTCTGCTGAGTAGTACTCCATTGTATAAATGCACCACATTTTCTCTATCCATTCTTCAGTTGATGGGCATCTAGATTGCTTCCAGGTTCTGGCTATTACAAACAATGCTGCTATGAACATGGTTGAACAGATGTCCTTGTTGTATGAACATGCACTATTTGGTTATATACCCAAGAGAGGAATGGCTGGATCTTGAGGTAGACAGATTGCCATTTTTCTGAGCAACTGCCATACTGATTTCCAGAGTGGTCTTACAAGTTCACACTCCCACCAGCAATGGAAGAGTGTTCCTTCTTCTCCACATCCTCTCCAGCATAGATTGTCATTGGTATTTTTGATTTTAGCCATTCTAACAGGTGTGAGGTGGTATCTCAGAGTTGTTTTGAGTTGCATTTCTCTGATGGCCAAGGATTTGGACCACTTTCTTAAGTGTCTTTCAGCCATTTCAGATTTCTCTGTTGAAAATTCTGTTTAGTTCTGCACCCCACTTTTTAATTTCATTGTTTGGTGTTTTGGTGGCTAGCTATTTGAGCTCCTTGTATATTTTGGAAATCAGCCCACTGTCACATGTGGGGTCGGTGAAGATCTTTTCCCATTCTGTGGGTGGTCATTGTGTCTTACTGACTGCACCCTTTGCCTTACAGAAGCTTCTCAGTTTCAGGAGGTCCCATTTATTAATTGCAGACCTCAGTGTCTGTGCTACTGGTGTGATGTTCAGGAATCAGTCAGTCTCCTGTGCCAATTTGTTCAAGGGTAATTTCCACTTTCTCTTTTAGAAGATTAAGTGTGGCTGGATTTATGGAGAGATCTTTGATCCATTTGCACTTAAGTCTCATGCATGGTGACAGGTATGGACCTATCTGCACTCTTCTGCATGTCCGAAACCAATTGTGCCAGCACCATTTGTTGAAGATGCTATCTTTTTTCCATTGTATAGATTTAGCACCTTTGTCAAAAATAATGTGTTCGTAGGTGCGTGGGTTAATATATGGGTCTTCAATTCGATTCCATTGGTCTATCTTTCTATTCTTGTGCCAATACCAAGCTGTTTTCAGAACTATGGCTCTATAGTAGAGCTTGAAATCAGGGATGGTGATGCCTCCAGAAGATCCTTTATTGTAAAGAGTTGTTTTGGCTATTCTGGGTTTTTTATTTTTCCATATAAAGTTGAGTATTGTTTTTTCAATGTCTGTGAAAAACTGTGTTGGGATTTTGATGGGGATTGCATTGAATCTGTAGATTGCTTTTGGAAGAATTGCCATTTTTAGATATGTTAATTCTACCTATCCAAGAGCATGGGAGATCTTTCCATTTTCTGGTATCTTCTTTAATTTTTTTCTTTAGAGACTCAAAATTCTTATGGTACAGGTCTTTCACATTTTTGGTTAGTGTTACCCCCAGATTTTTATTTTGCTTGTGGATATTATGAAAGGTGATGTTTCCATGATTTCTTTCTCATTGGGTTTATCATCTGTATACAGTAGGGCTACAGATTTTTTTGAGTTAATTTTGTATCCTGCTACCTTGCTGAAGTTGTTTATCAGTCGTAGGAGTTCCCTGGTAGAGTTTTTCGGGTCACTAATGTAGACTATCATTTCATCTGCAAATAGTGAAAGTTTGACTTCTTCCTTTCCAATTTGTATCCCTTTGATCCCCTGTTCTTGTCTTATTGCTCTAGCTAGAACTTCAAATACAGTATTGAAGAGGTATGGAGAGAGTGGACAGTCTTGTTCCTGATTTTAGAGGAAACGCTTTGAGTTTCTTTCCATTTAGTTTGATGTTGGCTAATGGTTTGGTGTATATTGCGTTTATTATGTTGAGATATGTTCCTGTTATTCCTGTTCTCTCCAAGATTTTTATCATGAAGGATGTTGGATTTTGTCAAAGGCTTTTTCAGCATCTAGTGAGATGATCATGTGTTTTTTCTTTTTCAGTTTGTTTATATGGTGGATTACATTAATGGATTTTCGTATGTTGAACCATCCTTGCATCCCTGGGATGAAGCCTACTTGATCACGGTGGATGATTTTTCTGATACGTTCTTGGATTCTGTTCGCCAATATTTTATTGAGTATTTTAGCATCAATGTTCATGAGGAATATCAGTCTGTACTTCTCTTTCTTAGTCATATCTTTGTGTGGCTTGGGTATCAAAGTGATTGAAGCCTCGTAGAAAGAGTTTGGCAATATCCCATCTGCTTCTATTGTGCGGAACAGTTTGAGGAGTACTGGTATCAGCCATTGTTTAAATTTCTGGTAGAATTCTGCAGTGGAGCCATCTGTCCCTGTGTTTTTTTTGGTTGGGAGGCCTTTTGATGACTGCTTCTATTTCATTAGGGGTTATGGGCCGTTTTAAACTGTTTATATGATCTTGGTTTAATTTTGGTAAGTGATATTTATCCAGAAAACTGTCCATTTCCTGTAGATTTTCGAATTTTTTGGAGTACAGGTTTTCAAGGTATGACCTGAAGATTCTCTGGATTTCCTCAGTGTCCGTTGTTATATCCCCCCTTTCATTTCTGATTTTCTTAATTAGCATGCTCTCTCTCTGCCCTTTGGTTAGTTTGGCTAGAGGTTTATCTATGTTGTTGATCTTCTCAAAGAACCAACTCTTTGTCTCATTGATTCTATGTAATGTTTTCCTAGTTTCTACTTTATTGTTTTCTGCTCTCAGGTTGATTATTTCCTGGTATCTACTCCTCCTTGGTGAATTTGCTTCTTTTTGCTCTAATGCTTTCAGTTGTTCTGTCAATTCTCTAATGTGACTTTTCTCCAGTTTCTTCTTGTGGGCACTTAGTGCTATGAACTTTCCTCTTAGCACTGCTTTCAGAGTGTCCCATATGTTTGGGTATGTTGTGTCTACATTCTCATTAAAATCTAGGAAGTCTTTAATTTCATTTTTTTTATTTCTTCCTCAGCCCAGGAATGGTGCAATTGGGTGTTATTCATTTTCCAACAGTATGTAGGTTTTCTGACATTCATGTTGCTGTTGAATTCTAGCTTTAATGCATGATGATCTGATAAGATACAGGGAGTTATTTCAGCTCTTTTGTAACTATGGAGGTTTACTTTGCTGCCTACTATGTGATCAATTTTAGAGAAGGTGCCATGTGGCACTGAGAAGAAGGTATATTCTTTTGAGTTTGGATGTAATATTCTATAGATATCCGTTAACCCCAGTTGGGTCATAACTTCTTTCAGATCCTTTGTTTCTTTGTTAAGTTTCTCTCTGGTGGTCCTGTCTGGTGGTGTAAGGGGGATGTTGAAGTCTCCAACTATAAGTGTGTGTGGTTTTATGTGTGGTTTGAGCTTTAGTAATGTTTCTTTTACAAATGTGGGTGCCTTCGTATTTGGGGCATAGATGCTCAGTATTGAGACTTCATCTTGATGGACTTTTCCTGTGATGAGTATGAAATGCCCTTCTTCGTCTCTTTTGATTGTTTTTAGTTTAAAGTCTAATTTGTTAGATATTAGGATTGCTACACCAGCTTGTTTCTTGAGCCCATTTGATTGGAAAATCTTTTCACATCCTTTTACTCTGAGGTATCGCCTGTCTTTGAAGTTGAGGTGTGTTTCTTGTAAACAGCAGAAGGATGGATTCTGTCTTCGTATCCATTCTGTTAGCCTATATCTTTTTATGGGTAAGTTAAGACCATTGGCATTTAGGGATATTAATGTCCATTGTTCGTTGGTTCTTGTTTGTTTTGTATTTATTGTTGGTGGTGTCCTTGTGTTTGGATTTCGTCCTCCTGCTTCTTTTTGTGTTTGGTAAAATTAGATTATCTATTATCTGTGTTTTTGTGCGTGTAGTTATGTTCATTGGGTTGGAGTTTTCCTTCCAGAACCTTCTGTAGTGCTGGTTTTGTGGATATGTATTGTTTAAATCTGTTTTTGTCATGGAATATCTTGTTTTCTCCATCAAAATGATTGAAAGTTTTGCTGGGTACAGTAGTCTGGGTTGACATCCATGCTCCCTTAGTGCTTGTAGGATATCTATCCAAGACCTTCTGGCTTTCAGAGTTTCCATTGAGAAGTCGGGTGTGGTTCTGACTGGTTTGCCTTTATATGTTACTTGGCCTTTTTCCTTTGCTGCTCTTAATATTTTCTGTTTATTCTGTAGATTTGGTGTTTTGATTATTATGTGTCAGGGGGACTTCTTTTTGTGGTCCAGTCTGTTTGGTGTCCTGTAAGCTTCTTGTACTTTCATAGGCATATCCTTCCATAGGTTGGGGAAGTTTTCTTCTATGATTTTGTTGAATATGTTTTCTGTACCTTTGAGCAGTGTTTCTTCACCTTCTTCTATACCTATTATTCTTAGGTTTGGTCTTTCCATGGTGTCCCATATTTCCTAGATATTTTGTTTTAGGGATTTGTTGGACTTCAGGTTTTCTTTGGTTGATGAATGTATATCCTCTAGAGAGTCTTCAATAGCTGAGATTCCCTCTTCTGTCTCTTAGATTCTATTAGTTATACTCATGTCTTTAGTTCCTGATCGTTTATCCAGTCTTTCCATTTCCAGCATCTCCTCATTCTGTGTTTTCTTTATTGTGCGTATTTCAGCTTTCATGCTTTGAACCGTTTCAAGAGCTTCCTTCACTTGTTTGGTTGTTTTTTCTTGGGTTTCTTTACATTCTTTTAGAGTTTTGTTTATTTCTTGAATATTTTGGTTTGTCTTTTCCTCCATTTCATGTAATTTTTTGCTTGCTTTTTCTTCTATTTCTTTAAGGGATTTTCTTGTTTCATCTTTAAAGGTCTCTGTCATCTTGCTGAGATAATTTTTGAGGTCCATCTCTTCTTCTTGCACTGTGTTGGGCTTTTCAGATCTTGCTGGAGTGGAGTCTCTAGATTCTGGTGGTGTCATATTGGTCTTTCTGTTGTTGAGTGATTTCTTATTCTGTCTTCTTCCTATATCTTCTTCCAGTGAGTGCAGGAGGGGGTTACCCAGTGGTATGTGGGGGCAAGGAATTCAATGTGTGCAGCTCTGGATGGTCTTGCCTCTCCTGGTAGTCTCCTCACTCTGAAGGAGTTAGGCCTCTGTAGGGGTCAGGTGTGTGGGGGTGGGGGGTGGGAAGGAAGAGTGTCTGTGTTTCCAGGCTCAGGGAGTTCCTCACTGCCTGGGCAGGTCTACCCCAAGCAGGAGCAGGCTCAGGGAGATTGGAGTGGATGGGGCTTTGGAAGGGAGTTGGGCAAGAGCAGAGAATCACTCACCTCGTTGTAGATCGGCCGGAGAAAAGGGAAGGTAGAGTAGCCTGTTCCCAGATTCAGGGAGCTCCTCCCTGCCAGGGCGTGTCTACTCCAAGCAGGCACAAGCCTGGGGAGATCTATGTGAATGACGTTTGGGTGGGAGTTGGGTAAGAGCAGGGGTCACTCACCTCGTTGCAGATCGGTCGGAGGAAAGAGAAGTCTTTTATCATTTTTTAAATTTATTTTGGAAGCACTCTTATTTACATTTCAATTTCCCCCTTCCCTTGACATCTTATCCTCCCATGTTGTCCATTGACCTCCCAACACAGCCCCCACAGGAGACTATCAAAGTCCCTCACATCATTTGGGGAAGGGCCCAGACCCTCCTTCCTATATCTGGGTTGCAATGGTATCCCTCCATAGGGAATGGGCTCCCAAAGTCCATTTGTGCTCTAGGGATAAAACATTGGCTCCACTGTTAGAGGTCCCATAGACTGCCCTGGCCTCCTAATTGGCACCCTCATTCAGATGACTTGGTTTGGTCTAATACTGGTTCTCCAGCTTTATGACTAGGGTCTCTGTGCTCTCACTAGGTCAAGTAAACTGTTTGTGCGGGTTTCTGTAGTACCATCTTGGCTCATTTGTTCATCCCTCCTCCCTCTCCACAATTGGATTCCAGGAGTATGGCTCAATGTTTAGCTTTGAGTGCTTGTTTCCCTTTTGATCAGCTACTGGATGAAGGCTAATCCTTTGTCTTTTTGTGACTTTGCTACCTAGCTCAGGATGGTTACTTCTAGTTCTATCCATTTGCCTGAAAATTTCAAGATTCCATTATTTTTTTCTGCTGAGTGGTACTCTATTGTATAAATGTACCACATTTTCTCCTTTCATTCTTCAGTTGAGGGACATGTAGGTAGCTTCCAGGTTCTGGCTATTACAAGTAATGCAGCTATGAACATAATTGAACATATATCCTTGGTGTATGAATGTGCATTCTTTGGGTATATGCCCGAGAGAGGAATTGCTGGATTTTGAGGTAGACTGATTGAGGTAGACCCATTTTCCTGAGAAACTGCCATCATACTGATTTCCAAAGTGTCTGTGCAAGTTTGCACTCCACCAGCAATGAGGAGTGTTCCTGCTTCTCTATGTCCTCTCCAGCATAGACTGTCATTGGTGTTTTTTATTTTAGCCATTCTGATACGAGTAAGATGGTATCTCAGAGTTGTTTTGATTTGCATTTCCCTGATGCCTAAGGATTTTGAGCACTTTCTTAAGTGTCTTTCAGACATTTTAGATTCCTCTATTGAGAACCACCCTGAACACCCCCAATCTCATCTGTGTGCATCTTTTATCTGCATGAATACCTTTTATTTAATTTGGAAATGTTTTTATGATCCACTTGAAGACAATTTCTATGCCACTAACCCTAATGTTCTTCTTCATCAATTTATACATATAATTCAAACATTTTGTCTCTTTTGTCCCATAGTTCCTTACATATTCCTTTCAAGTATGTTTTTCTTTATTTTCTTTTATTCTTTGATTGAGGGATCTAATTTTTCTACTTTGTCTTCATATCTTTGTAGCCTATCTTCTTCTTGATCTACTAGTGGAAATTTCCTCTAGATTTTCTAATTAGATCATTGAGGTTTTCAATTCTACATTAATCTCAGCTTGAGTTCTCCTTCATATTTCTATGTCTTTACTGATTTCAGTTTTCAAATCCTGAATTTGTCTTCATCATATCATTAACATGTATATTTGTTTCCTTATATTTCAGTTAGAAGCTTATTTCTATTTTTTCTTTTCTTTTCTTTTTTTTCTTTTTGGTTTTTTGACAGGGTTTCTCTGTGTAGCTTTGGAGCCTATCCTGGCACTCACTCTGGAGACCAAAAGAAGCTTATTTCTATCCTCCTTAATTTTATTAAGGTGTTTAATGTCTTCTTTAAACTTCCTAAATTCTTCTATAATGCTATAATCACTTTTTAAAATGCTGTGTGCTGGGCTTTAGCTAGGTAACACTCATTGGAAAATGTCTCTGCAAGACTTTTGTAAGGCTTTTGGTGGATGGATATATTGTATTTGTCTCTCATAGTGTTTGTGTTTTCACAATATGACGGGGCATGTGTAATTCCTTAATTATTTAAATGTTTGATGTTAGATTCCAGTCTCCCTCTGTAGAGTGGAAGTTTGGCTCTACTTTTACTATTTCCCAATATTGATTAATTTCAGAACAAGTATAATGAGTTAGTAGTGTTGATTTTTGATTGCTGGGACATGACATAGTTATGAACAAAGGGGTAGAATGTGACTCCTATTTGGTCCATCCCAAGGTGGTATGAAAGCTGGGCTGCTTCCATATATGAGGAATGGAGATCTGAGGAAATCATCAGGCTGGATTGGATCATGAGCTGTGTGGCCCTAGCCAAGCCAGGGAATATGGGGGAGGCATATATGGGTAATGATCCCATGTTCCTAATATTTTTATAATGAAATTTGAATAAGAATGAATTTGATCAAATTATAATACAAAAAGGTAAATGCTATAAAATGTTGTCATCATATCTTTGATGTGTTTGCCTTTTCATTAGTTTGTGTTATAATTATCTACTGCCTTGAATCTTTTTTTAATGTTTTGACTTGTCATTTTGATTTTATACTTTAAACGTTTAAAGCTGATATCATAACTATTGTTCTTAATATATATTTTCAGTTGTCTACTAAAATAGAAACATAGTAAGTTTGAGTCCATATCCAAAAGAATGGCAAGAAAGAATTCTATAAACCTTGGTTGGTTATACTCGAGAGAAATATATTAGAAGAAGCTATAAATAGTGTCTGATGCTCCCATGTATTTACATGTTTTTAAAGATATCAGTCTTTTATCAGTGAACAAGCAATGGACATGAGTAATGTTCCTAAATTCCTACACAAAACAATGGAAGCACCACACCACCATTGTGTTTGATCAACTGAAGGACTTATGGATTATCTATTACATTCTTGCATCTTTGAGCAAATTTAAGAATAGTTTTAAGAGTGTGCTTTCAGAAATTTGTTCAATATTTAGTTTCATTTGCTTTGAGCATACCTAATTTTAGAATATCCTTGAACTGACAAGTAACATTTTTAAAAATCATATTTTATTTATAGTATACTTTAGTTATAGTATAGTTGACCAACTTCAGTTATCAATTCTAAATATTCACCTATAAGACTCAAGTTATTTAAAGAAAGGACTAAAAAACCTAAATACCTTCTTAATCATAATTATTTAAACATAATTAAAAGTTAGTATATTATAAATCTATAAAGCAATCACTGCTATAAAGGCCAGTTCCTTATCTATTTGGCTACTGGGGCCCATGCAAATTATTTCTAAAGCAATCCATACAGCAGCAAAAATAGCTCTACATTTGTATATTTAGTGTCCTATTATCCAAAACAGTGAGAAGGTCTATATCATTATTTGTAGGCACATAGCCATTCTCATGTGAAAACACTAAGATCATTAAAAATAAATATAGAGTCTGCTCACTTCTTCCAGCTCCCCCACCACCTCTGGGGAAAAAATTTCACATCATTGGAAAGCAATTCTATTTAGAGTAGTTTGTCCTAAGGAAGTAATACAAAGGAAAGAAAAGATCTGTACTTCACAAGGCTCCCATAAGGGAAAATTGGAAACAACCTAAATGTCCAGCAATGTGAGGAGAGTTAATTAAGCTATTTTTCCACTTAAGAAAATCTTAAGCAAGGTTTGTGCTTTTCATTTCACAATGATAATAAATTCTAGTATGTAATAGGCACCCAAAATATATCTGTTGATCACATGAATTATTTACCCATTAGCCTCATAATTGGAAATACTGTATAATTAAATAACAAACATGAATCTGAAGTAAACCACAAACTTTAACAGAAAATTATGAGTACATATCTCCAATTTTGGTATAATATAAATACACAGAAATGTGGGAAAGTACCAACTATAGGTATAAGTCTCAAGATTATATTTGTGTTTACCATTTTTTTATTTTTCTTCTGTAAAATAAATTAAACACCAGGTAGGAATATGATTGACTATGCTTAGTGACTCTGACACCATGTTGATTAACATAACAGCCAGGTTATTAGCTTTTACACTCCAAATACTCAGAACTGACCACCCAGTTCCCCTAACCCTACCTCAGCTAGTCTTCTGCTTCCTACAGTTGCAAGAATAAGATTAAGTCATCTTGACTGTGTTCGGTACGGGGACTCTGGCTACAAATGGTATGAAACACATGCTATGGCTGTAAAATCTCCAAGACTATAAAAATATAATCATGTCTAACTCATAACAAGACACAACTTCTGAAAACACATCAGTACAGTTACGTTTCTAAACTCAACACAATTCCTTTTAAAGTGCAGAGATGCACTTTACACTGTTAACTCTCAATGGACTCAAAGTCATGAAAAAAATTAGAAGAAAGAAGAGGAAGATGGTGAAATAGGGACAAACAGCATCCCCTATGTCCCTAAGACTCTGGAGAAAGTATATCTATGATTTCAAAATGAGGTGAGAAGCATGAAATGACAAAAGAGAAATGCAGTACAGTTTGGAATGTTAGAGACCAGATGAAATTAGGAAAATTGAATTTCATGTATAAAGGAAAGAATAGACTTCAACCTAAAACTGGAGTAATGAACAAAATAGGGATGAAAAAGAAGAACGCTCTCAACATGTACACACGAGCACGCACACACACATACACACACACAAACATACACACATGCGCACAGAGACACATGCAGAGAAAGACATGCACACACATGCATGCACATACACATGCATATGCATGCCAATATACCAACACACAACACACACAAACACACACACATGTGCGCGCGCGCACACACACACACACACACACACACACACACACACACACACGGTCTATAAACAGAAAAAGAAACTCTCTAAAAGCAAAGATCAGCAAAAAAAAAAACAGAAGAAAAGTATTGAAAGTATTGGTGATAAAGACACAGGTATATGAATCCAATGCTTGGAAATCATCCTGCACTTTCTTCTCATTAGAAAATAAGGGCAAAGACCCCAAAAGTAATTTCAGGCATACTGTTCTGCTGGAAGCAATAGAAAAGTATACAACCATGTGTCTTTCAACTTTAAAGCCCTCCCTCTGTCCACTAAGATCATGACAATCAGAGAATCATATAATCACTTAAACACTTCAGAGACTTGACAAGAACTGAAAGCCAATAAAGCAAATATACTCAACTTAAGACCCAACATACTGGAAGGAAAGAAGGATGAGCCCTGAAAATATGAACACATCCAAGTGCAAATACAATAATGGGTAGGAAGTCTGGAGAAACAGTTCCACTGTTAAGAGCACTTGCTGCTCTTAAAGAGGCCCCAGGTTACATTTCCAGCAACAACATGGTAGCTCATACTGTCTTTAGTTCCAGTTAGGGGAATCCTACCTCATCTCTGGCAGACATACATACAGCCAAAACACTCATACAAATAAAATAAAATAAAATAAAATAAAATAAAATAAAATAAAATAATAAAATAAAATAAAGAATGGGAAAGGGTCATACTATATTCTAAAACATTGAAATCAATATGGGAATGGAGTCTCCTAGTCATTACCAGGGAGTCATCCTTTAGATATTAACCAGCTTTTAGCATGGGAATGTGTAAATGAAGGTTTCTCTCGCACCCGCCAGCTCCTGAATAAGCATTAGAGCCTTAGTAATAATTATAATTGTTGGTCAATGTCTCAGGCATATTACTGAATATCTCTCACAATTAAATTAACTCATTTTTACTAAGCTGTGTATAACCACTTGGCTGTGACTTACCGTAATGTTGTGATGTCTTACTCTTTTGTCAGCTAAATTACATCTCCCTGACTTTCCCCCCTAGCTATATCCCCCATGCTATAGGCCAAAAAAGCTTTATTCATCAACCAATAAGAGCAACATATCAAGCAAGAATTACAGTTACAATAGTTAGTCTATTTGTATTTGGAAAAAATAAAGAAAATTCTCTACCATCTATCATATCTTCGTGAGTCTAAGGTTTTGTATCAATTAATCTTTTATCATAACTGAGGAAAACTATAAGTATCTAGTGTTCAATTCCATCAAAGTCCCCAGAAGGATATACGTTACCTAAGTAAATATGAAGTGTGCTATAAGTAACTTCCAAAACTCTAGAAAGGAGAGAGACATCTTGTTACCCAAAGTTCTTCTGTAATATTGGGGCATCAATCTTCAGCCTACAAGCCCATAGAATCTGTCAGAAGTCTCAATGAACCAGGAAATTTGAAGATCTGTTCTGCTTTGTTCATCAGTTGCTTTTATCTGAGTCTTGTAGAATGTCTGGAAGTTTCTTCTGTGAAGCAGGAACCCTGAAGAACCATCCCATCTTGTGTTGGCAAGTTCAACAGTCAATCTTCTGTGGCTCCTGCATGTCCAGTTTATACAGCATATAGTCGTCATGCAGTCCAAACAAGAGAAGTGCCCAAATGGCTATTCTTACTATAATTGAAAACAAACTCAATAAGGAGCTTCTTCGATGCCCATCATCTTCTTAAAGTAATTGGTGCTGCTAGGCGCCCACATATCTCACTGTCAAGAAAAGTCTTAAAAGTTCTTAAAACATTTTAAATGCCATATTCTCTATGTCTTTGAAGTATTTGAAAATTACCTATCCATCTGAAATATATGTCTGTGTATCTCGAAAACCTAACATGACTATAAGTTTGACATTCATAGATGACTATTAATTATATTTAACTATGCATTACATTTTAAATGAGCTTCATAACTATAATACCTTAAATAAGAGTAAAAATATACATATTGTATAACAAAATTGACCTTTGGATTTCATTGTAACATCCCCCTTTCCTATCTAATTTTATTAATTCATGTCATTCTTTCTTTTTGTTAGTTTGGCTAAAGGTTTGTCAATAGTGACTCTTTTAATCATTGAAAAGTTGTGAAAGTCAGTGTGCATTGTGGAGGCTTATTTTTCCCACATATATTGAGTTTCTTGGGTTATGTGCATCTGTTGGGATGAATGCACTTCAGTCTTTTTTTTTCTTCACACTCTTTTTGCTTTTTTGACTTATCATTTGTGAATTTTCTTTTTACACAGTCTTTACTTGAGCTTATGATTCCACACTGGTACTAAGAGGTAGAAAGGAAAACAATAGTGACAGAAACAATGCATTGAAACTAATTATTTTATTGAAACGCATTTTTATTTGACTGTATCCCTAATGAGGTTCAAAAATGGCATAGGATAGTGCTAGGATAAATGTAATCATGTTTGAAACAACAGTTTAAGAAGTTAAAAAGGAGAATGTGTGAAGGGGAAAAAGAGGAGTAAATTAGGGGTGAGAGGGAATATACATGAGTTGTTATAAGTAGTGGGGAAAAGAGAATGCATTGGGGGAGTCCATCATGAATGCCTATTAAGGCAAGATGAAACTGAAAGCAAAACAATAATGGTGAAAAGGTAACAGTAAGATAGACAGACAGATAGATAGATAGATAGATAGATAGATAGATAAAATAGAATGATATGTTAGATCATCAGTCAGCATTTCTCTTTTACTGGGATGGGCATCTTCCTCCATCTCTAAGTTGTGTTTTGCAGCTGACTCTGCAGGAGGAAAGACAGCTGCCAGTTTCTACTTAAAATAAACTAGAAGAAAATATCTTCCTGCTGCATTCGAGTCTTCCTCCATAGGATTTTTCCAGTCTTCAGGTCTTGTTAAATTTAGCATTCTGTCCCTCCATCTATCCCCACCAGGTATAGCCTTATTTCTGGTGTACATGATGATCACACTTCTAAACAGGTTTCCACTTTCTAAGACTTTGAAGGAAGCATAGTGATGACACACCACAGAACTAGGGTTGGGTTCACTTTTGGGGGGTGTTCTCCTCCTACCCAAACAGGCTGCTTTTCTGCCACACCACACTGTCCTTGCTTATGCATAAGTAAGTTCAGCAGACATTTCCAAGGTCAGCTAAACCGTCTCTTTCCTAATAGGTGAAGGAGGAAGCTTGGGTCTCCGATTTTGAGGATTATTGTGATGAATGTTCAGCCTTTCCTGGTGAAGTGATTTTCCCATAGCAGTTCTCTCAGGTGAAATTCTATTCCTACCAGCCTAGAAGAAAGCAGTCACAGTAAATGGCAATGTCCTGAGCTCCATGGCACTCTACGCAGACCTATCTGAAGTTTTATACAGTTTTCATCTGGAGTCCTCCTTTCTCTCCTTACTTTGTGGGCCCAGACCTGGAGGGGAGGGCTTATTGCCCCCTTCCTTCCTACATGGTCAAGTTCTTCCAGTTCGAATTTACAATGTCGTTGTAAAATAACTCTAGTTTTCTGGATTGTATACACTTTCTCATTTGCTGTTTCCTGGGCCCTCTATTGCCGTTCCAGAATTCTAATATTACTCTTCAGTCTGATGTTTCTTTCATAGTCATGGGTACATAGGAGTGCTGTTAGCCTCTATTCTGCCATCATCACTTTTATTCTTGTTTTAAAAGTAGTTACATATTTAAGTAGAAGCTTTATAAAATACCAACCAAGTAACCTCAGTGTATAACCTGTTGCCTGACATATTTTGAATTTGTCAAACAAAGGCCCCACAGAAAATAAACCAAACCTTACTTAATTAAATTATTTTTAAAATCCGGTCAAAGCTTGAGTTCTAGAATGCCAGTTCTTGTAAGACAAATCGATATCTCACAAATACTCAAATGTAGAGGAAACATTTGTCTTAGAATTGTACCAAGGCATCAAGAATTTCTTACATAGATACTAAATGAGCTACACATTAAAAAAATACATAGTACTATTATAGTTTTGTTTTGCTTTGTTTTATTTAGAGGGTAATAGCAAAGATAAGTCATGGGATATTCTCCAACTCCTTAAAACCCGCTGGAATTATTGAAGATGAGAGGGACATGTTAGAGGAAGTCAATAAAAGAGAAGATTAAGGCTCATACAGGTAGATGACTTGTTTAAGGACCACTTCTGTGTTATCATAACTGTAAAAGGCCTATGACTAAAGCTCATTTAAATTGATTTTTACTATAGTATCTGGCATACATGCTTCAAAATGATACTTCATGTCCGGCATTAATGATTACAACAAGCTCTAATACTGCATTAAATGACAGTAGTTTGCTTTCTTAAAACCAGTGATTTATCTACCATCCTATTTAACTATCATTTGTCACCTTCTCCACAGACACAGACTTTATAAAAATTCTTCTAGTGGCACAGACATGAGATAAACTGCTACTATTTGAATGGTAAGGATAGGGAAACATTTTTATAAAGACTATATTTCTTGCTATTGAATTCTAAATATTCATTAACTAAGCATCGCCACATTTAGCTATTCTGCTTATTTATTAAAATAAATATTTAAACGGACTGTTCTCATTTATAATAACTACAGCATAATAGGCTCATAGCAATGTTTACTTCTACTGATGGGATTGGCCATAGATATAATCAGAGCAGATGTGTGCACTAAGCTGTTTTCAGTGACATAAGCATTTTACCATGGGAAGTTTCATAAAACTAAAACCACAGATTCCAATGAGATGAGTATTTAACCTCTGGGTTTGATTTAGAATATTATATTCATAGTTTTAAAAGAAATGGCCCACTATAAAGAAGTCAAGCTTTGTATAAGACTTTTGGGATTTATCTTTGCTCCATTTGTGGTTAATTCTGCCTAAGAGAAAGAGTTTACCTAAAAGACCATCTCAACAACATTATAGGCCTTATGGAAAGTCATCCCACACTGCCATAGTATTTTCACCAAAGTGATGTGAAATAGTATATTCACCTCTAAATATCAAGAGATGTCCAAGAAGAGATATGACAAAGAGATCATCTAGGAACCTGGGTGTCATGGACAATGGTGGAAGTGTTAAGTGGTGACACTGCTTTCTTAGACTTCTTTCCTCTCCTTGCGCCCTGAGACAATGTATGGTTGAGGTATCTAGACTCATGCATAAACTTGTATAGCTCTGGATGTTTTTTTTTCCATTAGTAAACAAAATAGCAACTTGACAGCTGCCTTAGTAATTTTCTTCAACACTGTTAATAAACAATGCTTGTGAAGCCCCACCACTGGGCTTGTACTTCAGTCTTCTCACGTTCTCGTGGTTCATTCCCTTTTTACTCTTCCTCCCTCCAACCATCTTACTAAATCTTGCACTGTCTCTGTCTCTAACTCTGTGTCTTTGTCTCTCTGTTTCTGTTTCTCTCTCTCTCTCTCTCTCTCTCTCTCTCTCTCTCTCTCTCTCTCTCTCTCTCATACAAACACAGAGAGAAAGAGACAGAGATTTTCAACAATCAATAAGAAATATATAACTTTTTAAAAGGCAGAGATCCAGGATCCTCTTTCATACTTTGGAAACACAAGGATAGATAAACTAAACATTCTCCCAAATGAATCAAATTTGACTTTCCCCAATTCCATAATGAAACCTATTGCTAGAGCTTCAGAGGTGGCACAGAAGGTAAGGGGCTTTCTGCAGAAAACTTGAAGACCTGAGTTGGGATTCCCTGAACTTATGTGAAAGGTGAGTGCTGAATCACATCTGTAATCCTACCATGAGACGGGTTGCAGTGACAGGAGATTTCTGGAAGCTTGGGGGCCAGGAGTCCTAACATATGCATTGATATAGGGCAAAAGTGCTGTCTCTCAAAAAAACTGGCACCCAAGGTTGTCCTCCTAACTCCACATGTGCATCATAACTTGCACACATAACTGCACACACACACAGGCCCGCACGCACGCACACACACACACACACACACACACACACACACACACACAAATGCACACATGCATGCACACACATTCACATACATGCATACACACAACAAAATACTGCTACTTTAATGATACTATGTAAAAAGCTACCCATAAATGATTTACTATTTTTCAATTATTCCCTGGTTTCTGTGTCTTGATTTCAAAAGTATCAGCTGCATTTTTTTAAAGGGTAACTTGGCAGATTGCTTTCTGGGTTATCTGTCCTTTTTACTCTAATTTGAAGTATCTGCCACATGAACACACATATACACACACTTTCATGTGCATCACCCCCTCAGGGACTATCTTTCTGCCTTAACCTAATATACATTAATAAAACCACAATACTCACTCATAATAATGCTTGGTTTTTCCTTCTCAGCTAAATCATCTATGTCATGAGATAAAGTTATTTAACTAGTATATACCATTCATATCACCATAAATAAGTACATTAGTTACCCAATGTTATTTCATTTAGTTGCTATGGATCTACTGTACACCTCACAATTCAATGGGTAATAGGAATAATATGCAAAATTAGATAGATATTGAATCCATATATTCAAAAGTCTGTAGTAGATATTATTAAATGTTTACAAATACAAAGTCCTTTCATTAGTGTTTGTTAGCCATACAGATCAGTGGATTTCATTGTGAAAATTCTATACATGCTTTTAACACATTTTGTGATGTCAACCCTCTCATATGCCCCCTTACCCTTAGCATCTCACTTCCAGACTCCCCTTTCTCTTTTCAGAGTCCCCTTTCTACTTTTATATCTTCTCTTTCTCTTCCCTCACGCTGTCTCTTTCTGTCTGTCTCTATCTCTCTGTGTCTCTGTCTCTTTCTCTCTGAATCACATTTGATAGGCTATATGCAATGCAATAATTGTCTTTCTGAGTCTGGGCTATTCCAAGTGGCAACATATCAGCTAGTCCCATCCATTTTCCTGAAAACAACGTGGTTTCATTCTTTTTAGGTACGAGTAAGGCTTTATGTGAATTTTTCACATTTTCTTTATCTATTCATCAGTGAATTGTTATTGTGAATAAGATAAAATATCATTTTGAAGGCAATATTGCCTGGATTTGAAAAGATTAATTGAATGCTTTTACATACATACAGGTACACTCACACTCAGGAACAAGTGTCTATGCCTACATGTACACATAAATCCTGCTATTAAAGGATAAAATACTATACATTAGAAATATAACCATGTTTTCCTATTTGAACTAAGATAATAGTTCTCTCCCTAAAACACCTGCACACAAATCTTTGGGGTGTGTGTGGGGGTGTTTTAATGGTAAAAGGAAAAGGCAGTGGAATTAAGCTAGAGATTACAGGATAGGGAGATGATCCTGGGCTATCTGAATGGCCCCACTGTAATCAATCACAAAGGCTTTTGTAAAATGGAAGCATGAAAGTCATGAGAGAGAAAAGGCAGAGACAAAGGAAGAGATGGAAATGTGCTGCCAGAAATGAGGGTTAAAATGATGCAAGGAAAGGGCTGGGAGCCAATAAATGTGAGTGGGCCCTAGGAGCTTCCAAAGGCAGTAAACACATTCTCTCCTGGAGACTCCAGTGGGAACACAACTGTCTCAACTCAATTTGGTTTTCAGACTTCAAAACTGTAAGACTGTAAATTTTCATTGCTTTGAGTCACAAAATGTATGAAAATACATTATAGAGGCAATAGAGAATTACTTAACTGTACCATTTATTAACAACTTTCCCTCCAGTAATCTCTCTGAATCTCACTGTTAGCTCTCATGGCAGCCTGACTCAGGCCTTCCAAGACAGCACACCAGTGGTGCCATCCATCTCCTTGCTTTTATGCCTTCCCTGACCCAACAGCCATCTGTCCATGGACCAGATCCCTTTCTGTTCAACTCATGCCCATAGCCTCCTTAAAAAGAGAGCTCTGAGTTCATTCCGAGCTACCAGTTTTAATCTTAACCATTAACGTGGCATCCAAACAACACTCCAGCTTTTGCAGACTCATTACAGGGCTTTGTAATTGCTTTTAAGTGGTTTGAAGTATTTTGTCTACTGTTCCACCAAATTAGCAACTTCGAGGGAGTAGGAAATATAAGTGCTTTTGGTTTTTATTCATCCTGGCAGGAATTTCTCATTCCAGGTGCAGACACAAAGTAGGAACACTGACATTGTATGCAGTTTTTCCGGGGTGGGTTGCCACCCATCCTGACCCCCCAAAACCTTGATGCCTACAGGAAAGTGAGAAACTTTTGGTATTTAGTGCTATTATATTCATGCTCCGTCTACTTGCTAATTCATCCTGTTAGGCAGGAATACAGCTTCCTTTCTAAACCCGAAAATATGTAACCATAAGAAAAAGAGCACTGGTGCTTTGTAATTCCATAATGTTGTTATTTACAAAACATAAAAACTTCATTGGAAAGTATGAGAATATTATGAAATAAGAAGACAGATACTGTTATTGTCATAAACACTGAAACAAGTTTATAAAGGCAAGGAACTTTCTAAAAGTGTCAAAATAGAAAGCACTGAATGGGAAAAAATGCTTGTAATTCCATGTTTATGGTGTATCGGTTGTGTGATTGTTGTTTCCCATGATTGCTTAAGGCTTGTAAAGCTAATTGTGACTGTTCTGGAATCCTGATTAAAATATAAGTGCACTCATTCTTTAAGATTCTTTAAGATTCACACAGAAACCTAAAATCTTATATTCTAAAATCTAGGCTGTTTATTTATAACCTTGATTTTTCTGTTCTAGAAAAACATTAATTTGTTCCATAAATTGCAAAGTGCTACATTATGTCACATTTATCACGTAGGAGGAAAGCCCATGTGGAGTCACGGTACTAAATATAAAAGTTTTAAGTTTGTAGGTAACTTGCTGAAGCAGCAAACTGAAGCCTCATTGGGGAATTGCTCCAAGGGATTTAAAGGTAAGGGAATGAAAATGTCTCAAATAGAAAAACCATATGCATTATGAAAAATGCTTGGAGGTCTGCATGGCTGGAGGAGAGAACAAAGTATGTCTCTGCCCTGGAAAAACATGAACAGCTAAATTCTTTTATCCCTATATCACCTATTGAAGTTAGTAAATTCCTCCAGGAGACATCAGTGAGACAGCTGCATACTTGAAGTGGATCCCAAGATGTTGGTGACACCCTTTTACAGGCATAGAATGGGGGAAAAACATAACACCAAAATTAGAAAAAGATAATATGACAATCTACCATAGAAATATATAAGCTACTCAAATTAAGAGCAATGTCATGCAGATGCCCTCAGGATTCCCACAAGTAGAAAAGAAAATAGTGCACCATGCTTTTTTGTTAATTCTCTGTCACTAACCAATTAGTCATCTAACAAGACTAGCAATTGAAATGAACTCAGTTAAGAGGGGTGTGGAAAGAATCCAGTAGTATAAAAATTGGAGCTATATCCAGACTTCTTCCTCCATTTACTCCAAGTAGCCTGGTTAAAGCATTTTTTCTAACTCACCTCTATTTCCTGTCACTTTTTTGTGAATGGTTTGTTGCTGTAGTTTTCCTTGTTAAAAGAATGTGGCTTAAAAGAGCAATGAGAAGGACCAAGGAAAATCAAGTTGGACTTGACATTAGTCAGACATTTGTCTGTGCCTCTTACAAACTGAATGACATTAGGCAAGTTATTGATGAATAGCTACGTTAAATCTCATATTTGTCATCAATGAAATGAGTTATTTAAAACAATACACCCAAACATAGGATTGTGTTTAAAGTGCCCACATAATGCATCCTACGCCCTCAACTTCCTCAATTAGTTTATTGCATAAATTATTTTCAAAACATTTAGACTTTCTTTCACATGTTCCATCCAATATGATACCACAGAACCTGTAAATTTTCTCTATATACCCAGATGCTGAGTTGAATTAATTTACTTAGTTATAGCAGGACTTACTTAAACCTCTTGGAAAATAATAACATTTTTAGGTGAAAGGCATGATACAAAACAACAATTCAGGGTTTAGTTTCTCACAACTAAACAAAACATTTTTGTATTTTTATAATTCAACAGTGAAATAGAAGATGTTACTTTTTGGCAATATCTGAAGCAGCTAAGAGATGTCTACCTAAACATTTTCTAACATGGTTTGTGTTTTAATTCCCTAGGTTTAAAGGTTGACCTGACCTGGCCTGTCATCTTTAAGACAAAACAATGAAATTCAAGAGTCACAGAAATAACGACAATTAACTGTTAAAAGAATTTTTCATGAACCAGATAGTGCATTTGATACTCACTGCACTTCTATGAGCAGTTCCATTACCATTCTTTATCTACAAAGTAGAAGAGATTACTTAACTCACCTGACAGTCTGCTTAATGAGAAGCAGAACATAAATTCAAATCCAGGTCCAAGTGAAAAAATGGTAATTCATTTAACTGTAAATCTGCTATTGTCCATTAGCTCAAATATAAATACAAATGTGAACTTTCACAATAGAGAAAACTGAGAATTGAGTTCTTATTCTGACCTCTCCCACAACCTACTCACTGTGTTAACAATTGACATAGACTGGCTCACCTCTGACTCTTACTAACACTGTGATCATGTGCAAGTCACTCCACCTCTTGAACCTCCATGTTCTCATGAACCTGTTGACCAATTACCTCTTTTCCAGAACTGAGACAGATACCAGAGGTAAGCTTCATAGAACCAGAACACTGTGAATGCTCAATAAGCAGAAGCTATTAGAAATATCGTGACATCCCTGGGCTCAAAATGCTGTTGTCAGCCTGCTTAGTGTCTATACATATTCCCAGGTGACATGCAGTGATATTTTGTTTATATTCCAACAAATAAAGCTTGCCTGAAGATCAGAGTGCAGAACTAAGACACTAGTTAGCCACACAGCTAGTTAAGAGCTAAGGTAAAAGTTAGCCACACACCTAAGCCACTAGCTAGCCAAAGAGGAGAGGCAGTGGTGGCTACACCTTTAATCCCAGCACTCAAGATCACATGCCTTTAATCCCAGCATTAAAGAGAAGTATAAAACAGGAGATCAGTGCAATCTCAGGGCAGTGTGAGGTTTGGTGGAGAGTTTTGCAGTCTGCAGTCACTCTGAGGACAGGATCCCACGCCCTTGGTCTGAGTCTTGGTAGAGGTAAGAACTTTCTAATGGCTTGGCTACTTTGCTTTTCTGATTTCAGCTTGAACCCCCAATATGTGTCTCTGGGTTTTTATTATTCATGCTAGAGTGACACTCATTCAGTCAGTGAAATATTATGAGGAAATACGTGTATGTATGTATGTGTGTGTGTGTGTCTATGTATGTGTACATATATGTGTGTCCATGTGTACATGTGTGTATTGTGCATATGTGTGTGTGTGTATGTTGTGTGTGTGTGTGTGTGTGTGTGATGTGCACAAGCACATGGATGTCCTATGAACCCAGAAGAGGCTATCAGCTGCTATGGAGCTAGAGTTATAGACAGTTGTAATTCACCCACTGGTGGGTGATTAAACTCTGGTCTTCAGAAAGAGCACCAAATGCTGTAAACCCCTTAGTCACCTCCCAAGCCTACTTATGACATTTTTATGAAGATAAAAATGGATAAATATATTTTCTTATCATACTTTCTTAATGATATCTAGATGGAGAAAAACTTATACATATTATTCCATTTACACATAATAGCCAATAAAGTTTTGTCAGAATAATTTGAAGATAATAATTTGGGGGAGGGCAAATGACAGAAGTTTCTGAGGCAAGACACAGAAAGGATGTCTCAAACTGCTTTCTACCGGGATCAAGGGTTCAGGCCAACACTGAAGTCAAATAGCTGAAACTAGAGAGAAGGCAGCAGTCTAGAGTTGGGGGGAGAAGCAGGATGGAGAGAGTGGGAACAATAAGCAGCAACAAAAAAGCCACAAAAACTTTAAAAACTACAACAAAACATCTGTCTGTCTTGAGTAGCTGGAGCTAGCAAGATGTGGTGAGACTTTTTCTTCAAGGTCTTGTAAACCTGAAAATGAACTTCCTGTACAGAAGTATAATATTTGAGAACTCAGTCAATTTTGCTAGCTTTTTTTTAAGAAATACAGAGCTACAGTGGCAATGGTGTTTTAGTATCACAGTCTAGGTAAATCCTCTGAAGAAATAAGCTTGAGCCTTCACTTTCCTTTCAACCCCAACTTGTAACAGCACAAAGCTGATGTATAAAGATTGCATAACCATCTGGGTATCACTGTAACAATATGCATATATACAAATTCCAAAAGAAGGGGACACTTTTGGAAAAAATACCTATCTCTTAGAGAAAAATCACTGTGTTTTAAAAATAACTACAAGTAGAATTTTAAAAATAATCACCCAAATAAAACAATTCCTTAAAACCTACATTAAGGCAACGATAATCTATTCTCAGAAGCTCAATCAGTGAACATATGGTCTTTTCCCACAGCAGTAATGCCTGTCATGTGAACATCCTTTCCATTAAATACTCTAAGTGATCTCTTACTTTTGTAAGCTTATTTTCTTGAAGTTGTTTCTTTTAAGAGTTTCCTTGGGCTGCCATTAGAGGGCATGAAAGAATAATGTGCAGACCAAAGTCAGATGCACCAAAACTCTCGAAGAAAGAAAGGAACAACTGCCAGTCTGCCTCCCTTTGAAAGAAGAGTTCACTCCCCACCTGTCCCAAAAAGCAGTAGTGGAAACAATTTGTATGCAATAACCAGTGATTATAGCAGTCTTCTATGAAAAAATTAAGGTCCTGATGACTATTTCAAGTCAACGACAAACCGAATTATTAATGTTCATAGAAGCATGTTTTCATCATTTGAAAGTTAGATCTTATCTAATAGGAGTTACTGGGGTACATGTCTAAATATAAGAAAGAAAGAAAGAAAGAAAGAAAGAAAGAAAGAAAGAAAGAAAGAAAGAAAGGAGAGAAAGGAAAGGAGAGGGAGGGAGAAAGGAAAGAGGTAGGGAGAGAGAAGAAAGAAAGAAACAAAGAAAGAAACAAAGAAAGAAAGAAAGAAAGAAAGAAAGAAGGAAGGAAGGAAGGAAGGAAGGAAGGAAGGAAGGAAAGAAAGAAAGAAAGAAAGAAAGAAAGAAAGAAAGAAAGAAAGAAAGAAAGAAAGAAAGGTTATATACAGCTGGTGAGCAGTGAAATATCAAATTTTGGTTCATGGTCAGAAAAAATACATAAAAGAAAAATAATACAGAGACATATTGTTCTTTGAAAAGTTTAGGATCAATTTTGTGGCTTCAAGATCTACCCCATCATACCAACCTCCCTGTGGTGTCCCTATGAAGCTCCCTTTTAATCCCTTTTAAACCCAGTCAAAAAGGACTGTTTTGCAAAGATGGACAAATGACCCAAATCTTCTTAGGCTATAAATCATTTGACATTTGAAGGGACTTTAAATCCATATTCGCTTTTTAAATGTCCATATTCAAAATTTATGAATTAAGTGGACACATCTACAAATAAGGGCACAATTCTTCCCTATAATAAATGTAAAAGAAGTCATCACTAATCCAGTAAGCCCATTCTTTTAACTTGTGGAGGGGAAATGTATAGTTTATGTTTCATAATATAAACCCTTTCTTATACAAGATACAGTTTGGGTAAAAATTATGGATTTCCAGAATAAATTTATGATAGCTGTCCATTGCTTTAATTTATAAAACAGTAAAATCCCAAGATCCCCCTCAAAACAGCCACAATATGTTTCTATCGTACTAGCAAGACTGTTAAGACTCCCTATAGGGCACTTGGACTTAAAACCTATAAATTTCCTGCTTAAATTTTCTAACAGGAGAAACTAGGGATACATATGAGAACATAAACCCACCTTTCAGCAATAGGTCTGTGTAAGTCTGTATTGCTGAAGGGTATAACAGAAGTCGTAAAGGACAGGAGTTATAGTGAAAAGGACTCAGACTTCATGCTTTGTTTGTAAACACAGAACTCAGAAAATGCAGAGACAGATGGGAAAAATACCTTCAAATACCTGTGATGGGAAGCGGTCTCTTAGCAAGCCAATTCCCCCACAGACCCATTCTGACTAACCAACAAAAGTATCTGACAAATGTTCAACAGATATAAATGGAAGAGGTTGTAAACAATTATGTATCCTATGTATTTCATTTTTATTAAATGGGCACAATTATTTAAAATTAAAATAATAGATTAAATTCTAATAAAAATATCTAAGATACTTTGTTATTTCCTATATCTAGTAAATGTAGAAAACATGGATAAGTAGCTAAGAGGTGTTTAGTGTCCTTTATCTAGATTGGAAAAATAACCATTGGCAAGTGATGTAATACTAGAACGGTCGCTGTCACCGAATCCTCCTTGATATGCATTTACCACGTCCATCCTTTCTAAAGCTGTGAATACATCTGCACCTAATAAGCTGTTCTCAATCTCATCTGTCCAGTGTGAGTGTAGTGTGTTCTGTCATCTCTTCTGGTAGGATAGTTTCCCTTATCAACAAAAGAAAGTAGGGCATCAAGCAAAGCATTTTACATTTGTTACCATAATCAAACAAAGAAAGGAAGGTGCAGTATGGACACAGAAATCCTGAGGCAAATCTTGCCTCCTCTCTTAAGCCACACAGCTTTCTAAATCAACAAAATAAGGGAGGTCCTCATCCTTACCTCAAATTGACTTTGCATGAAATGACTGGAAAATTCCTAGGCACATAGCAGAAACAGGAGGCCTAACCAAGCCTGTCTTGCTTACACAGTGGCATTGGTGATTAATAACACATCACAAAGCCATCTTCAGCATCTTCATCACTTCCTTGGCTTTCCAATCACATTTTCTTTTTTCGCATCAAGTGCCACCACCACCACCACCCCTGCCCCATCTGAAGCCTCCCCAGGTTCTGACAGATTGGAGACTCCTTTCTTTTATTTTTATTTATATTTTCACACATTTTTATAATGAAGTTTACTTTGTCCACACCTCATTCCTTTCTCCCAGCCTTCTCCCTCTCTTTGTAGAACACTTCGTGGCAGCAAGACTCAGGAGTATCTGTCATTCTACACCTGATTTTATTCCTGTATGAGTGACAACTTATCTGCCAACCGGCAGGGTTAAGGGTCTCCAGGAACATTTCTAAGAGGTCCAGATAAGAAAGTGAGATGCTTCAGGTATTTCTCAGGCCTCTACACAAGTGACAATGAAAAAGTTACCTTATTTTTCTGTACCTCAGTTATGCCAGCAATGAAATAAGAAATTGGGGCCTATTCTGGCTCTGCCTCTAATCATATAAATCTTAATAAGATTCTAATATTTTGTTTATAATGGAATTTTGCTTATCACAAAAAGGAAACTATTGATTAAATATTTAATTATCACATATATTTCATTTTTCCTTCTCTTTGACAAAGGTTGCATGCTACAAAGAGTTGTTGGCAGATCTTGCAATAATTTTAATATATTCCATATAACTCCATCAATAAATTTTTAAAATTAGTTCTGACATTTAAAAATTCTTGTCAAAACATATAAAAATCATTATTCCCCATAAATATAAAATAAAGGTAATCACTTTCAAAAATAAAGGAAAATAAAATCCTATCTTATAGCACAATATTTTATTATTTGTAACCTACCTTATATGCCATCCTATAGCCTTCATCCAGTAGCTGATGGAAGCATAAGCAGAAACCCACAGCTAAACACCGCACTGAACTCCTGGAATCCAGTTGCAGAGAGGGAGGAGTGATGAGCAAAGGGGTCAAGACCAGGCTGGAGAAACCCACAGAAACAACTGATCTGAACAAGGGAGAGCTCATGAACCGCAGACTGATAGCTGGGAAACCAGCATAGAACCAACCCAGACCCCTGATCATGGATGTCAGTTATAAGGCCTGGGAAATATATGGAGCCTCTGGCAGTGGATCAGTATCTGTCCCTGGTATACCAATGGACTTTGGGAGCCCATTCCACATAGAGGGATACTCTCTCAGCCTAGACACATGGGGGAGGGGGCCTAGGCCCTGCTCCAAATGATGACAGCCTTTGAAGATCCCCCATGGACGGCCTCCCCTTCCCTGGGAAGCAGAAAGGAGATGGGATAGGGGGTAGAGGGCAGGGGAGGAGGGAAGGGAGAGAGAACTGGGATTGACATGTAAAACAAGCCTGTTTCTAATTTAAATAATAAAAAAGAATGTTTTCCCTGGGTTTCCCCAGCATGGTCTAGACCCCTTTGCTCATCACTCCTTGCTTTCTGCAACTTGATTCCAGGAATTTGGCTCAGTGCTTAGCTGTGAATATTTGTTTCTGCTTCCATCAGCTATTATTACATTTTTGTGCATTTTCCTTTCTATGGATCTGATTTGCACCACTTAGGCTCATCCTGTCTGTATAATTGTGTAGCACATATTTCCCTTTTAAAATAAACATTTTTCAGTTATGAACAACATTTTATAAACATAAAAATGAATGTTTTCTTATAATAGTCACAAAAGTATATGCTGTACCATGTTTTAAAATTATAGGAGAGTTTCTTTATTAAAATAGGAATGTCATTCTAACTCCTGTTGCACACATTTTAATGTAATATTTTATTCATTACAATTATTTTTTGTAATTTTTTATTAGTCCAAATTAGGAACAAGCTTTCTTCACATGTCAATTGCTCCTCCCTCTCCCTACCCTCCCCCCAACCCTCCTCCCCAACCTCCCAACTGCCCCCCACCCCATCCACCCTCCACTCCCCAGGCTGGGTAGGGCCCTCAACAGGGACTCCCCAAAGTCCACCACATTATCCTGGGCTGGGCCTAGGCACTCCCCCATGTGTCTAGACCAAGAGTGCATCCCTTCACTTGAGATGGTCTCTCAAAGTCCCTCTTACACCAGGGAAAAATACTAATCCACTGTCAGGGTCCCCCTAGAGTGCAGAGGCCTCCTAATTGACATCCATGTTCAGGGGTCTGGATAAGTCCCTGCTGTCCTCCCAGACAGCAGTCTGGGGTTGATGTGCCCCCCCCCTTGTTCAGGCCAGTTGTTTCTGTGGGTTTCACCAGCCTGGTAGCAACCCCTTTGATCTTCATTCCTCCCTCTCTGCAACCGGGTTCCAGAGTTCAGTTCAGTGTATATCTGTGGGTGTCTGCCTCTGCTTCCATTAGCCACTAAATGAGGGCTCTGGGTGGCATAAAAAGTAGTCATCAGTCTCAACATAGGGGAAGGGCATTTAGGTTATCCTCTCTACCATTGCCTAGATTGTCAGTTCGTGTCAGCCTTGTAGATCTCTGGAAACCTCCCCAGTGCCAGATCTCTCCTCAGAACTATAATGGCTCCCTCTGATATAGTATCTCTCATCCTGCTCTCCTCTATTCTTCCCCCAACTCAACATTTCTGCTACTCCGTTTTTCTCCTCTCTCCTCCTCTTCTCTTCCTCTCATTCTGGCAGCTCCCTCTCCCCTACCCTCATGCTCCCAATTAGCTCAGGAGATCCTGCCCCTTCCCATTCTCTGGGGTCCATGCATTTTTCCCTTAGAGTCCTTGTTTCCTACATTCTTCGGTGAGGAGGATTGTAGGCTGGTAATCCTTTGCTCTATGTCTAAAATTCATATATGAGTGAGTACATACCATGTTTGTCTTTTTGTGAGTGGGTTACCTCACTCAGGATTGTTTCTTCTAGTTCTATCCATTTGCCTGTGAATTTCAAGATTCCATTACTTTTTTCTGTTGAGTAGTACTCCATTGTATAAATGTACCACATTTTCTCTATCCATGCTTCAGTTGAGGGGCATCTAGGTTGCTTCCAGGTTCTGGCTATTACAAACAATGCTGCTATGAACATGGTTGAACATATGTCCTTGTTGTATGAATGTGCATTATTTGGGTATATGCCCAAGAGAGGAATTGCTGGATCTTGAGGTAGACTGATTCAGATTTTTCTTAGCAACCACCACACTGATTTCCAAAGTGGTCTTATAAGTTTGCACTCCCACCAGCAATGGAGGAGTGTTCCTTTTTCTCTACATCCTCTCCAGCATAGATTGTCATTGGTGCTTTTGATTTTAGCCCTTCTGGCCAGTGTAAGATGATATCTCAGAGTTGTTTTGAGTTGCATTTGATGACTTCATTACAATTCTTTAGGCAAATTGTTGAAATTGTTTTGAGCTTTTAACAATTTTTCAGAGAGCAGGACATAGATGCCTGGTAATCTTGGCACATCTGTGAGACATGACTCTCCAACTAGTGCTTAAGTATCAGAACACAATACATTGCTGGAAAATGGCTGATGAATCATTGGGAAGGAATGGCTCAGGAATCATCAACAAAGACTTGCTTAAGACTCTTTACCACACTCTTTCTTGGGTGCTCTCTCTTTTCCTAAAGCAAGCCTACAGTAGTTTCAATTCCACGACAATTTCAATCACTCTCAACTCAAATAAGTGCTTTAAATTTTACTAAAGTTTAAAATAATACTTAATAATCAAATGACTTAGTAATTCCACGACAATTTCAATCACTCTCAACTCAAATAAGTGCTTTAAATTTTACTAAAGGTTAAAATAATACTTAATAATAAAATGACTTAGTAATTACTTAGTAATTTTGCAAATAAATAATTGTATTGCCAATTTAAAAAACTTATTCAGTGCTCAAGTCAAAAAGGGTAGTCTTCTTACTGTTCAGAAACTAATTTCAATCCAGAATGGAAAATCCAGAATAAAGAATACTGAAGAAACATTAACAGTCAGTCTGGAGCTGTAGCTTTTTATAGTGAAAAAATAATATATTAGAAAACAGACATAAAATGCTTACTGTCATAGAACAACAAAACAGCTGTGTAGAATTTTTGTACTGGGCAAACTTCTATGCATTCATAGTACAAAATAAAAGTTATTTGTTGTCCTTAATCTCCACCTTATTTTATGAGGAAGATATCTATATGAAATTAAGTCATATCACTTAAGTAGTAAATAAAACGAAGTGAACATACTTAGGAAAGCCTGCCATCACAGAAAGGTAAAGTGTATCACCCAAATGTTTTTCATTAACAGTTGTACTACATATCTACACAAATAGTTCTTCATTAAATAAAAGCAACTATTTGTGCTATAAGAATGAACTTTATAACAAGGGGATGTTTTTAATTAACTGTTTTAGGGAGAAATCCATGTGCATCTGTTTAAGGGGTAACAAGGATTTATTAAGATATGAAAATGGGAAAATATACTCACGAATACAGGATATGGTAAATCCAGTTGCAGAGTCTTTGGAAAGCTGGGGACCTATCACACCTGCTTCAGGCCTCTGGACCTGGTCTTCACCACCCAAGAGAGCACAAGCTCCTCCCCCTTTCCTTCTAAGAGGTCACTTCAGCAGATGAGAAGCAAGACCTCTATCAGGCCAGATAGCCCAAGGTCATAGGAGAATACCCATGGCACACTGCCATCTGATTCTTCTATCTAACACCTGATGACTGGAGGGCCCGAATTTATTTGGTTTGGTTGTGAAGTACACTTAGCCTTCTACAAGTACTACCAGTTTGAAAGAGAGAGTCTAAGGGTTCAAATATAGCATCCTAAAGGAAATGTCTATCACAAGGTTATAGAAAATGCCTCATTACAGCACTTAAAAAAGTAAATGAAGGAATTAATGTCTAAAAGAATCTTCAAATTTGTTCTCAGCCAAAACAATAACTGACTCTGTGACAGAAAATGTTTTGGGAGTAGAAGAAATTAGAGGCAGGTAGTAAATGGGAAAAAAATTGTTATTCTAGAGATCTTCCTAAACAATATATATGTATATATATACATATATATTGTATATATATAATATATATACACTAAAATAAACAGAATGCAGAATAATTCTGTCATATCTGGTATCTTGAGAAACAACCACTAGCAGGAATAAAATACTACATAGGGGATGTTATTCGATATTGATGTATAAACCTGAATTTTAATTAGAATCATCTAATATTCTTTCCAGTGCAGAACTATAAAATATGTTGATACCTATAAACAGTCTACCTCTTTTAAATGAAGAAACACAGGGGTAAACACTTTGAAAGGAAGAACAAATTGTAGGCACAAGCACAGGTAAAGTCTTTTGAGGTCACACACCATACCTACTAATAGAAGGAAAGCCTTCTAAGAAATGTATCTAGTTTCAAGTCTAAGGGGAAAATGTCTAAAGCAAATGTTGAACATGGTCCTTCTGGGTAAAAATGGAACAATGCAGAATTCTGAGAATCATTCAAGGGAGCCATAGAAGAAACAACATGAGTTTCAGAAAGAATAAAAACTGGGAGAAGGGAAAGGCATGGGGGAAAGATGAATAATTTTACCCAAGAGTGTTCTAATCAATTAGATCACAAGGATCTGTTTTTAAAAGAATGAAAACCAACAGGCTGAAGATTATAGTGACTCAACCTTGACTGGCTCAGAGGACAAAAAAAAAAAAAAAAAAAAAAAAGACTCTCGCTTTCCCAAAAGAATTCTTCTGCTGGATCACCAAATAGGCAAGATGCATATATGATCAATATTTTAAAGGGAAAGATAGAACTAGAGTGTCATCATTTGCAATGGTCCTAAAAAGTAATAGATTTCAACACCAGGCATCATCATTATCAGCTGGTGTTAGAAAAAGTAGAGGTAAAAACAGCATCAAAAACTACTGTTGAAAGTAGACCCAAAGTGAGCAAGTCTGACCCAAACAAACCTTTGAACAAATCTGCTAGGGGTTCAGGGAACACAAGAAGTTGGTTGGTATGATCAACCTTCTCCCAGGATTGCCAATAAATAAACCGGATGATTAAAAAAGATGAAGAGAAGAACTGCAGGTTAAAAGACAGATATAATACTTAATCTCGGTATTTGCTCAAGATTAAACTAGTGTCTCTTGTAGATACTAAAGTGGTGAAACTATAAGATAGTGAAATAATTGTTCCCTCAGAAAGAGAAAGTAAACTCCAATAGGTATACAGCAGTTAAGGAGTTTCCTGTTCTATTTCTTCAGCCAGCTGCTGCAAAGCATATAGGCTTTGAAATAATCCATATTATTTCACACATTTCTTTCTTTTCTTTTTTTTTTGACTCCTGCATTATTTATAGCAAGAGTTTTAAGGGAAATTTAGGAGAGATAATTCAAAAGTAATATTGCATAATGAGATGATGCTTTTTAAAGAACCAGCAGATAAAAAGGACCAGAAATGTTCACGAAAATAATTCATCAGGATGAATGTGTAAAATACAGTCCCATCTTTGAGGTGGGGTTAAACTGATGCAGAACTTGCACACAATAAGATCCAAAATCCAGTATTTTTCCATTCATTTATTTAGTTCATAAATAAAGTCATGCATAATTATGATACAGAATACAGTATTTTCACAATGGCATGGCTAAATTAAACCAATTAACATGTTATATCACACATACTCATCATTTTTGTTTTGAGAACACTTAAAGTATACTATCTCACAACTTTTAAAATATAGCATATTGTTATCAAACCATATTTATCATGCTCTCTGTAGACCTCAAGACTTCAGAGAGTCCATGCCTCTTGTCCAACTGCAGTTTTATATCCTTAAACCAATCGTTTCCCCATTGTTAAAAGTCCCACATTGAAGCCTAATAGTCACAATTCTGCTCTCTGTTCCCATAAGTTCATCATTTCTAGGTTACACATAAAATTGAAATTGTGTGACATTTGTCTTTCAGTGTGTCACTTATTTTTTTGGCAAGCATATAACTTTACTACTTACTAAAGATGAAATCAAATTTGCATGCACAGGTGAGCACTCACTGAAACACCTTGGATTCATCACATATTTGAGTTTCAATTAGCATATATATATAATATATATATTATATATATGTAGAGAGAGAGAGAGAGAGCAATAATGGCAATATGTTATGCATCAATAGCAGCAACAGTTTTTCCAGGTTCTGCAGTCCTTTGAACAAAATTGTAGAGACATCCAGCACACTCCATTTTAAAAAAACAAAAAACAAACAAACAAACAAACAAAAAAGTGAAAAACAGAATCCCAGAAAACAGCACAGTTCTGTTACTCTTGTGGTACTTGGCACCATTTTTTTTATTAGTTTCTCAGTCATCATCTGGGAGGAAACCATTCTGAGCAACATCAAAAACATTTCATAAGAATACCTGCTCTTTGTCTCCCTGACTGCTCTGTTTTCATTATGGTCTGGTGTTAACATTTTTCTATTATTCATCGGACTAAATGACCTGCTTGCTTGTTCTCTATTTGAGAACGGAATATTTTTAAAAACATTAATTATTTTACAAAAAAAGTTTAAAGGGTGTATCTCAGGGGCAAAACATGTGCCTAGAATACAGAAAAAGAAGGTGTGGGAAACACTTTAAAAAAACAAAACCTTTGATAATCCAAATGAGACTTCTTTTGCTTCAAATAAACATATTTTCTTAAACCAGGTATCAGATTCTGGAATTAAAATAAGGCTTTAAGATACAGTCTAAATTAACCATCAAGAATCACTCATAAGCAATAGCTATTGCATTTTATTTGTATAAAAAGTAGGCTCTAAAGTATTTTAAAACTGGATTTTTTCCATATGTGGCATGGATCCAGGCACACTACCTGCAGTCATCCTCCATTCTTCCTCCATTCCAGTTATCAAAATCACATCCAAAATCCAGGCTTTATCTGGATCCGATATCTCGTGTCCAGGTCCAGTCTGGATGCAGTCATAACCCTAGCCTGCCTACATCATCTCTAATACCCAAACCTAGGAAAGGTTCCACATCCTGTGTGCCAGTTGATCCTGGCCAATCGAGACTGTGTTTTTCTCAAGCCCCTGTAACACATCATTAGAACTAATTCAATCTGGTGGATCTCTCAACCCCTAGTCCACCTGTATCATATCCGACCCCCAGGGTAAGCCTGGGTTTCACATCTGTGTGTGGATCCAATATGGTGATTCCCTAAATTTTGCCTATGCACGTCATTCCCTAGCTTCAGATCTTGCATTGGTATCACAACCTGTAAGTACATTGGCCTAACCTGAAGCGACTCTGAATCTCACATCAGACACACAGCATATTAAATAAGTCTATATCTCTAAGACTAATCAAAAAAGACAAAAGCTATGAAAGACCAAGATGGTATATCTGCCACAAAATCCAACATTCCCAAAGAAATGTTATCCAGATATAGACACTCAGAGTAACACCAGGACACAGAACTTAACAATCATAAACTTCATCCAAGAATTCAAGAAGTTTAAAGAAGATACCAACACTTCAATGAATTAATGAGAATAGCAATAAAAGTCTGAGAGTTGTTAAAGAAAGCACAAACATATAACTAAATGAATGGTAAAGACAGTCCAGGATTTGAAAACTGAATTCAATACAGAAATTGACATACTAAAGAAGACTCACACTGAAATGAGAATTGAATTGACAACTTCAGTTACCCAGAGGGAAAACTCAGGAGAAAGACTTAAAAGAAACTCAAACAGGTAGAAGAAAGAATATCTGAGACTTAGAGATAAAGTAGATAAATTGGGCACAAGAAAATATTAAGAAAAAATTAAACACATTCAGGAAACATGTAGGATGTATGGGACCCATAAAAATATCCAATCTTAGGACTATAGGCATTGATGGAGGAAAAAAAATCCCAGGGTAGTGGCATACATCAGATCTTCAATAAGATGATAGAAGAAAATTTTCCCAAATTAAGGAAAGACAAACATACAGGGTTATAGAAATAATGAGCACACAGAACACCAAAGACACGACCAGAAAAGAAACTCCTTTAGGCATACTATTTAGTTAAAACATGGAGAACAAATAAAAAGGCCATGAAAAGCTACAAGGGAAAACAAAGTCATGCATGAAAGAAAAAGACATCAAATGAAACTTTAAAAGCTAGAACAAAAGCAATCTACTCCAAGTTCTAAAAGACCCCAGTTACCAATAGACTACTGTACCCAGCCAAACTGTCTGCATATTTGAAGGAGAAAGAAAATCTTTTCATGATAAAACTAGCTAAAACATTCCATGTCCATCAAACCAGGCCCGAAGAAAATATTGGAAGAAACACTTCAAACTGAAGAGAGGAATAAACATAGTCAAGAGATTGAAGAAATAAAATAAATGAAGCTGTAACTAATGAAATGCAAAATATGACAAAGAACAAAAATGGCAAGAAAAATAATAGAATAAATGACTGCAACCAATACAACTTTTCAATAATAGATGGATGGCCTCAGTTCCCCAATCAAAATATGCAGGTCACTGAAATAGATTTGGGAAATAGAATAGATTTTGCAGGTGGACTGGAACATGTGGGGAACCCACTCCTGAAACTGCCTGGATGGCCAGAAACCAGAAGCAGGACAGCCCAGAGACTCTGTATAGAACCAAATACAGCTGGCAAATAAAATAAGCTAATAAAATGATCTCTAATGATACTCTGCCTACTTATAGATTAGTGCCTATCCCAGTTGTCATTAAAGGGCTGTCATCCAGGAACTAGTGGTAGCAGATGCATGCAACCCAGCAGGAGGAAAAGGGTCCCAAGTGCAGGCAAAAGAATTAGAGACACCAACCCAAGACACACAATCCTGTTGTTGGGAGTCCCAGAAGAACACCAAGCTGCACAACCAAGAGGTATATGCAGAGAACCTAACTCAGACCCATACAAGGTCTGTATTTGTCTCTTCAGTTTCTGAAGTCCTGCTTAGTTGATTCTGGAGTCCATGTTCTCATGGTGCCCTTGACCTCTGTCATCATTGACAGAAGAGAGATATCGTTTATAATCATCTTCCCTTAGGCTTAATAATAATTGATAAACAGTTATCTTTTATAACATATTTACTCATAGACCCCATAACCCATTTTTTCAGAATCTAGAAGCATATGACAGCCTTTTCTCAACCTGGTTACTTTTGTGGTTTCAAGGACTCTAGAACAAAACAAAATCTCCAAGGCAGCCTGGGCAGAGTGCCATGTCCCAAGCAGTATATCATTAACTTTTAGTGGTTAGAGAGAAAAAATCCTCAGGACAAAGCTGCTGCAAGCATTATTCAATTTCTGGCATAATATGTTTTATATATTTATAGAATTTGTTTGATGTCTAATCTTGAATTTTTTTCCTCCTTGGTCATGAGACACCACAGTAGCCCTACACTAGCTAACTTTTCTAAGTAAGGGAGGTCCTGACACCTTATTCTTTTTTTCTTTTCTTTTTAAATTTAAATTAGAAACAAGCTTGTTTACATGTCAATCCCAGTTCCCTCTCTCTCCCCTCCTCCCCTATCCCCCACTGACCCCCTATCCCATCCCCTTTCTGCTCCCCAGGAAGGGTGAGGCCTTCCATGTGGGATCTTCAAAGTCTGTCATATCATTTGGAGCAAGGCCTAGACACTCCCCTGTGTGTCTAGGCTGAAAGGGTATACCTCTATGTGGAGTGGGCTCCCAAAGTCCATTCTTGTACTAAGGATAAATACTGATCCACTACTAGAGGCCCCATAGATTAACCAGACCTCCAAAGTGGCATCCACATTCAGGGGGTCTCGATCAGTCCTATGCTGGTTTCCCAGCTATCAGTCTGGGGTTCATGAGCAACCCCATGAGCAACCCTTTGTTCAGGTCAGCTGTTTCTGCTGACACCTCATTCTTTTGTCATTTTTTATACCATTCTTTGCCCATCAGTATAAGTCCCTGTGTAGGGCAGAGGTAATTTCAGCTAATCTAATTTTGTTGCTGTATATGCCATGTGATTGCCTTAATGCATAGTAGCAAGAGTCTTACAATCTGATCTGTAGCCAACTCCTCTAGCCCACCAGATCAAGCTGACCTTTTTAAGTTACTCTGTTTTGATTATCTTGTACCTGAGCAAGTACAGGGGCCGATGTTTTAAGGATATCTCAAAGCAGCATAGATAACTCTGGATTCTTTATGTGTCAAAAGCTCCAAGGTTTAAGGAAGACCTTCAAGTAGACAAGGATGTCTTCCTAAAAGCAGGAAGGGAAGTATGCTCAGGACATTCTTGGGAAAGCTTAGAAATAGTACTTCTGGGAAAAAACACAAATGATTCATAAGAAATTTCCTATCAATCCAATATACCCAAATTGTACAAATATTAAAAGAAACCCCCAAACATGCAACATGTGAAGATCAATACCAAAAGTGGCCCAGTGGCCATCATGTGGCTCAGCTTTGCAGGATCTTTGTCAAGCAGCTATGCTGACTTCATGACTTTTGACATTCCCATCAGATATAGCTCTGCCATGACTGGGTTGTGCAAGTGCACTTAATGTCCAAATAAGAATACTTACTCACCCTTTAAACAAGATCAAATTCATCATTTGCAATCCTTGATTAAAACATTGGTGATGCCGGGCTTTGGTGGAGCATGACTTTAATACCAGCACTCAGGAGTCAGAGGCAGGCAGATCTCTGTGAGTTTGAGGCCAGCCTGATCTACAAGAACTAGTTCTAGGACAGCCTCCAAAGCCACAAAAAAATAAAAAATAAAATAAAACATTGGTGACAATGTTGAATTTCACTCTCTAGTTACAGAGATCAGATGTAACATTTGATAGTACTAAATGACCATGTGTGAAAAATAACATATTGAAATATATGCACCACCAAAAAACTAAAAATATACATGCATACAGATTGTGAAAGACTACTGTGGATTTTACTGAAAGAACTGAAGGACAAGAAATAGAAATAAACAAAGAGAAAGAAGAGAGAGGACAAGAGAAATATTACCCAGTTTTTGTGGGCAAATGTTGGTTTGTATATTAATGACTTTATCTCTGCTATTATAAATAAAACAAAGTTTGAAAGATATATTTAAAAATTCTAGTATAATAACTAAAATGCAAAGAGTAACAACATAGAAATTATCTAAAAGTCAAATAGCAATTCTGAAGTTGAAAATTACAAAACCTAAGCCTACCCATGGTGGCACAAACATGTAATCCAAGCACTTGGGAGACAGAGGCAAGTGGATCTCTATGAACTCAAGGCAAGCCTGGTCTCCCTGAGGAATTCCAAGATATCCAGGGCTTCATAATAACACTCTGTCTCAAAAGACTTACAATAACTAAAGCAAAAATTCACTAGTACTTCCAAAAAGCACAATAGAACAGGCTTAATAAAGAATCAGGGCATTTAAAGAAAGTGTCCCCATTTTCTTTTTAAGTTTTGCTTTTGTTTAGGGGGGTGTTTTTCATTTGTTTGTTGAACAACCTGTTACTAACCCTAACTAGCATGATCACCATATTAAAGAGTTGCTACTAGGCGTTGGGCTTTCCATATGGACATAGAATGCTGAGGTCAAGATAGACTTTGACAAGTGTATAAATGTAATGCTATAGCATTAGTGCTTCCACCAGGAATCTTCCTGAAGGGGCAAACAGTACCACATTATTTTTCTGCAATGCACTTCAGATCCACAGTGATCCTGTACATGAGTGCCAGTGTGTAGGCACTCTCAGACACTAAGTTGGAAGTAGATCAGTTTCAAGTCCACCAAAGAGCTGGACTGAGAGAAATAGAAAGAAGCCAGTTAAAAAGCCAAGAAGTCACAGTTTGTTTTTTAAGGGCGCTATGGATTGTTTGTTATAAGCCCTACTGTCTAGGTGGGGAAAAAATGATTTTTGACCAAGTTTTCAATTTTGTGGAGAAACAGATTTTTAGAGGTTCTTATCAATCTAAGATTGGGATATTTTGGTAGAAGAATTGGGCAACAGTCTTTCCAAAAACATTTCCTCAGTAAAGAATGGAAATTTAGAGTTGCCAGAAATCACAAAATCAAGAGTTGTCACAAAATAGAGGTCATTCCAAGGACAGTAGCCAAAGACTCGAATTTCAACTGAAGTTTGATCTATGGCTTTTACTTTTCTTAAGCCAATTTTAGTAACTTCTGTTACATGAAAACATGGGTTTTTACTCACTATATTATATATATATATATGTATATTATATATATATATATATTATATACATATATATGTGCATGCACACACATGCACATGTGCCCACACACAAACACATACACACACACACACACACACACACACACAGAGAGAGAGAGAAGAGAGAGAGAGAGAGAGAGAGAGAGAGAGAGAGAAAGATGATTTTTTTAGTTAATGGGTGTTTTGCCTGCATGCATGTCTGTGCACCATGTGTGTGCCTGGAGCCTTGTACTATAATATTTTATACTATCTAAGAAAAAGAATCTAACTCATGTTCTCTGGTTAATTTATGCTGAGAGATACCCAATGGTTCTCATAATTTTTTTAAAATTTGGCAGAAAAGACAGTGTGGTCTGTGTCTCCGGTAATTCAGCAAATACTTACCAAAAAGTAATCAGGGAAGTAATCAGGTAATAATCCCAGCACACAAGCATCAGAGACAAGAGGATTTCCTCAAGTTCAAAGCTAGGTTGGTCTATACAGCTAGTTCCAAACAGAGCTGTACAATGAGACACTGACTCATTATAGAAAAAAAATAATAATAAGGGAGTAAAATTTTAAATAAATAAACACTTTTATTTCCAAGTTTACCATAAATTTATCACAGATTGATGCTATTTAAATTATATATCTTATATGTAATATAAGTTATAAGTCATTTATATGTAACTTATTAATTATTTATTGTATCACATCTAAAGACACCTTTAGACTTTAGTAAACATTAACATTCAAGGACATTAACTAATGTGAAAATTTTATCTTAGTATCTATGACACCTCTTAAAATTATTATTCTACCTTTATTACATTATTATAGCTACCTGAAAAATGTTAAGATGGAGTGTTAGGAAAGACATCCTTTAATGGAATGCACACCAATGGAAATTTGAAAAAATCAAGAGCTTTCAAAACAATTACCAAAAATGTAAAGCACTCCTTTCCTCAAGTTTGAATAAGACAAAGCACAGAAGGGAGAGTAAAGCTCCTTCAGAAGAAAAACAAGAAGTATCAGAAGTTGCTAGAAGTTCAAGAGAAGAGAAATGACCCAATAGTAGTACAGAATAGTAACCTGGCAACCTTAGGTAATCATGGGCTATAAAACTTAGACAGTAGGTAATAAGGCATTAGAAATTCTTATGAGGTTGAGATGTCAATAGAATGTCTGAGGAGATTATCATAAGCCATTAGACAACTCAAAGATAGTAGTAAAAATTAAGAAAAATTCCCTTAAAATATAGCAGGTGACTTGATCAGAGCTGACATACAAATCACAGAGACATGAGCAAATCCTTGAGAAACACCTACACTCAGTGTCTTCTGCCCAGAGAGAACCAAAATGACAATAAAAAAGGAATAAAGAAAGGGAACAGGAAATAGAAGGCTACAGAGCTCCAGTATAAGCAGCGAGGTCAAAGGCTGCTCTGCCAGTTGGGTTAATGACAAGAAGCAAAACACTCCCTCTAAAGCTCAAGGATACCCTAAATTCTGCTTAAGAGTGATTTCAGTAAAAGAAGAAAAGCCACATTCCAGAAGAGAGAAGCTTGAAGAATTTTTCTGAATAAGCAATAATGCCAGAACCTAAAATAGCATGTCTGACCCAGACTGCTGCTCTGGTTTGGGATCACACTCTTTTTCCGAAGATATTTTTTTTAATTTTAACTGAAAATAATGCACAGCACAATACAGTCTTCTAATTATCAACACAATTACCTAAAATTGAGACCCAAAACAGGAGAAAGCAGTGCTATTCCCTTCTCAGAATAATGGCTCTAACATATTTCACAGGGAGAAAACCTTACTTAGTTTTATTTAACATTACTCTGACCAGCATTTCCATAACTTTGAAGTTTGATGGGAAAATGGAATCCCAATATAAAAGCGATAGAATGACAAATGTATGAAAGAGAATGCCATAAACTCCAGCACTCATGAATTAGAAGGAAGAACAAAGGCATGTGGTCTGGGAAACTGAGAGGCGGGCAAGGCATGGAGAGCAGATGTAAGCTGTGTATCATCTCGCTTCAGAGAAGAGGGGAGGAGAGCTGGAAGGGGTGGCGTGTCATGTGACTGAAGATCTTCCTGAATGCATGGTTAAGAACAGACACATTCACATAGTGCTTTGGAATGAGAAGAAAGCACTTTAATAACAGATTTTAGTTCAGAGGATACATATTAATTCTGAAAGACTACAAGAAAAGAGACTTGACAGGAACCGACATTGGTTTTGTGAGTTGAAAATTACCTGGGAGACAAGATACAGAAAAGCTTTGTAAATCAGAACTAGAATTCTCCTGCTCTTTAAATTATAGGTCACAGAAATATTTGATTTAACCAGTCGCTAATGGTGCCAGCCTGTCAGGCTGAAGATTGCTTACAGGAGTTGCTTACAATGCAAAATAATTACCCTGTTAAAATTAAGAAGGTTTAAAATGCATTTCCTTTTGATGGAATTAAGAAAGTCCTAATATTTAGAAAAAGGAAGTTAATATTAATTTTCTGAAGAGATAGACCTGCTTTAAATATATTTAAATAACAAAAGAACAATTTTTATCTTTACCTAAGAATTTAGGAAGGTGAAAGGAATGTGGAAAAAAATTTTTAATATTTGCAAGCATTTGGTAAATGTTAAAGGGTTGTTGTTCCGTGTGCTTATCAAAGTGCTTAAAGAGTAATTGCCGAGGTGAGAGAGGGAGAAGGAGGGATGAACAGAGTTCTCTGAATGCCTTTGCAACATCTATGCTTTCCCGTTTCATGCATCACCACTCCCTTTCTGAACTTCCAATGAAAACCCTTGTTTTTCCTATACAAGCACATAGAGTGAAATGAAAAGCTACCAGAACATTCTGTGGACCCTAAAAATTAAAAATGTCAAAACCACTTAACCACACATTTCCTACCTCCTGTGCTGTCCGCCTGAGTCAGCTAAAACTGACAGAGCCGACAGGACAAATACTGGGGAACTAAATTCAGGGCAGGCAGTGATGCAGTTTTTAGCTCAAGGCATCTTTGCTATGATAATCTATTATCTATTTGCCGGTATTGTTTATATTTGCGGAGAGTTTATTTTTATTTTTAATTCTCTTCCTTTGAGCAGCCAAAGGTCGACTCTCCTTTTCCAAACTAATTCCTCCCTGCGCTGAGGACATCTCTGAGAGTAGAGACCGAAGGTTATTTTCATCTACGGCAGCACTTACTCACAGGCAACAGCCTTAAAATAAGAGTCAAGGAATACCCTAAGCCCAAATATCTTTAAAACTCCTTGTCTTATTTTTAAACTTCCAGTTGGCTTTATACTCTTTTACCATAATATATTTGAGCTCAATCTAAAATAATTCTGCTAAAATCACTTCCCACAGTGGGACATTAATACTCCCACAAAACATGTGGCTTTTCATACCACAGTATCTAGCACCACAGGCTACCCAAAAGGGAAATATATTGAGCTTGTTTTTGGTTTGTATTTTTTTTAATATGCTGAAGATCTGAGCACTGTGCTCCTGAGCATGCTATCACACTGACCCTTTACAAACTTTTCTACAATGCAACATTTTTAAAGATGATTATACTAGCAAACAAATCTCATCTAAGGAGAGTTTGGCCCTAGAGAAAAGGAAAACATTCTCTGGGACACATGAAACATGACATTTCTTTCACACGATAAGTCTATTCAAATAATCAAACTGACTGAACTAAAAGCAGACAGGCAGGAAGCACTCATGAGTGGGAATAATGTACTGCAATCAAACCCAGGTTCTGTTTTCTGCAGTGAGATGTGCATGCAGGGTTCCCTCTGCTGACTCCTCCCCATCTCCATGCATCTCTTAATGAAGGTCATGCAACCTTCTAATATTAAAAGATTCATTAGGAAAGATTTTAAATTATCTAAGCAGGTTTTCCTCCTAAATTGATGATTAATGCCATTAATCAAGGGAGAGTTTCCTTGCAGGTCTACTAAACAGATGGATCTGGAAGCAAATGCATTGTTTTTAACAAGGAAAAGTGCACATATTCCCGGTTAGTAATGAGGTATTTACTGTGCATTTTAAGCAGCTATGTTGCCAAGTGGGAAGAAATTTAAATTATACAAAACTAGGTTTTAACAAATTCTTTTCTGCTTTGATATAGTAATGCATGCTGTGGTTGAAGGGTGACCACTCGGGCACCCACCAGCATCCTCACATTGCTTTTCCGCCTTTTCTTTAGTTTCTGTGACCCACATTCCTCCCCACATGCTTTTTTGTTGCCTTTTCCCTTTCCTACCGGTGTCCAACTCATTTCATCCTTAGTTCGTAGCCCCCTAATCCTCAGGGAAAAAGAGTGCCATTTAGAAATAATTCAAATTTTCCTGCATGTTCAAAGATTTTCCTTTTAAATGGATTCAATTTGCTTAGTCTTCAAATAAAATTCTAATTATTGTACATTAGCAGCTGTTTGTGTTCTTTTCTCTAATATCTGAGGGAGATTCGTTGTGATCCTATTCATTCATGAGTCAATAGAATACAACAAACTCAATTTCAGGTACGGCTTGGCTTCCAAAAAAGAGAAACTGGGCTAGATACCGAGTTCCTGCCTATGAACCTATATAGGGAGGATGGGAAGACCCAGGAAGGAGTTATCATGTAACACTAACACTAGTATTTAATCTTCACTCTTTGCTTTCCCAGTTTAATTAAGCAAAAGTGATGAGTTCTATGTCTACAGAGTTGTTTTTTAAAACTTTTCCAATAGAATTTATCCAAGCAAAGTAACATCATTTAATCCTACTTTTTTTAAAAAAAAAATTTAATCAGCTGTCACTAAGAATGGGGTGCAAGTGGAACTTCATCTCTTATTAAGAATTCAATTCTGGTTCCCTATCACCTCTGTTAATACGCAGGCAATCTTGGAAGCCTTTCACTGTAATAATGCTGTGCTAGGATAATCATGTTGAGAACAGGAAAAATGAAATCTAAATCTCTTTATTCCCGCAGGATCTCTACTGCTGTTTGATGATCAGATGGTGAGTCAGGTACAGGTGACATTAGCATCCAACATCATCTGCATCTTTATTTTTTGTGAACCTTTAAGTTTAATCAAACCCCTTCCTGAATTTTAAAATTACAAACTCAGCTTGGTTAAAACAGCCTCCAGCCTTACAGAGAGTCAGCAGGACCCAATAAGAAGTGCTCACCATCATTTCCCTTTTTGTGCTACAAAGATTAGCCAAATAAGGCACATGACATGAACATTTTAAAATAATGAAATCTCAGTTATTTTATTTTAGGGTCTTCTTTCCTTGCTCATTCACAACCCAAGGATTACAATGTTTTTAATGATAGATTGCTGTTCTGATTTATGCCATTGAATGCTTTGGACCTCAACTATGTGATTCCACACATTTTACTTTGTACTCTTCTGACTGCTGTTATTAAGAAGTAATGTTCTCAGGAAATCTCCCATTGTAGCTCAGAGCCAATCATTACAGTTGAAAGCATCCCAGGCATCAAATGATAATGTCAAAAGTGAATTACAGCTTTCAAAATAAATTATTGTTGGGCTACACTACATTGTGGAAGTAGTATACTTTTCAATCAGGGTCTGCAGTCACTTTCAATCGCTTTTTGAAAGACTTTCAAGATGTTAACTTGCCAAATATTTTCAGGAATTTCAGTGCTTCTGGATTTTTGCCATCCAGTCTCAAATGTCAGTTGAACTATCTAGGAAGTCAATCAAAGCAAGAGTAGGTAAATAGCTATGCTGTGGTGTTATTGATTATGGCTATACCTATTTACTCAAAATTCTAATTTTTTGCTTTACCAAAATGATAGATGTCATTAAAATATAATTCATATGCCACACAGTATGCACACTTAAAGGGTACAGTTCAATGGTGTTTAGCATTAGTGCAATGATGCAACTATTATCACAATTAATTTTAGAACATTTTCCTTGCACAAAGAAAAATCCTAGTTCCATCCAACAGCAATCATCTCTCAGTCTCTATAGGCCTCCAGTCTGATGTAAACAGCAATCTATTTTCTTCTCTCTGTAGTTTTTCTGCACAGTTTTATAAGTGGAATCATACAATATATGTTCTGTTGAGAGGATTGTTAGTCAATACACACTAAATGAGTTAGAGCTCGATGAACAGTAGTAGAAAACAAATGACGTGGTAAGTGCTACTGTGACTCCAGGACTGGAGAGGCCGAGCCAGGAAGGACAATCTGTTCTAAAATCTGATGCCCGATTAGGCTCCATAGCAAGAACTTGTTTCGAAAACACTTTTTGTTTTGTTTTTCGAGACAGGCTTTCTTGTGTAGTCCTAGCTGTCCTGGAATTAGCTCTTTTAGATCAGGCTGGGCTCGAACTCACAGAGATCCACCTGCCTCTGCTTCCTGAGTGCTGGGATTAAAGATGTGCACCACCACCATCTGGCTTTCAAAAGCATTTTTAAATTAAAAAATAAAAGCTTTCTCAAAGAGATTGACTTTTCTTCTGTTTTATCTTATTGTCAAATATTCACTCACTTGCATTGTTTTAAAGAATGAGATGTTTAAGATAATCACTAAAAGAATAAGGAAGCAAAGCACATATATGACAAAGGAAACATGCCTTAGACATTGGAATGTCAAGACATATCTATAAATACGTGTGTATGTATATGTTTCTACATTTTTATTACAAAGAAGAAATGTTCTGGGTAGGTTATGGGCCTTAGCTGAACACTTTGGTTCACTAACAGTTCATCAGTGGTATCTATTCCTTAGTGATGGCCCCTGTTTGCTTTCACATGCCACACTCCCAAAATTTCCTATCTTTATTGTTTATATCTAACTTCTCTCCATCCCCCCAGTACTTAACAGATCTTTCAAAAGTGAAATTTTCATTTATATATGATATTGTCTATCTTTTCATTGAACATGTCTAGCTGAACTTGCATCCACTCTCTCTTTCATATTTAAAAGACACGCTTCCTATAACTTTGGCATGACCTTATACATCTACATCATATACCTGATGAGTTCACAGTCATGGCTACAGGAAAGTTATGGCACAAACCTAACCCAGAAATGAACACATTTCAACTATCTACAGCCTCCGAAAAGCATTTAGCAAAGGTGGATGTCTTTGTTATACTTCTCTCTCTTGCCTTCTGAAATACCAAGCCTACCTCATCTACTTTCAGACTATACCTTTCTGCCCATTGAGCTCTATATTTTAGACACCTTCAGAATTCTACCTTGGGACATTCCTTCTGTATCAAAATTTCAGTCTCATGTGTGCTCCCATCAGATGTCTCAGCAGAGCTTTTTTGGCACTTGCCAACCAAGAAGAATGTAGTATTGTCAGTGGTTGACGGTATTTTTAAAACAAAGCAGCTAAAACTAACCTGGAATTTGCTACCCATATTTGTTCCTTCTGGTATCATTGATTTCTCAACAAAGTTTCAACTCACCCAAAGTTTTGAATTAATGGCACAAATCTTGGAGTAATTGATTTCTGTATTGAGTAACTTTGCATCAGCTGCTTTCACAAATCCCCTTGACTAATAACAAACTTCTTAATACATGCTGTATGTTAATTCTGTTCATTGCCATCTATTTAGCCTGACACCAATTTGTCCAAATCATAGTATTTCTTACCTGCAGGACGGTAAAGCCTTGTTAAATGATTTTAATCTCCAAATTTTTATGATATTTCAACCCATTCTTTATCAGCTTACACTTTGAATAGATATGTATTTGACAGTTTAAGCTTGCCTTAAAACCTTTCAATAGATTTTTCCCTGCTGTTAGGATAAAATTCCAAATCTTTTCATGATATTCCTGAACTGATCTCTGCCAAATTCTCTACCTTTGACACTTGCAAGTTTTCAAGATATATGTGAATATTTTAACTTCCTTTCTGTTTCTTGTAAATCTATGTTCTTATGTTTCGCACATGTGCCCTGTATCATTCTTTATTTACCTGACTTCTACTTCAACTTCAGCTTTTACCTAAATTTCACTTTCTCATTAAAATATTTTTAATTACCAATCATTATTAAATTAGTCTTTCTGTTACATACTCTCTTAAAGTCTAATAATTTTCCTCAGAGCAAGTATCCTAATGTAAAGTTACACTTTAACTATTAAGAATTATATCAAAGTTTAAATTGAATTGCAAACTAGACTATCCTAACTTTAATCTCTACCTTGTCATTCATTATCTTGAAGAGGATGAGTCATTTAACAAGATGTTGCAGGGCCTGGTGGCCCTTGCCTTTAATCCCAGCGCTAAGTGGCAGGAGGATCCCTGAACTCAAGGACAGCCTGATCTACAGAGCTAGTTCCAGGACAGCCAGAGCTACACAGAGAAACCCTGTCTCAAAACAACAACAATAATAAATAACCAATAATAAAGGATTTTAACCCCAAATTAAACATTTAGAGTTGTCTATGGTTAATCTTCATGTTTTAAAAAATACAAAAGTTTTCTTACTAATAAGACAAAATTACACAACAATCTTATGACATACATTACCATATGTCTAACGACAAAATTTGTAAAAGGTCATTTAAATTGCTATTTTATCATATGTCTCATTGGAGACACAAGTACTTTTTTAGCACAAAATCCATTCTTTGACCCTAATGCATGCTGAAATTCAAAACATGTAAATGGATTGTACTGTAATCTTTTATGGTGTAACATTTTGTTTTCTACCTATTGCTGTACACACCTTTAGGCATGTCCAACCTACTGCCTGTGAACAAGTGTGCCGCCATGATAGCTACAAATGAAGCAAACACAAAATCATAAACTTATTCAAAACATTATGAGATGTTTTTGACATTATTATTTTTCTGTGCATATGTGAACACATATGTATGTGTACACGTGTGTGTGTGTGTGTGTGTGTGTGTGTGTGTGTGTGTGTGTGTGTACACATGTGGAGGCCAGAGAACATATCAGGAATCTTCCTTAATCACTCTCCACCCTACTTTTTGAACAGGATCTTACTGAACCTGAGTCTCACGAATTCATGTAGGCTGTCTGGTGAGCAAGTCCCCAAGAATAATCTTGTATCTGCCCTGCCAGCACTGGAATTCCAGTGTACTCACTGTAGACTGTTTTGTTTTGTTTAACATGGGTGCTGGAATAAAAGTCTGAGCCTCAGAGTGACAAGCATCTTACCAACTAAGCCAACATCCCTGCTCTAGAAATTATTTTTTAGCTCAATTGTACATTTCTCAAGTGTGAATTTGATAGGTGTTGATGTTGTGTCATGATGTTCAAAGATTGGGTACATTTAAATTGTAAACCTTAAATTTAAAAATAATGTTTTTCATGAACCACATCTTGTAGTTTGTCAATGTGCTTAGATTACCAAAAAAGGAAAAATAAGGAGAGAAAAGAAAAGAAAAGAAAAGAAAAGAAAAGAAAAGAAAATTTTGTCTTTGGTTGCTATGTCTGAGCAAAGAAGTTGATTAGGCATTTCTTTTACTTAAGAGATATATGAGTATGTAGACTACCAGTCTGTAGTCGTTTAGTCTTTTCATTTGTAATACTCCATATTACATGAGAGCACATCCATTTGAATCTCTTTAATATTCATGATCCTCTCACCAGCCTGAGCAAAAGAGCTAAAGCATTTGATAGCAATCTGAGGAACTTGATTAACAATGCACTAATCATCAGTGCCATTGACCTGATTCAAAAATGTTTTCAATTCATCCATCACTTTTATAACCAAAGATGATTGCATTACTTCACTGTTTTTTTATTTAAATAAAGCCCCATGAGCCGAAAATATCAAGCTATTTCCACTAAATGCACCTTGCAACCAATTTAATTTATTTTTAAACTAAGTTCTAAAGTGACCTGTAATAACCAATTAGAACACGAACAGAGGAAGCCAGAGCACAAGCAGTCTGAAGTGAAATCAATTCACTTTGACTTCACATTGCTAAATATTAAATTGTACCAAAGAATTAATTTTGCAATAAATTGTTATTGTTGTTAACAAAAATTCAACTAAAGGATATTACTAGGTGTAATTAGCCATATATCAAAATGCATTGAATGTAGAATGTGAACTATAATTATGCCCAAAATTGCCTTTCATTCAAATGTTAATTTTAAGGATTTGATTTTTGTAAGCGTAACTCATTTTTTCCATTTGTAACATATCCTTAAAATATAGTACTGGTGTAATAGAAAATACAGTAACTTGAAAGTATAAACACATATTGGTTTATAATGTTGAGCTACAGTATTATCTATCACTATGAGATTAATATAAAAATGCATGGTGATGGGGGGTTGAGACAACTTATTCTTTGCCAAATGTCCTGGGACTCTGAGTTTATTGGAACCCTGGTACAAGATCATGTGTATTTAGAAAGAAAGAAATCGTGAAATTGATTGTCTTTGAGACAAATAACAATCTCATTCTCTAGATTGATTGGAAACTGTCTTTATATCAACACATACAAAGTGGTAAGTAATTTGCCTGGTCTTATGCACGTTATCTCCCCAGTTTTGAAATTCCATCCCTACTTATTATCATATCCAGCAGAACACTTCTTGTAGTGTTTCAAATAGAGATTGGCTTTTGTTCAACATAGTTTATTGTTCATTTAACTTTTCCTGAAATATGATGAGTACACTTTAGGTAATGTTTGTTTAATATATTTAAAATATCATATATCTTCAAATGATATAATTTTAACAAGAATAAATAAAAGATATTTGGGTTCAAACTTCATGCTAAAGATCAGAAAAGCAAAGCAGTTAGCTGGTCACTAGCTCTCACTCTACCTCAGACTAAAAGTGGGTCCTGGCTCCACCAAACCTCAGACTGTAACCTCTCAGAGTGTCTGGAGAATCCTGAGACTTCAATGTGTTCCTACCCTCAATGTGGCTGGAGAATGAGTGCCTGATACTGACTACTGAAGACTCTGCTCCTAGCGCTAGGATTAAAGTCATGTGAGCCCAGGTGCTGAGATCATTTTTGTGTGAGCTGTTTCTCTTTAGGACTGGATCAATCTTGTGCAGATCTGGAAAGCCTTGAACTCACAGAAATCTATCCACCTCTTAATCCTGAATCCTAGGATTAAAGGTGTGTACCACCACCTCCTAGCTTCTGGTTGCTGGGATTAAAGGTGTGTAACACCGCTGCCTGATTTCTATAGCTTGAGGCTGACTTTGCTTTTCTGAATCCTTGGGCTTTAATAAATTATGAATAATATATCACCACATATAATGGACCTCAACTATTCCAGATTTCAAGGTGAGAAGCAATTTTCAAAAACAAAATCATTTCATTGATGTCTGACAAAAAAATCTACATATAATTACATGGAAAATAAACAGAATAAGGTAATTGGTTAGGCAGATTATGTATCTAAACTAACCAGAGCCTGGCTCTTCTGGAATCATGGCATTTCATTCTATGTGGAATAATTATTAAGAAAATAAATATACTATATTTAAACTTATTTTTAGTTTAGTTAATATTATTATTGGTGTGTGTATATGAGAGAGAGAGGGAGAGGGAGGGAGGGAGGGAGGGAGAGAGAGAGAGAGAGAGAGAGAGTCACACAGCATGCCATGAGCCACAGGGACAATGCCAACGTGGGCATCAAATGAAAACTTTAGGGAGCATATTCTTTCCTTCCACCTTGGGTCCTGGGGATGAAAATAGGATCATCAGGCATTTTACCTGCTAAGTCATCTCACACATCTGGGTTTAAATGATTACTGGTAAGTATATTTACTTTCTTACTTTTAGTTCATCTAAAAATAAAATCTCACTATAAATTTTCTATTTACATAAGCTTACTTAACGAATATTAGTGTTAGTTTTTTATTTACAATGGCAATGGTATAGAATTGTAGTAACATAATCATACATATAATAATTATTATTTTAAAGAGTTTCTTAAGGTGAAATTTAAGTACCTAAAACTGATCTTTCATAGTCAATGCTTACTAGGCATTGTTTTTAACATTCCCAGAAGTATAAAAGCCTTTGAAGCCAGATGTTGGTGGTGCAAGCCTTTAATCCTAGAACTTGGGAGGCAGAGGCAAAGGACCTCTGTGAGTTCAAGATCAGCCTGGTCTACAAGACAGCCAAGGCTGTTACACAGAGAATACACACCTCCCCCTTAAAAAGCCTTTGAAAAAGAGTTAACTAATGTAGATAAGGACAGGCTTTATTATTTGACTTAGTGAGCCATATATCCATATTTCACTCTTACTTAGAAATGTGGGTTCTATATTGGAGGAAATTTCCTAAACAAAACATGTTTGTATATGAACTGTAAAATGAAAATCATAAAAGCATTAAAATTCTACTTAACACTTTAGTTATTAGTAACAATTGGAAGATTAAACATTACATAAGACATTAAATGCATTTTCCTTAATTTCCAAATTGTCCTATCCATAGGAGTTAAAGACATGCTAAGGAGATGAGAGAAAATTATCCAAATTACTCAATAAAGTTTTAATAGTTTTCTAAAATTGGACTATGCTATTGTTGCTTTGTAAATGGCAATAAAAGACTTTGATAAAAATCTGTTTTTGGCATCTAATAAGTTGATTGTATATTTTTCTCTCCTTCTGTTTATGTGGTGGGTTACATTGACAGATGTTCATGTGTTGAACCATTCCTGCATTTCTAGGATGAAGCCTACTAGTCATAGTGGATGATCTTTTTGATGTGTTCTTCAATCTGGTTTGCCAGTATTTTATTGAGTATTTTTACATCTTTGTTCACAAGGGAAAATGGTCTGTAATTCTACTTCTTTGCCAAGACTTTTTGTGGCCTGGGTATCAGGGTACTTGTGGCTTCATAAAATGCATTTGGCAATATGCCTTCTGTTTCTATTTTGTGGAATAATTTGAGGAGCGCTGGCATTAAATCTTCTTTGAAGGTGTGGTAGAATTCTGTGCTAAAATTGCCTGGCCCTGGCCTTTGCTTTTGTTGGGAAATTTTATATATTTAGGCTGTTTCTTTTTCACTAGAAGTTACAGGACTACTTAAATTGTTTATCTGATCTTGATTTAACTTTGGTGAGTGGTTCTTATCAAGAAAATTATCTGTTCCCTTTATATTTTTCCATTTAGCCGAGTATGGCTTTTTAAAGTATGCACTTGTAATTCTCTGGTTTTTCTAGGTGTCTGCTTTTATGTTCCCCTTTTCATTTCTGATTTTATTAATTTGGATATTCTCTCAATTTTAGTTATTTTCAATAAGGGTTTGTCTACATTGTTAATTTTCTCAAAAAGCCAACTCATTATTTTCTTTGTTTCTATTTTCTTCATTTCAGTCCTGAGTTTGGTTATTTCTTTCCATCTACTATGCTTGTGTGTGATTACTTTTTTGGTCCAGAACTTTTGGGTATGCTGTTAAGTTGCTAATATGGAAAGGAAGGAAACAGTGTAGGGAAAGATGGCTGGAATTGGTGGGGAGCACCAAGGAGGTGGTGGGAAAACCCCATGCAGTAAAAGTTCTTGTAATCTATAAAAGTGATTCTAATGAGGACTTCTAGTAATAGGGGATATGGAGTCTCAATTAGCCATCTCTTATGGCCAGGCAACATTTCCAGTGGTGGGACTTGGTTGCCCTTCATTGAGTTATTGACCAAGGGGATCCCATGGAAATCTCCAAACAACCCAAGATGATGCTATGACAAAGGGTTGCTCTCCAAAAACTGACAGAAGGGCCTGATTGCAGAGGACAACATCTACACAGCCCATCTAACATAGAGAGGTCGACCTGGTGCCTGCACGGAAACTTTACCCCTATTTTCTAGTCTCTGTGGTATGTATGAGAAGGCACTCTACAGGTTTACATAAACAAAAGCCTGGACATAAACCCAGTCACAAAACCTTAAACACACAATCTACCCTACCTGTAATATGTGCTAGAGCAATGATAGTGCAGAATTTGTGAGAGTGGCCAACCAATATCTGGTTTAACAGGTCTATGCAATAGAAGGAGCCCATGTCCAACACTGCCTGGATGGCCAGGAACTGGTGACCAGATGGCCCAGAGGCCTAGGGTAGAGCCAAAAATGAATGGGGAAAAATCAAGGAACTGATTCCTAATAATAATCTGCTACATTCATAGATCTGTGCCTTGTTCAATCGTGAGAAGAGAGGCTTCCCCTGGCAGAAGATAGAAGCAGGTGCAGACCCACAGCCAGACATTATACAGAGAGAGAGAGTCTAAATTGGAAGTCTCCTTTGGGTCTCTCCCCTCTGAGTTCATGGAATCCCATGGAAGAGGGGGAGGGAAATTATGAGTCATGGGGTGAAGGATACCAGGAGAACATGGCCCACTGAATCAACTAAGCAGGGCTCATATGAGCTTGCAGAAACTAAAGCAGCAATTACTGGGGCTGCATAGGTCCATACCGAGTCCTCGGCATATGTGTTATGGCCATTAGTTTGGTGGTTTTGTTGGGACTCCTAAGAGTGGGAGTGGGTATATCTCTGACTCTTTTGCTACTCCTGGGACTCTTTTCTTCCTATGGGATTGCCTTGTCCGGCCTCAATATGAGGACTTTTGCTTTATTGTGTCTTGTTTTGTTGTGCTAGGTTGTTGTCTTTGGGAGGCCTGTTCCTTTTCTGAAGGGAAACAGAGGCGGAGTGGATCTGGGAAAGGAGCAGAGTGGAGGAAGGGGAAATTATGGTTGGTGTGTATTATATGAGAGAATAACTTATTTTCAATAAAAATATGTTTTACTTAAATGTACTAGAAAATGCAGACAATTTTTTCAAGATACTCTTTAAGTAAGAAAATGGTTATTTAAACCTCCCTTTTTAACACCTCAAAATTGCTTTTACAACATAGACAACCACTTTGTTGGTCATGAATTGAGGTAAGTGCTGTCTATATAAACACCCCAAATACATCTGCAAAAAGCTTTTTATAGTGTCTGAGTTTGAACACTCTGTGGTTGAAATGATCCATGACATTAACTAAGTGCAATAAAAATCCTGAAAATCTAGATTTGATTCATAATCAAAAAAAGACTAAGAAGAAAAGAAAGAAAGAAAGAAATGTCATATCATAGCAGAATTCTCTACTCTCAGAAAAAAAAAACACTAAGCCAGCTAAAATGATATATTGGAATTGCAACAAGCATATTACTGTCCATTTTCTTCTGTTTACAAAAATTAGAAGAACCAACATCCCCTTTATATATGCATATACACAAATGAATGTTAATGAAATGACTGACACTCTTCCTTTGTGTAAAGGAATGACAGTCACCTAGATTACAGTCATATTGTTTGTTTAACATGGGATGTGAATTTATACTACATATATGCCAATTACATCTTGAAAGTTGTACCTGGTCACAGAAATCAAATAGGAAGTTTTGAGTACACCAAACTAGAAAGGCAGAAGCAGCATGGGGGAGGCTAGGAGGCAGAAGAAGAAGGGAGACAGTTATCTCTCACAAAAGTCTGTGGCTAGCACAGATGAAATATGTTGATTGGCATGTGAATGGCTTCAATTTTCTGTTTTACAACTTTAAACCAATTTGAGATGTGCTAGGAGATAATTGTAAATTTTCTTGGGAGGCGTATGCTCTTGGACTCATGGACAATAAAGTGATCCAGAATGCTGAACTAAGCTGGAAGTCCTCTGGATAGACTTTTCATGTGGAAGGCTGAACAGCATTTTGGCTCACAACTGTGTTAGTGAGATGAGATATACATGGCGCTTAAAGGTATGAATTGCAGGCTTTCTTTGTGGTAACTAAAGCAACCTTCTTTAAATTGAAATTTTTAGCTTTAAACAGCTATGGGGACGTTCAAATAAATACAACCTAAGAGTTTATAATTAGTCTGACATTTCTAAGACACAATTAACTTGCTCATTTGAATCGTTGATTTACATACATAAATATCATAGTGTGTGACAATTCATAATCTTCCCTTGAAAAAATGTAAGTCCTGCCTCTCTGTGTATCACAATACCTTAATATATAAACACAAACTTCAGATACTTGAATTTTAAAATGTAGAAATTTAATTTTGTATGAGATGTTCATTTTACACATTTTCAAACATTTTTGTTTCTTCACAAAACATAAATATTTCATTATTTTATTATGTATTTTAAAAACCTAAATATTTAAGTTATTTGTAACTAAGTGTAGAGAAATTATTTTCACTATAACATTGAAGATATATAACCAGACTCCAGAGTTTTTATTCAAACTCTTGAGTATAAATTTGTTCAATGAAATAAATACTTGGAAAGTACACAGGCGTGATCTTCTCTGTGTCTTTCAACAATTGTGACATTGAAATATTATAAATCCATTTTATTAAATATTTTAGACTATAACAGCTGACCTGTAGGGTACATAAAGCATGGTAGAAGGTAAAGAGAACTCTTACACTGAATATAAAATAAAGCTCAACTTCTATGGATGGATTAAAGTATACACTCACAGCAACTGATATATCTTTAAAATTCATCTCTTAAAAGATCTATTATGTAAAACCACCTATTTCCTCTTATTTAAGAAAGCATTGCTTAAATGTGTGTAGTTTTATATCACAAAATGTTTAAGTTGAATAGATTTAATTTTATGTCCAGTCAAATGTGTAGTTGTCAGGCATTTAAGGCTGAAATATATTGCCTTAACAAACATTATTTTAAGGCTGTTTGCCTTTTAAATTCTAACGTCCTGTATATCTATTTGTCTAGCACCATCAAGGCGACTATTGTAGCTGGAGGCGTTGGCATGAAGATGACTAAAGGGCTACATCATGTCAAATCCTCAAGCAGGAATTATTGCCTTTCTTGCCTCAGTTCTCAGCTGTATTATGTCACCAAATCACATCACAGTGTAATCAAAGATGAATAAAATATTTTTTTCTTTCCCTTAAATGCTTTTTCTGTCAATTACAATCAAAGGACATGATTTCAGGTCTGTCAGTTTGTGAGGCTTTTTCCTGCTGATGACTAAAGCTGTAATCTGCTAAATATAAAGTGAATCAGAAAAGTCTTCCAATGATTTTGCTATTAAGAATTTTTTCACCCACAGAGGACAAAAAGTAATTGGTCTTTAAAGAATGAAATCAAAGAATTTGTTTTTTTTAATGATCCCCTTGGTTTTCTTCCTTTTATGCTCCCCTCCTCCTGCTGTAAATCTGAATCTTCAGTTGCAACACTGGTTCGTTTGTCTAAGAAAATGTATGTAGCACTTCAATCAAAACTATATGGCTCTTTGTAAATATTTTACTAGTCCCTTGTCTTCATCTGTTCATAACTTTCTTGCCATATTATTATCAATTATGCCTGTGTGACATTAACTCCAACTTCTAGGCGGGTTTCTTGCTTGATTACATTATTAACCACAATCAAAAACATTTTCCTGGAATGATTTTAGCGTGGTAGTTGGGATTACTTTCTTTGATCTTCTTAGCATTATTTTACAATAGGTTGCTCTTCATTTACACTACAAATGCTGGTGAAAATGAAAGCAGCATCTCTGCTAGCAATGCCTGACAAAGTAAAATACCTGGATCAGCAGTCTCTGCCAGCTGCTTTCATCAATGAAAATCAAACTGTTTATAATGGGGAGGAAGGCTGCTTAGAATGCAAACAATCATTTGCCATTGAATGAAGCTTTATGCAACAAGATGAACTTTGGGATTTTTTAACAAATAGATTTCTCCTTATTTCTATTTTTAACATTGGTGTGCTTGTAAATAAAAGACTCTATACATCACACCAAGTATCACACAACTGTATTAATTTCAAGATTTAGTCTCAAGAAATGAAAGAATGTGGATGCCACATAAACTATCTCAATTCATTGCCTACAGAATTTCTCATGAGTCTCCCTCATTCTCTCCTCCTCTTTTACCTTACTTTGCTCCTTCTTCATCAAAGTGAGAAATGCATAATTCTCTTAATTATTAAGTTATATGTATACATGTTATCATATAGAGAGAGGTATATGTATAGATGGAGATGATGTAGTTAGGGTGGATGTTCCTATTACTCATTTCCAATATTTCAGCAAAAACACACAGATGCAATTTTCAGGTTGAGAAAAAAGTATAGAATCAAAAACTTTATATATTCAGATAAGAAATACAAATATTTACTGTCATGTCTCATTCTGAATGACAGTCCTATTTTAAATATGACTTGAAATGATATCACACAACAGAGGAATAATCAAAAGCTTCTTCCCAGGATTTTGATCAACAAATAAGAGATTGCTCAATGTGTTACAAGAGAAAATGAAAAGAGAGTTATGCTTGTGACATTTGTTCCTCAGTATGAGACCTTGAATCAAACCTTACAGAATTTTAGGTTCTTGCACAGGCTCTTAAAACACATTGAAGGCAAAGTTCTGCTAGAAACCAATTAGTTTAAAAGCTGGGGAAATAACACATCACAGAAACAGAAAAAAGTGTGTATGAAAGTTGGTACAACCAGTTTTACAAATGAAAAACAAATGACTAACATGTTTCTTGACAGTGGAAAGCAGTATGCTGTAACTAAGCAAGCCAACTAGCAAGCCAACCAGAAGCAAAGCAGATGCCTGGAAAGGCTCAGAATTGAGCTTTATACTCAAAAATAAATGTCTACAAAGTAACAGCATTTACTTCTTAGAAAACATTAAATATATAATTAATATCAAAATAGATAGTTCTAGAAAATAAAACATTTCCCATAAGGCTAAAATCTACTTAACAAATTTTAATCTTCACTCAACTCAACCTCATCCCACATTAAAAAAAAATCTGTACACCAAAATAACTTGCCTCCTTCCAAATTCTTATGTCTTTTGTATCTACCCAGGAAAAATTTTTTGGGGGGTATGATCTCAAACTCAATAAATTCTCATATTGTATTGAAGCCCTGTGCTACTCTTAAGACCTCCAAGCAAGCAAAGTTCACACCAACTTTTGAAAGTGGTATAAAAAAAGGACTATTTTTCTGTGTAATATTGGACTCACATCATTTTTTAAAATTCTTTAATACTTTAATATATACCTTATACATTGATATTGTTTTCTCTTTTCTTTCTTGTTTTTTTAAGACTGAGAATCTCAAACCAACCTGAAACATCCAATTTCCTCCCCATGTATCTCCAGTAGAATTAAAGCAGTGTGTAACACCATGAACAGTTTGGGAAGCAAGACTCTCAACAAACGATCTGAAGTCTTTGGAAATCAGCACAGTAATTCCATCATAAAGAGAAACTAGAAATAATCTGATACGTTTACAGAAATACAAACTTCTAAATCCTACTTATTTTTTTCTTCTTAAATGTTTTATGCAATTTGTATTGTCAAAACTTTTATCTTTACACACCTATCTACATGGCTTTTCACCACATGTTTCCCAACACTTTATTTCAGCCATGAAAATGACATTTATATACTCCCTTGTGTTTTCTAGCCAGAGGGCTCAGAAGCAAAGCAAGAGAGGATTACAAATAACCCAACTCATCAACAAGCATAGCAGATCACAAATAGGCTGAAGAGTTTCATTTGAGACAAGAGGCTTTAGAATACTATGTTTTGCCTAGCATTTTGTATATGAAAATATTTTAAATATTGTTGAAAGAGTTAATTTTGTCCTGTTACCAATGTCCATGGCATCATAAATCTTATGATCCATTTTTAATCAGCAAACAATGATGAATAGCTTCAAGAATTTCAATATCATAAACCATAAACAACACATTGGTCTCTGACTTGTGCTGCTCATCTATGCGGCAGTCTGGGCTGCTCTCCAGAGATTCTTCTCTGTTTTGGTCTCACTTGGGGACTATGGTTTATCCATCTGGAATGTTTCTGGCCGCTTAGCAATGGGAAAACACTAAAAGGGACATGTTATCTATTAAAGATTTCTGCCATGCATTCATGAGACAAAGCAAATGAATCAATATCACAAATATATTTAAATTATTTTGATCAAAGAATAACAAAAGCAGTGCTTTTATGAAACATATCCATTGTGTAAGAATGCTTCTTCAGCCTCTAAGTATAAACATGAAGAAACGACAGTGTAATTTTGCAGTAAGATCTACAAATACTGTTTGCAGTGTTCATTTGTCCTTGATTCATTTTACTTGCTTTTTTAACCCAAATGTCATTCATAATTTTCTATCAAATTTTCAAAATTTCGTCATACAAATGATAATGCATATGATCTACTCTCAAAGAAACCATAACTTCATTAGCAAAGAAAATGATTTTATACAAGTACACTGTGGTTCCAGTATGTTTTATCACACCAAAATGAGTCTCTTGATGGGAGCTGCAGCTGCCCAGTGATCCCATGGAGAGAATGTGACAATCACAGCCACTTCACTGCATTACCTATGATGCTGCTGCCTATCCTCTAACGAGCTCAAATGTAGAACCAGCACACGAGACCAAAGTAACATCTTGTGTAGACCAGAATAGTCTGACGGTTTAATAAAGTATAAGCCACCTAGCAGACTTATAGGTTAGAGAAAAATGAGTGAATGAAATAATTCCCTTAAAAAGAATTTTTCCATAAACAGAAATGTGCAAAAGTAATGTTGGAGGGATTTGAAGGGATGTGACTGGGGGGGGGTCTAAACTAGTCTGTGCATCATAACATGACAAGTCTGTAGATTATTGTACTTGCTATCTTTTTTTTTTTTTTTTGGCTTGCATTGATTGTAGAAAACACATAAAAATAGCACATACTCTATACAGAGCAATGTTTGTACTGACAGGTGGCAGGTAGAAAGCAACTCTGGAAGGAATGCACCCTGTGTTTCTAAATGCCCTGTGGCATACCTCAATGATATGCCCTGAAATCTTCACCATTGCAGCTAATTTTTATTCTACGCACACACATGCAGACCTCATGGAGCATGCTTCCTCCAACTCAGTAAATGCAGCTACATTAACAAAAATATTTCAAAACAGCCAATAATTATGAAAGTGTTACTTCCCATTGCATAACTATTTAATAAACCATATAAGATACATCTGTTATTTAGCCACAGAGACCCTCTTCACACTGCACCATATGGTTAATGGCTTCGATTATACATCACACCATACCGAGTCTTCCTTATCATCGTACCGCCTTGGATGCAGACTCAGTTTGCGGCTAATGTGTGTGTTGCCCTTTCCGGGCATGTTTATTTTATGAGATGGTGATATCTGCTTTTGATGTTGATTCCAAAATGATAAACAACTATTTTTCTATCCTACCAAGCAAATAAACTCATTATTAATTTTTCTAAGATGAATTTTAAGGTACTTTATTTTTTTACCCTTTTCTAAGTTAAAACTCCAAACTCCCGTCTTTTACATTCTAATACATGTCAACAAATGGAATCTACGTTGGTGGGTTTCAGAAGCTAAATTAAATGATATAGGTACAACTTGAGAACACTTAGATGACATATTTCCTCTATATTTTCCAGAGAGTCATAAAAAAAAGGCTCCTGCAACCCTCAATTTCGATCCAGAAACTATCTTCTACATCCAGCCTTGCCCAAGTACCTCTGTGAGCATCTCACAGTGACCTCAACTAAGGATCAACACATGTTGGAATATTCTGCACAAGTGAATCCAACATACTGTTTTTCTAAGTAAATGCTAATTGAGTACTGAGTTTGGAAGGATTAGAGATTCAAGGGGAAAAGCAAAATGTTTAACTGAAATATTATTAAAATAATTTATCCATTTAGTTTTATAAAATAAAATTAAATATTTAGTGAACTTATTTATATCGAACAAGAATCTAAGCTGTTTTTCTGTTTTGTTTTGAACTTTACAGACCAGATGTTTTGGCACCGGTATTAAGTGCTAAAATGCCTTGGATGGATTAGATGAACTCATGTCTGGGAATAGAAAGACTAGCCATTGTGCTTGAGCAACAACAGAAACACACAATGTGAAAAGCACACGATTAGCATCACACTCCACAGAATGAAAGGAAATGTGAAAAATACATTTGTCTACTTAGGAGCTTTTTAAAATGATAAACTCTCAATTCCATGGGAGAAAAAGCTAGTTGACAAATTTTCTGTTTCTAAACATTGAGAATGCTACAAGTTAGAAAAAAATGTTTACCCTCTTTGAATTTAATCCAATTTGTTGATGGCAGAAATTAGTGTAACTCGAGCTCAGCAATCGTGGTGATTGCTCCCACTGCTCTAGGGTTTAGAGAAGTGAAAAAACCGAATGCTCATTTTGCATTCCCTTCTGCATCAATTTATAAGTGTGGCTTCAACTGTCTTTCAAGGATAGACAGAATAAATGACCACATTTTTCTCAGCCAAAGGGAAATCACTTAACAATTTCATTTAACAGTGATACAAATTTGGGTACTATTGCTTGCAATGCAGACACCATATTCATACAAATTCACATATAAAACCTTGGGATTAGGTGAGCAAACACCTTTTGGATCACAAAGCAGGTTTGTATAATGCCAGTGTCATTTTCCAGATGTAACATTTTTCTTACTTTCTTGTTAGATAACCTATTTATTCAAAAAAGTTTTCTGTTTTCTGTAGCTCAAATATATCCAGCATTTTTGAGCATTCAATGAAGGAAACATAGTTTGCCCTCAGCTTAAAATAAATGGGTAAGTAATGGTTAATTTAAAAAAAATAACCAAACATCATAAAGAGCACTGATACTACATAACCATCAAAATGAGTAACCAAAGAAACATTTATTTCTCACACAGCTAATTTAACCTATTTACATAGTGATCTTACATGAAAAAAAATGCATACATCTCTCCTGTAACTAATTTACTGACTAACATAATTGCTTTTATTAACTCATAGGTGCACAGTTGAAGTATGATTTATTAACACCATGAGGTTTTACTCTCTTTTTACCTAGTTTTTGGTCTAGCTGTGAGTTATGAGGGTTTTGGGAGAAGGGGTTTGTTTTGTTGTCTTAACTCTTTGATAACCTGTGATAAGAAGATGGGTAAGTGTCATACCTGAATTTTGCTTCAAAAAATGAGGGAAATCTTGGTTTGCTTTTCTTTTCCCTGAGTGAGTAAGAAATAAGCATGAAAAAAATCATGTAGCACATTAAATAAGAAAAGGCCCGGTGACTCGTCATCGGTGATTGTTAGTGTCCTCTAATTTCTCTGCCTTACCGAAATCAAGGATGAAATTTTCACTACATTTATAGAAGTGCCCAGATGATTTAACTACGCTGGATCCCAGCCACTGCACTGAGCTACTGCTTAAAATTTCTACTGCCTTGTTGGTACCACGTGATTTTACCCGACCCAATCCTACAGTGATGTGGAATATACAAGGACACCAGGATGCCCACAGTAAATAAGTTGTTTCAATGCACCTAATAGTACCCTGGTGCCCAGGAAGTGTTCATTTACTTCACATGAATGAACAGTCTACTTCCAGACAGCAGTTTACCCACCCAGACTCGCCATAGGACTGGCCCATTATTAATAAGGCGGTTGCCTTTGTTCCCTGCCACAATGGGGCCTGGCTTTTTTACACCATTGTCAGACCTACTGCTTATGGTTCGCCTCATTGATATCAAGAGCTTTTTTTTCCAATTAAGATAGAACTATGACTCATTTAAATAAGAACATTTTAAATTTCCATTACAGGACAAGTTGAGACCTCTTTAGATGGTGGTTTCTGATAAATCTCCTAAGTTCCTTGGACATTTACTGTAAACAGCAGCTCAAGAAAGAATCATCCTGGCAATGCTAAACTCTGCTGAATACTGCATACAAACACACAAAGTGAAAACTACTGAGCTGTAATTGCTCATTAATAAGTTTTTTTTTAATCGACCTACTCTAGTTTGGTGTATTCCTGTTATCTTTTGCTTGTTTTACACAGAGGCCATGCTGTGATATTGCCTCAGTGAACCCAAGACAAGGAAACACAGTCTGGATGTGTATAAACCAACACAGTGGGCACTTTCTTCTCCTGCGATTTCGTTCTTTGTAAATCAACCAAGAGATTTTTGAAAAAGAGATTAGAAAAATCAAAGTAACAATGAGAGAACCTTCATCTATATGGCTTATCTCATACCTTTGAAACCATAAAAGAACTTCCTCAATCAAAAAGTTGATATATTTTAGTTTTACATTTTGAAAATGGTATTTACATATAAAACTGAGACTTTCTCTAATGACTTGTATCAATAATACATTGTGAACCTTATGGTGGTGTTGCTGTTAGTGTTTGAGGGAAAAATAGGTGTTCTTAAGGATGAACACATAAATCCAGAAACTAAATCATGTCACCACCCCGAAAAAAATAGGAAAAATAATTTATTAGGAAAAATAACATTTTCCCCATACCAGATCAAATTGTTATTTTTATACTACAAAGCACTCTACCAGGTAATATACAGTATTTTATACTTAAGGTTGTACTGCATTTTATCTTCATGCACAACACTGTAAATATTTATGAAGCAGACATTCATTCTATGGGTTTATGCATTCACAAAGAAAGGCTAAATTGAAGAAAATGCATATTCTTTCCAAGGAGGGTGAGATACCTGGACTGTGAGAAACATGAGGATGGAAATGGATGAGGTGTGGCAGAAGGGTTTCACCCATACTACATAAGCTAGTTCTAAAGTCAGGTCCAGGAATAGTCTCCAGACATGTTCTGTACAGTAGTGTTCTGGTTAGTTTTGTGTCAACTTGAAACAAACTAGTCATTTGGAAAGAGGGAACCTCAATTGAGAAAATTCCCCCACCAGACTGACCTGTGTAGTCGCTGGTACACTTTCTTGATTGATGATTGATATAGGAGGGCCAAGCTCACTGTGGGCAGTGACACACTGGCTGCTGGTCCTGGGTGCTATAAGAAAGCATCTGAGCAAGCCATGATGGAACAACCTAATCAAACAGTATTTCACCATGGCCTCTGTATCAGCAGCTGCCTCCAGGTCCCTGCTATGTTTGAGTCCCTGACCTTTCTGCCTTCAGTGATGAACTTCGATACCAAAGCATAATGGAAATAAACCCTTTCTTCCCCAGGCTGCTATTGGTCATGGTTTTTATCACAGTACTAAAAATCCCAAGATAGGTATCAATGCTGTAAAATCATTACATGGAGGAAAAGCAGCAAATATGATCAAAATGCACTGCATAAAATTGTCTAAGAACTAATAAAAATTGCAAATCAAAAAATAAAATTAATGACCAGTGATAAAAGCTATATATAGTAAATATGTTAATACTTCTATACAAGTAAAAATAGAATGCAAAATACCCTCTTATATCCCCTTATAGAATTCTTTGGTGCCTCATATTTTTGAAATTCAATTATAAAATTATTTTTTAAATTTAAGAAAGCCTAAAGCTCCCAACATTTATGAAATTCTTCTAATATTGTATGTAGAATGTTATATACTAGTGAGGGTGCATAAAGCAATGCACTTGTTTATCTAACCTGGCTGCAAGAAGTGTGGATAATTTTTTGCTGTGAAGCATTTTGAGCAACTTAACAAGAAAATATAACAGGATCCATCCAGAAGTATCAATGGACCATAAAGAATCCCATATTGAAAGTCTCCAAAACAGAACTACATGTGAAGAATGGAAAATAATGTCTTCTCCTAATGGCTATTTATGATATTAATTGATTCAAATGGCTTGTATGTTAAAGTTCAAAATATTATTTCACAGCTCCTTTGAATTTCAAGAGCTAAAGCTTAAACATTAATTGATACTAATCTAAGCTGGGAAGGAGTTATGTTTTGAACTTTTTATAATGTGTAGGAGATGGGCCTCATTCAATGCCTTTTGACATTTGATAATTACTTCTTCTTGTAAGATTACATCTTTCTCCCAAGTTTTTTTTAACATTACTTGCTGATAGTCACATGATGTAAGTTCTTTCTAAATTAAGAAAAACTTCAAATTGCTTACAAACCATAGTAGAAAATAAAGCTTCTGCCATGATCTAATCTTTATCAGAAAATCATTTTCTATACATTGCCCATGTCAGGTAAGGACATCTTAATATCCTTGAAGTCTTGACTACAGAAAAAAGATAATGGCCCCATTATATTTGAATGTTTGGTTTCCAGCTAGTAGAATTGTTTGGGAAGGATTAGGAGGTGTGGCCTGGTTGGAGGAGGTATGTCACTATAGGTTGGCTTTGAGGTTGAAAGTCCACTCCTGGCCCAGTCTCAGTCTCTCTCTGCTTGCTCCCTGCAGATCAGGATGTGAGATCCTATCTATTTCTCCATCACCATGACTGCCTGCCTGCTGCCATGTCCTTCACTATGATGGTCATGGTCTGACCCTCTGAAACTATAAGCAAATCCCTAATTAAGTATTTTCTTTTTTAAGCTGCCTTGGTCATGGTATCTTTTAACAGCAATAGAACAAACAGTAACTTAGATGGAAATGATGTTTCAAATTATAAACTTGTGACCTCACAAACAGAAAAACTTGAATTCAGAAATGTGAAGTGTTGCCTCAAGTAAACTGGTGGAAGAGTCAATATGTAAGCACTGAATAAGGATTCAGTGATCAAGTAATCAAGTATATACTTTCTTTACTAGGGTTACAATTACCTAGGCCTACATTTAGGGACATGTGAGGAATTTTAGTCACTGATGAACACAACACTCACAAAATGATCTGGCTTTAGTCCCCACAGATAGCAGCTTGGGGTCTGAAACCAAGTATCAAGAACAAGCCCAAAGTTAGTAGCTGTATTATTTGTCTACTCATGTGACTAAGGAGGCAAAGGAGAAATGAAACTCAACCAGACTAAATGATGGCTAATTTTATGCATCAACTTGAATCTACCATGATGCCCAGACACTTGGTCACACTTCAGTCCCAGTACCTCTCTGAGGGTGCTTTGGGATGAGATTGCCTTTTAAACCAATGGACATGTAAATAAAGATGCTCACACTTATCATAGGTGGATCTCATTTACTATCAGAAGCCTTAACAGACCAAGGATTTCCCTCATTAGGAAAGAAGAAACTTCACTGTCAGGCTGCAACTTTCTTGAATGTCCAGCCCAGGCCTCTCTGGTTATATTAATAATGCCCTTAAATGCCTACTCTCCCCCTTTCTCATCTTCCCTCATTCATTTCTTCCATCCTTCTCTTACTCTCCTTCAGTTTCCTTCCCTCTCTCTCACCCCATTCCTTCTTGCTTCCAAGTCTCTCTCTTTCTCAGCATTACATATACACATTTAAAACCAGTCTCCTCCAGGTATAAGCAATCATTGAAGTATTAATTCTAGGACCACTACAGTCACACACACACACACACACACACACACACACACACACACACACACACACACACAAAATTAGTTCCTTATATAAAATGGTATGATAGCCCCATGAATCTTTTTTGTCTTCAAGAAACCTTTGTGATGTCAGTTTCGTCTTCCCTGTTCCACACTTCCCTCTACATCCTTCCTCCATCTGCCTGCCTGGTTCCAGATACGCAGGCAAGTGAACCATCTGTGTTCCAGAGATACCTCCACTGAGCCCCTCTGATCCTTTCCTCCTCACCATGCCTTCTCAACACCTGTAGGCTCCAGACCAGTGATTGAGAACCATTTTCCTAGTCCAACTAAACAGTTCACCCACTCACTTTGGCAACCCATCTCCTGCACTGGCCCAATCTGAGGCAAGACAGATTCTCACTACACACACACAAGTAAGAAATAAGTCCATATACTCAAGACACTCAGGTCAAATTATTAAAACAAAAACAATATGAATGTCAAATACAGCATCAAACCCACTAGCCCACTAGTCCTATACAAGTGTGATTTTTTTAGTGAAAAGTATATAAATGAAATCCAGAATATAGAATTTAAAATAACAGTATTAAACTTCAACAAAGAATTCAAGAAGTTTAAAGAACACACAAAGATGCATCTGAATAAGCTTGAAGATTATAAATGACTAAGTGATGTTCAAGAACACACACACACACACACACACACACACACACACACACACACACACACACACGAAGCTCCTGGAAGTGAAGACAACAACCCAGGATTTGAAAACAGAATTCAATAAAGAGAAAGAAACATGGAAAATAACTGAAGCTCCACCCCATGCCATGCAACTGGATGGGCAGGATTCAACCAAACGCAGCCAGGGATTTCTAACCCTGGCTTGCTAGAGGACTCCAACCACAGCTCCGCACCAACCAGGAGCCTGCCTTGGCACTGGGCAGTTGGACACTATTATGACTTGTTTATGATGGGGAAACATGGTCCAGCCAAGCACCATGATAGACTGAGTGGGAAAAGGTGACCCACATGCAGGCCTTGGTTCATCTGCCATGAGCTCTGGGGAGAAAACATTGGCCCACCTATACCTTGTGGTGCCCAGTAGATAGGCACTGTTATGATGAGCAAATGTACGGCGTGGTATGGGACAGAGACAGCGAGAGAAAGAATGGTCCATGTCCTATGGACAGAGGACAGAGGCATACCTGGGGAGGCAAAAAAGTGAGGATCAGGCTGAGGTGGGTGGCTTGATTGCCACCCAGGGCCATGGTAATGTCTGGGCCTGGGCTGCTGGCCCCCATGTCTGGAGTCATGCCTCTGAGGTCTGTGTTGATGTCATGGCTTCTGATATCACCAACGGTCTAGAAGATAGTGCTGTACAGAGTTGGATCCGCCCCTCACTGGCAGCAACATGAGGGAAAACTGGTCCTGCCCCTCACCAACTGAAGCACTCGGGAAAGAGGGTCCTTCACCTCACCTGGGCAGTACAATAAAGCTGATCCTGTGTGCAGGGGTATGGGCAAGCTGGCCCTGAGGGCATGAGAATGGGAAAACAGGTCATGCCTCGCTCATATACCATGTGGTTGCACAGCTGAGGGAAATATGGCCTCCTCCCATCATGATTTGTAGCTGGTGGGGTACCTGACCCAACCCCTCACCAGTTGAAGCACTAAGGAAAGCAGACCCTAAGCCTCACCTGAGCAGCACAGTAGAGTCAGCCTTGTAGACAGGGGTGTGATTGAGCTGGCCCTGAGGGCTGGTACTGCTTCCCTCATCTGTAGTGTGGCTTTCCGAGCTAGGGAAAGATACCCTCCCCTCTAGCCCCTACTGCCTCCAGCTAGCCAGGGAGCTGACCCTTCCCTTCACAAATGCAACACTTGGGAAAGCAGGACCTGATCCTTGTATGGGCAGCACAACAGAGATGACCCTATTGACAGGACACAGGTGAGTTGGCCAGAGAACATGAGCATGAGAGAGAGAGAGCCGGCTTGAGGTTATAGGAATGGGAGAGCTGTCCCTGCCCCTCACCAGTACCTAACATGAAAATTCAAGGGAAAGCCTGGCAAAGAAAATGAATGAAGCAGAAGATAGGCAACCAGGACTCAAATATAGAGTATAGAATCTAGACCAAATAAGTAAAAAAAAATCAAAAATTAAAAACACAGCAAAGGTACAAGCAAGAAGTGTGGGACAACATAAAAGGAAAAAAATCATTTATAGATGTAGATTAAGGAAAGGGATCCCACTGGTCAGATTTTAAACAAGATCATAGAAGAAAACTTCCCCAAACTAGAGACAGACACAACCATACAGATACAAGAAGCACACAGAAACTCACTTAGACAAAACAAGAAAAGAAATTCCTCAAGGCATATTATACTTAAGACACTAAATACATAGAATCAAGAAAAAAATTGAAAACTACAAGCATAAAAAGATCAAGTCACATATAAACCCATCACAATAACAGCTGATTTCTCAGTGGAATCACCAAAAGCAAAAAGATGCTAGAACAATGAATGCACTCTTAATTCCAAAAGACCCTGATTCTCAACCTAGACTGCATATTGTGCCCAGCAAAACTATCATAGTTGAATCCTTCTCTCTCTCTCTCTCTCTCTCTCTCTCTCTCTCTCTCTCTCTCTCTTTCTTTCTTTCTTTCCCTGTGGTGCAAGCCTTAATTTCAACTCTTTGGAGGCAAAGGCAGGAGAAACTCTGAGTTCTAGAACATCCAAGCTGTAAACACCAGAAAAATTCCATTGTTCACATAAATGTCAGGAAATTACAAAGGAATTAACAATACTTTAAAAATATGACATATAATAATGAGAAAATACTTTTTAAAAAGCAAGAATGTTGGACTTAACTTTTGTGCATGGCGAAAAACATGGATCTATCTGCAGTCTTCTACATGCCAGCATCCAGTTATGCCAGCACCATTTGTTGAAGATGCTTTCTTTATTCCATTGTATAGCTTTAGATTCTTTGTCAAAAATCAGGCGTTCATAAATGTGTGGGTTAATATCAGGGTTTTCAACTTGATTCCATTGTTCTACCTGTTTATTTTTGTTCCAATACAAAGCTGTTTTCAGGACTATAGCTGTATAATAGAGCTTGAAATCAGGGATGGTGATGCCTCTGGAAATTCTTTTATTGTACAGGGTGGTTTTGGCTATCCTGGGTCTTTTGTTTTTCATATAAAGATGAGAATTGTTTTTTCAAGGTCTGTGAAGAATTGTGCTGCGATTTTGATGGGGATTGCATTGTCAAAGACCTCAACATAAATCCAGCCACACTGAACTTATTAGAAGAGAAATTAGGAAATAGCCTTGAACGAATTGGTACAGGAGACCGCTTCCTGAACATAACACCAGTAGCGCAGACACTGAGATCAACAATTAATAAATGGGACCTCCTGAAACTGAGAAGCTTCTGTAAGGCAAAGGACACAGTCAACAAGACAAAATGACAGCCCATGAATTGGGGAAAGATATTCACCAACCCCACATCCCACAGACTGCTGATCTCCAAAATTTACAAAGAACTATAAAAGCTAGTCTCCAAAACACCAAATAATCCAATTAAAATGTTGGGTACAGAATTAAATATTCGATTCTCAATAGAGGAATCTAAAATGACTGAAAGACACATAAGAAAGTGTTCAACATCCTTAGCTATCAGGGAAATGCAAATCGAAACAACTCTGAGATACCATCTTACACCTGTCAGAATGGCTAAAATCAAAAACACCAATGGCAGTTTATGTTGGAGAGGATGTGGAGAAAGGGGAACACTCCTCCACTGCTGGTGCGAGTGCCAACTCATACAGCCACTTTGAAAATCAGTATGGTGATCCCTCAGAAAAGTGGGAATGAGTCTACCACAAGATCCAGCAATTCCACTCTTAGGCATATACCCAAAAGAAGCACATTCATACAACAAGGACATCTGTTCAATGATGTTCATAGCAGCACTATTTGGAATAGCCAGAACCTGGAAGCAACATAGATGGCCCTCAACTGAAGAATGGATAGAAAAAAATGTGGTACATTTACACATTCTGAGCGAGGTAACCTAGTCACAAAAAGACAAACATGGTACGTACTCACTCATATGTGGATTTTTAGACAGGGAGTAAAGGATTACCAGCCTACAATCCACACTGCCAGAGAAGCTAGTAAACAAGGAGGACCCTAAGAGAGACATACATGGTCCCCTGGAGAAGGGGAAAGGGACAAGATCTCCTGAGTAAATTGAGACATGGGGGGAGGGAGAGGAAACTAGGAGAATGAGAAGGGGAGAAGAGAAGGGGTGAGGAAGACATGATGGGGCAGGGAGTTTGAGTTGGGGAAAGAACAGAAGAGAGCAAGATAAGAGATAATAAATATAGGGAGACATTATAGGTTTAAAGAGAAATCAGGCACTAGGGAAATATCTGGAGAGCTACAAAGATGACACCAACTAACAATCTAAAAAAGCAGAGGAGAGGCCACCTTAAATGCCCTCTCCTGATAATGAGATTGATGACTAATTCATATGCCATCGCATAGCCTTCGTCCAGCAACTGGTGGAAGTAGAAACAGACATCCACAGCTAAACCTTGAACTAAACTGGAATCCAGTTGCAGAGAAGGACAGATGAGGATATGGGGTCCATACCAGGCTGGTGAAACCCACAGAAACAGCTGACCTGAACAAGGGAGAGCTCTTGGTCCCCAGACTGAGAACTGGGATACCAGCATGGGACTGATCCAGACCTCCTGAATGTGGGTGTCAGTGAGGAGACCTTGGAAATCTATGGGGCCCCTTGTAGTGGATCAGTCCTTATCCCTAGCATAGGAATGGACTCTGGGAGCCCATCCCACATGGAGGAATACTCCCTGAGCCTAGACACAAGGGAGTTGGCCTAGGCCCTATCCTAAAGGATATGACAGACTTTGAAGACCCCATACAAAAGGACTCACCCTCCCTGGGGAGCAGAAAGGGTGTGTGATAGGTAGGATATTAGTTGGGGGGGCAGAGGAGAAGGGGAGGGAGAGGGACCCAGGATTAACATGTAAAATAATCTTTCTAATTAAAATTTAAAAATAAATAAATAAATAATAAATAAATAAATAAAAAGGGAGCATGATATACATGTGAAAAAGCATGAAGTTTTTACTTTCAAATGAACCACAATTACCAACAAACTAGATAAAATTAAGTCTACTGTATCACCTAATACAAATATATCACAATTCAATGAATCCAAAAGCTCTACAGTAAAGTAGGAAAAGTATTACCTCACTTCATCTAAAAATTTCCCACTAAACTGAAATTAATTAACCAAAATTACGTCACCTCAACACAAATGTTGTTTTCTGTGGTTGTTGTTGTTAGAAACAATGACTTGGATGCATCAGCATTCTAGGCACCAGGCAATACAGGCAGGCCAAATCATGACATTATTCACCAAATCTTTTATCAAAACTAAGAAAGAAAAATCTTACATGATATGAACAGCCCTAATATTTTCACATATAACAAAAAAGCTGAACAAAACACTGAAACTAGTACTTCTAATTGGAGAGAGGAGTAAGCACAGGCAAGAGAATCTAAGAAGACAATAAATAAAACTATAACTAATGGAACACCAAGCATAGCTAAGAACACAAACAAAAATAGCAACAGAATAATTGCAATAAACATTGGACTTTTAACAATATCTTTAGATAATACTGCTCTCAACTCTAATCAAAAGACATAAGCAAGCTGAGTGTATTAGGAAACACATACCTATTTACTACTGGAAAATGATATATTTTTAATAAGTATCAGATTCACTTAAAAGGGAATGCTTTCCAAGCATCAGAGAATATAAATACACTTTCCTTGATCATTACGCATAATACTAGCATCATGTATTCATTTGTCTTATGAAATGAGCAAATTCCATCTGTTGTCCAAAAAACACCCATCTTATTTTTAAAGGAAAGTGCCACATTAAAGTGAAAGGATAAAAAGTAGTCAAAGAAAGAAAGATAATGTGGATGCCCTGCTGTATGCTGTGAATTTAAGTTTCTCTTATTGGCTGATAAGTAAATGCTGATTGGCAGTACATATTGGTGGGACTACCAGATGAAGAGAATGCTGGGAATCAGAACAGAGAATGAGTTTCCAGAGAAATGCCATGTAGCTGTTGAAGGAGTAATATTCATTATAGGTAAGCCACAGCCTCATGGCAATACATAGTTTAATAAAAATCAGATAATTAAGAGAGAATTAGCCAATAAGAAGCCTGAGCTATTGGCCAAACAGTTTATAATTAATATAAATTATATTATATTTTGTGTGTTTATATTTTGTGTGTTTATTTGGGACTAAATGACTGAAGGACCTAGATGAAGAGAAACTCCTTCAAAAGGCACCCAACATGAGGCATGAACCTATGACCCTGAAATTAAGAGCCTCATGCTCTACCAACTGGGCTGAATGACTGTGGGACCAGGCAGGACAGAAACCTCCATAGAAAGAAAGAAAAAAGGAAGAAAGAAAGAAGGAAGGAAGGAAGGAAAGAAGGAAGGAAGGAAGGAAGGAAGGAAGGAAGGAAGGAAGGAAGGAAGTAAAATGAAAGGAAATAGAACCAGGAAGCAAGCAGGTATCGCTATTCTAATATCTGGCAAAACAGACTTTAATCTAAAACTAATAAGAAGAGACAAAGAGGGCACTTTATTCTAATCAATGGATAAATTAATCAAGAAAAATACTACAATACAATATTAACATGCACCAAACTCTGGAACATCAAGTTTATAAGCAGCATATTAATGGAATTAAAGACACAGTTTAACATGAATACATTAATACTAGGTTATTTCAATACCCCATTTTCTTTGATAGATAGGCCATCTTGGGAAAAAAACAGAAACCTTAAAATTAAAGACATTTTACATCAAATAACCTTAAGGTTCCTACAGAATATTCCAACTAAATGCCAGAGAATATACATTCTACTCAGTAGCACATGGAAGCATCTCTAAAATAGATCATATAATGTAACACAAAACTAACTTTCACAAATACAGAAAGTTTGAATTAAGTTTCTCTCAATATAATCTTATTGTCTTACCACATACCAGGCTATTTCTGAGCATAGATACTGTTTGTAACAATTCTCTGAATCTCGAACATAATATCTTCTAGTTGACTAGTCAAGTGCTTATATTTAACTCTGAGCATTCCAAATATGGACCCAAACTTAAAGCAAATATATTGTGGCAGCCAAACATGCAACAAAAAGAGAATGTAGAAGTTCTCTCTGAGGAATATAAGTTTAAAAGCCATAATTTATTCCACAAGAATCCTACCTTTTCAAAATTCCATTAAGCCTCAACAAAGCCATGACAAAAACTGGCTCCAAAAGGAGGCAATTATATTCACGACTAAAAGGATATTTTAAAGTCTTTGACAACTTCTAAATTGACAAATATTTTACCAAATAGGTTGTGAATATTTGTTATTTCTATGGATAGTTTTCATGGTGATTTAAAAAAATATACACCAGTTTTTTTCTGTCATAACCATTCCAAATGTATATTTGGTGGCAAAAAAAGCTTAAAAATTATCTACTTGTAAAATTGAAACATTACACTCATTGAACAACCTCAGTTCTCCCTTTCCAGCCCTGACAACTGCCATTTCATTTTCTCTTTCTAATTGCTTCCCTACAATATTATGTTCCTACTGGTAAGAAATCATGGAGTACTTGTTTTATAGTTAATTTATTTTGTTTAGCAGGATATACTCAAGATTCAACTGTGTCAGAACCCCCTTCCATTTTCAGCCTGAATAATATTCTAATGTATGTAAATTCAACATTTCTAAAATCTATTGATCTATCTGTATGCATTTAGGTAATTTCTGCTTGACTGTTCAGAATAAGGCTACAAGAAGCCTAGGTATGTGTTGTCCTCAAGATCCTGTTAATCAATTCTTTTGGATTTATAACCAGAACGAGATTACCAGGTAATATTTGCCATGATTTTGATGTACTTTGGACTATCTCCAGGATTTGTTAAAATTTAGGTTTAGTTATGCATATTTAAATGGTAGAAATCTAATCCAACCATGGTGTTTGGAGTTGAGATCTCTAAGAAATTATTTGGGTTAGTTAAGGTAATTAGGGCAGAGGCCAAGTGTGGCCAAATATCTAAGAAAACAACATAAGGAACATAAGTAACATACCTTACTTTGGTTCACAACTAAAAGTTTCACCTAATTGTCACTTGGCTCTCTTGCTTTGGGGATCATGTGCAGTAAGACAGAGTATTATGATGGAAAGCATGCTGTAGACCAAGCTGTTCACCTGATGTGACTGGAAACAGTCTTCATCCAAGAAGTCAGGATATTTTATCCTCAATGGCATGTCTCTAGCAACCCACTTTCTACAGTATCTATTACTTCTCAATATTCCATCCAGTTACACAGAAAACTTAGGTGCTGAGATTGTTTTCTTTTCTTCCTTTCTTCCTTCCTTTCTTTCTTTCCTTTTCTTGTTAAATTTATTATTTTTTCATATATTCCATCCTGACTGCAGTTTCCCCTCCCTCCACCCATGCCAGTCCTTCCCCCATTCCCTTCTTCACCAGATCCACTTCTCCTTTGTTTCCCTTCAGAAAAGAGCAGGTCTCCTAGAGATATCAACAACAACAATAAAAAACAGTATAACAATTCACAATAACACCAGACACAAACCCTCATAACAAGGCTGAATGAGGCAACCCATTAGAAGGCAAAAAGTCCTAAGAGTAGGCAAAAGAGTCAGAGACAATCCCCACTCCCACTTTTGGGAGTTCCATAAGAACATCAAGCTACACAACCATAACATAGACGTATAGAATCTAGCTCAAAGTCATAAAGGGTCCATAATTGTCTCTTTAGTTTCTGTGAGCACCTAGGAGCCCTATTTAGAGTCATGTTTTTGTGGTGTCTTCAAGCCCTGTGGCTCCTACAATCCTTCCTCCCCCCTTCCACAGGATTCTGAAAGTTTCACCTACTGTTTTTCTGTGGGTCTCTGCATCTGTTCCCATCAGAAGCTGGACGACACCTCTCTGATGATGACTGAGCTAGGCTCTGGGTTGATGTCCCAGTGACACCACTAAAAATCTTGCTTCATTACAGAAGATGTCTGGTTCAGACTCCATACCCCCCTTTACTAAGTCTTCGCTAGAGTTACCTTCAGAAACTCTAGGGAATTTCCATGGCACTAGGTTTCCACATGACCCAGAAATGCCCTCTAATTCCAGTAGTCTCTCCTAGTGTGAACTTGGAGGAAGGTCTTTTGAGTAAAATTCATTTCATCTTACCTCCACACTTGCTTATATAACTGCACGTTCTTTATTGTTATGGATATTTATTTTCATTTTTATTGTTTTTTTTCCAGATAGGGTTTCTCTGTGTAGCTTTGGAGCCTGTCCTGGAATTTACTCTGTAGACTAGGCTGGCCTGGAACTCACAGAGATCCCCCTATTTCTAAAGGGCTTTTGAGAACTTGTATTGTTAGGTTAGAATTGGGGGGTGGTGGGTGATTTCTAGAGCATCCTATTGTTCTATTCTGCTGAGGTCACCAGTGTTGCATTTTTTAACCTCATTTTTGGCCAACAATCTTCATTGTCTTCCAAGTTCAAGTAGTAGAATGTGTACTAGTAATAAAAACTAATGATTCAACACTTAAATTTTCATCACAATTTTATCGGCTTTTAAATTTCTCTGGCATTGCGATTTCAAGATAATGATAAAATCATCTACACCTCTTTTGTTCTTCTACATCTTTTTCAATTTAATTCTATTTTAAATGTATGCTAAGAGATTGCCTTAATTTTTAATTTTTTTGATTCATTTTATGTATATGAGTGTTTTTTCATGTATGCATGCACCTGCATTGTGCAAGTGTCTTCCTTCCATAGAGGTCAAAATAGGGTGTTGGAACACCTAGAACCAAAGTTTTGAGTGGTTGTAAGCCACCATATGGGTGCTGAGAACTGAACAAATGCTCCTAACTGCTGTCCTATCTTTCTAGCTCCAGATTAGCCTTAATTTATTAAGAGGAGGTCATTGCTTCTCAAAGTAATATGACCTTTTGGAAGACAAATATATTTTTTTCTTTTTTCATTTTTTGTATTTAAAGTAGAAACAAGAATGTTTTACATGTCAATCCCAATTCCCTCTCCCTCCCTTCCTCCCCTGCACCCCAGTAACACCCTACATATCCCATTCCCTTTCTGCTCCAGAGGGAGGGTGAGGCCTTACCTGAGGGGGGAGCTTCAGAGTCTGTCATGTCCTTTGGGACTGGGCCTAGGCCCTGCCCCATGTGGAAGACAAATATCTGTAATAATTTCTAAGCACAATAATCCATAGCAAAGCACCAACACATAAAAAATTCAATTTGTAATTAATTTCCAATAATAGAAGGAGTTTATGCATCTATCATTAAATAAATCTGAATTAGAAATAAGGTCAAATGGTGCTCATGTACTCCAAACTGACAGCTGCAGGGACCTAGTTCCCCTGAACATGGGTGTCTGTTGGGGGGGCACTGAACAGTCTATAGGGCCACTGGCAATAGAACCAGTATTTATCCCTAGTACATTAACTGGATTTTTGTAGCCCATTCTCTATGGAGGGATAATCTCTGAGCCTAGATACACTGGGGGACAGCCTAGGTTCTGCCCCAAATGATGTGACAGACTTTGATGATCCCCTATGGGAGGCCTCACTCTCCCTGAGGAGTGAATGGGGAGATGATGGGAGGGGTGGGAGGATGGGTGGGAGAGGGAGCTGGGATTGGTATGTACAATAAGATTGTTTTTAATTTAAATAAAAAATTATTTTGAAAATTAAGGTCAAATGAAAGAGAATGCTAATTTCACTTAGGAACCTGGATTTCATGTCTAAAGAAAGTTATCATGAAACCTGGCACTTTTAGAGACTTGGCAATATGCCTGTTAGCTTACAACCTCTGTTATCGTAAAGTAATTCTGTTACAAAGAACTCAAGAAGCGAGTCTCCAAAACGCCAAACAATCCAATTAGTGGGGTACAGAACTAAATAGACAATTCTCAATAGAAGAATCTAAAATGGCTGAAAGGCACATAAGAAAGTGTTCAGCATACTTAGCCATCAGGGAAATGCAAATCAAAACAACTCTGAGATACCATCTAACTCCTGTTAGAACAGCTAAAACCAATAATAGTTTATGCTGGAGAGGATGTGGAGTAAGGGGAACACTCCTGCACTGCTGGTGGGAGTGCCAACTCATACAGCCACTTTGGAAATCAGTATGGTGATCCCTCAGAAAAGTGAGAATCAGTCTACCACAAGATCCAGCAATTCCACTCTTAGGCATATACCCAAAAGAAACACATTCATACAACAAGGACATCTGTTCAATGATGTTCATAGCAGCACTATTTGTAATAGCCAGAACCTGGAAGCAACCTAAATGCCCCTCAATTGAAGAATGGATAGAAAAAATGTGGTACATTTACATAATGGAGTACTACTCAGCAGAAGAAAACAATGGAATCTTGAAATTTTCAGGAAAATGGATGGAACTAGAAGAAACCATTCTGAGTGGGTAACCCAATCACATAAAGACAAACGTGGTACCTACTCGCTCATATGTGGATTTTAGACATGGAGCAAAGGATTACCATCCTACAATCCACACTGCCAGAGAAGCTAGTAAACAAGGAGGACCCTAAGAGAGACATACATGGTCCCCTGGAGAAGGGGAAACGGACAAGATCTCCTGAGCAAATTGGGAGCAAGGGAGGAGGGGGTAGGGAGCTAGGAGAATGAGAAGGGGAGAAGAGGAGGGATGAGGAGGACATGAGGGACCAGAAAGGTTTAGTTGGGGGAAGAATAGAAGAAAACAAGAAAGGAGATACCATAATAGAGGGAGACATTTTAGGTTTACAGAGAAATCAGGCACTAGGGAAAAGTCTGGAGGTCTACAAAGATGACACCAACTAACAATCTAAGCAACAGAGGAGAGGCTACCTTAAATGCCCTCCCTGACAATGAGATTGATGACTGTTTTATATGCCATCCTTTAGCCTTCATCAAGTAGCTTGTGAAAGTAGAAGCAGACACCCACAACTAATCACTGAATTGAACTGGAATCCAGTTGCAGAGAAGAACGAGTGATGAGCAAAGAGGTCCAGACCAGGCTGGTGAAATCCACAGAAACAGCTGACCTGAACAATGGGGAGCTCTTGATCCCCAGATTGATATAGGGGATACCAGCATGGAACTTATCTAGACCCCAGGAACGTGAGTTTCAATGAGGAAACCTAGGAAATCTATGGGACCTCCTGTAGTAGTTCTTTACTTATCTCTAGCATAGGTGTGGACTTTGGGAGACCAAGCCACATAGAGGGATACTCCCTGAGCCAAGACACATCGGGGTGGTCCTAGGCCCTATAACAAAGGATATGATAGACTCTGATGACCCCCTATGGAAGGCATCACCTCCCTGGGGAGCAGAAAGGATAGGTAGGGTTTTGGTTGGGGGGAGTGGTAGGGGAGGAGGGGAGGGAGTGGAAACTGGGATTGACATGTCAAACAATCTTGTTTCTAATTCAAATAAAAAGTAGATGGAAAAAATTCAAAATTAAAGTAATTCTGTTACTTTACATTATAATATAAATAGCAACTGAATTAGTATAACAACATGGAAAAAATTCATATTTAAATGACCTTATAATTTTGCTGTCGGTGGAACTTTCAAGTCATCTATCATTTTCATTGTAATCATAATGTAACAAGAGTGTCCTGGGAGCTGGGCGGTGGGGGCACACACATTTTATCTCAGCATTCAGGAGGCTGAGGCAGGTGAATACAAGCCCAGCCTGGTCTACAAAGTGAGTTCCAGGACAGGCCTCAAAGCTACACAGAGAAACCCTGTCTCAAAAAAACCAAAGCGGGAGGGGGGAGTGTTGGGAAAGTGCTCACTGTTTGTTTTATCTGTGTTCATTTTGATTTCTAGTTTATTTAATTCCTACCACTGGAAAGTTCTTATTAAATCTTCTTAAAAGTCCTGTATCTGAATTCCTCTTACTCAAAGTGTGTGCAGTCTTGTTTGCTCCCCTGGCCAAACTCAAGTGTGTGAGAGAAGTGCACCTAACCTAATATGTTCCTACTAGACACCGCCTCCTAGGATTGTGCAACCAGAATTAGGAAACAGTAGTATGCCTCTGGGTTTATAACACATTAATTCACCAGCTAAGGGGAAAGCAACATTCTACCACACAATCTACAATACTAAATATATTAGACTGTCTTTCTAAAAAATAAATGTACAGTAAGTGGGGGTGGGGGAGTAAACCATACAAATATTTGAGAGGAAAATGTGATAATAGATTTTTAAACCCTTCTGAGGTCCAGATGAATTTTCACATTTGAGATCTATGAAGGCTGCCAATTAACATTAAAGAATGTTTTCTGTTTACTTCCCACTGTCTGCTTAACTTAGCTCTTTGAGTTCAGTGCATCCCTATGAATCAACATTTGCCCCATTCTAAATGAATGAACAGAAAATCTACACACAGAAATCATTGTTTTTAAATTGTCATTGTAATGTAAATACTGAATTCCCCTTTCTAGAGATCAGTTTATGCCCAAAAGAAACTTCATTCAGTGTAAGACTAACCCCAGAAATGTTTTCACTAAAAATAAACTATAACTGCATTAACACATGGCTTTTGGTAGAATCACTCATCTTCCACCCTTAGCAGTTAATCATAATATCACATGAAAAAGCAACTGCTTGCTCAAATGATATCAATAGTATCAGTAGTTGTGTGACTGTTTCAATACAATGAAGTTTTGTTTAAAATATCAAATTCGTTTCCAAATCTCAAACTGTCACTCCATAATTGGGTAAAGGTAACCAACTGTCAATAACTTCTCTTAAAGCAAATTCTCCTCTGCTCTTCCGCAGTGTTCTTCTAGTAATGACACATTTGTAGGGAGTGCATCACATCACCCTGAAGGCCTTTTCCTGCTAATGAATGAAAGCCTACCCTCCACTTGCAGACAGAAAGATCTGTCAAGATGTGAGTGTCAGGCTTCCCCTGATCAGAATAACTTTCTTGGCCAGCTAAAGTCTTTTCAAAGCAATGATTAAAATTTTACATTTAAATCAAAGTCATTGCCTTAAGGAGCATTTCAATAACTGGACTGGATTTAGTTTTCATAAAACTAAAACTCTAAATGACCAATGAGTCACTGGCCAGCTTCTTTTATATTGGAGCTCAAGTTCACCACCATAATCAATCCATGCTGTCTTGCTTTTGCATTCCAACAAAAGTATACAGCTTTCCACTTCACCAGACCAAAAACAGAGTGTGTTGATGATTTGTCTACCAACAGCTAAAATTACCCTGATCTCATTCACTGCCTGCCTCTCTCCACTTTTCTGTTTTCCCATTTTAGACCTCCTGCCTCCCCCTCTCTAAATTGTGGGAGGGTTATAGCAAATACTATTTGAGTGATCTTTTTATAAGTTCTTGGCTTATTTAAGGAAAGTCAATATATAAAACTCATAAGATGTACTTAGTGATAATAAAGACCTTCATTGACTGCAGATGAAGCTAACAGCCTCCCCTTCATGTTTATAAATCATAGTTTGCTTGGCACCTTGGCACTATCCCTTCAATTCCATACACACTTTAGCAGTTAGGCACTGTGACCACATGGCTTTTTCCTAGCATGTTTCCTGAATAAGGTGCCAATCAAGCGAAAAGAAAATGTTTAATCTATGACACGGTCTATGGCCAGTTCAAGTTGACCTCATCTGTCATTTTCTTAAGCAGGAGCTTTTAAATATAGCCAAAGGGCACAGCGCTAAGTTGTATAAGGCATATGGTGAAAGTATGACTCTACTGCCATTAAGGTGTCATTGTTAATACCTCATTGACAAAGTAGCAACATGCTCAAACATGAAAGTCCTGCACTGTTCCTAAGGGAATTGGTTTATTCATCTGCTGGGTAAATGTGCAACTTGTTTCTACTATATAGACCTTGAAATGAGCTACATCTGAGAAGCAGAGCAAAACATATGGAAGACAGTGCATGAGTCAAAAATGCTAATTGCACAATTTGTCTGTTGAAAGAATTGTTTGTAGATCACTATCAAAATACACAGTTTAATTGGAATGTTATGTATCTGCCTGATACATAGAAAATATCTATTTAATAGAAAATATCTACTCAAATATTATATAACACATAATAAAAGGACCATCCACACATAGCTGGCCCACTGTAATATTGTAATTTAGCCACATAAAATATTCAAGGACTAGAAAAGTATAACAAAAAATAACTAAATGAGCTATTTTCTTAGAAATATGTTATAAAAAGTTATTAAATCTGTGAGATTAATTTAAGAGCGCAATTTTATGGTTCATAATATGGAGAATTAAGCAGAAATGTAGAATTTTGCCAAAAACCTATTTCCTAATAGATGTCTTCTTCATCCCTCACAGAGTAACAGAATTTTTAGAATTTAAAATTTTTTCCCAGTAAGTATCCTCTTATTTCTAATTCCAGTTGTAACTTTAAAGAGCAAAGAAGAAATAGAGAGGAGAAGGAAGGGCGAGATGATGGAGGGAAGGCAAGAGAGAAGGACTGAGAGAGGGGGAGAGGGAAATTATGATGTGCTTAATAGAACATTTCAGTTTCATGTAGTTTTCAACTAAATAATTCTTTCTGTTTTTAAATGAACGGGTTATTCCTTTTTGAAATAATAGAAATTTTGTGCCTGTAATCTGCTTGAATCTTTTATTCTTATCCCACCACCTTAAGACCAAGTAAGTAAATATGCTTTGATATCCATCTGGTTTTTACCTTTCTCTTGCAGATCCTCAAATAGCTTTTAGGCATATAGGTGCACCTTTCTCTCTGCCACCTGACTGGGAAGATATGAGCCACATATGTAGTGATACATTATTTGTGATTTAATAGTCACTGAAGGTCAAAATGCAAAGCTAGCCACAGCCATGGAGTCAGGCAGTGGTGATACACACATTTAATCCCAGCAGCCATACTAGCTAGTCATAGAGGCCAGGAGGTGGTAGTACACACCTTTATTCCCAGCACTCATGAGAGAGAAGCAGAAAAATCTCAGTTTAAGGACACACTGAGCTACATGAAATTGATCCAGTCTAAAAGAGAAACAGCTCACACAAAGGTGATCTCAGAAGTTAGAATCATACACCTTTAATCCCAGCACCAGGGAGGGGGAGACAGGAGTGATATGGCTGGGGAGAGAGAAGAATATAAAGAGGGGAGATTGCAGTCCGCTGTTTGGTGGAAAGTAGTACAGTCTGCATTGCACTCTTAGGGTTCCTGGAGACAGCAGGGTCAAGCATCTTGATCTGAGGTAGAAGTAAGAGTTAGTGGCCCTGCTGCTTTGATTCTCTGAGCTTTCAGTTTGAGCTCCAGTTTCTGTCTCTGGGTTTGTACTATACATGTTCCACACATAGAATTTGTTCTAAAGCAAAGACTTGAAGAAATGCCTCCATTGGTAAAGTGCTTGGCATGCAAACATGAGGACCTGAGTTCTGATCCCCAGCACCCATGTACAAAACTGGAATTGATAGAAAGCACGTGCAGTCATCCTAGCCCTGGAAGAGCTGATGACAAGCAGGGCCTTCTGGCTTGCTAGCCATCAGTGAGCACCTGCTTCAAAAAATAGAGTGGAGAGTGATGGAGGAAGTTTCTGGATATTGACCTCTGGCACACACACACACACACACACACACACACACACACACACACACACACACACATTTTTAGAAGCAAAAGAGAACAGTGTTGCTCAACATCTTGTTTACCCATTAGAATAACCATGTTACTCATAAACAATCAGGGAAATTCTACTAGTGTAAAAAAACTAATACATGTAGTTTTTATAATACAATTGTTTTTTATTTCAAATGTTCTGAATCTCCAGTTGGGTGTTGATGTTTCTAATTTTGAGGCATTTTGAGTAAAACTGGCCTCCCCTTTGATTCTCTGACACTAATGTTTTCTTAGCACATTATTATATAGCAGAACATTTGTAACAAAAAGATACATTTGCTAATACCACCCATAGTATAATACAAACACCTATTTATAAACATTTCTCTAGTCACAAATAATTTATAGCCATTCAATGGAAACATGTCCCTGAAGAACCTCATCAAGCATTGTTAATGTATAATAATAACGACATTTTCTAATGATATGTTTTGTAAGAGTATATAACTCTTACTTTCTTCCAAGCTAGGCTGAGACAGCTAAATTTCACTGAAATGGTATGCAAGAGATGACACATTAAACTTTTGGTTAGTCATATGGCACTTCACCGGATTGCGTGAGTGTGTGTGTGTGTGTGTGTGTGTGTGTGTGTGTGTGTGTGTGTGTGTGTGTTATCATACTGTCTAGAGACATATGTTCTTATCATCTCATTTAACATTTAGCTCACATTACTAGGACTTCTTTTTTCTTGTAACATTTATAAAAACTTATTAGACTCCTAAAAAACATAATGTAATTCAACACATCCAATATAAATTTATACATAATCTTCCAAAGCTTTATTGCATTTTAATATTTCTTTGAAATTAAAATATATTTACATTATTTTCTCACTATCCCTTCCTCTTTCCAACTCTTCCAATGCATTTCCAACCCCTTGCTCTCATTCAAACTTATGATTTCTGGCCTCTTTTTAAAATTGTTTTAGATAGATACAGATATAGATATAGATATAATCTATTCAGTCCATATAATGTTACTTATATTATTTCAGAGCTGAACACTTGATATTGAATAACCAATTAGAGGGATCTTCCCTGGGAAACTCTCTCAGCATTCCTTAGTTATTGGTACTTCTTTGTCTACGGTTAGGGCCAGTACCATGAATAATAAAACACCTAGAGACAGATTTGGGGGTTCAAGCTGATGATCAGAGAAGCAAAACGGCCAAGATTTTAGAGCTCTCACTTCTACCAATGCTCAGACCGAAGGAGCAATCCACTGAAGCTCAGATTGCATCTCCAGACTGCACTGCTCCTCACCAAATTGCAGGCTACTTCCTGGGATTGCACTGAGCTCCTTATATTCTCTCTAGTTCTAGGATTAAAGGAATGAGCTCTGTTTCTCTTTTAGACTGATTTATTCTCATTTAGCTTAGGATGGCTTTGAACTCACAGAAATCCACCTGCCGCTGTCTCCTGAGTCCTTGGATTAAAGATGTGTGCCACCACAGCCCAGCTTCTATGGCAGTCTAGTGTGGCTGGCTTTGCATTCTGATCTTCAGTGGCTTTATTAAATCATAAACAATATATCACCACAAGGGCCCTGTGAGATTTCCTCCTTCCATGTTAGCATGTTTAGTGATTCTGTCCCTGTTCTGGGTCTTGTTTAAGCAGCAATATTGTTAAGATGTCATAGGTGAAGCTTCCCTATCACTTTTAGGAGATGCAATCACACAGCAAGTATCCTGTTCTTATGGCTCTTATAATCTTTCTGCCCTCTCTTTAATGATGTTTCCTAGGTTATTATGGTTATTATGCCATTATTGTCATTGTAGTTGATAGACATCATAGCTGGGTAGGAATATTATTGGTTGTTCCTCTCCATTAGAAGCTTACATTATGCCTTCTGGTGCCATGGAAGCTGGTCCTCTCAGAGTTTTAAGAGACTCAAAACTTCCACCAAAATCCTTTTCCTTTCAGGTCAGATCCAGCTTGAATCCTGTCTCTGATGTGCATGATATTGTCAGCAAAAGAAATTTTCTTTTAACTTCTGGGAGGCAAAAAACAAAAACAGACAACAGCAATAGGCTATAATTTGGGGAACATCTTGGATTCCCTTAGCCAACAACTTGTTAAGGGGCTTCTCATGCCTGGTACAAGGGTTTTGTAACATAGTCTGAAGCTATTGGAGGCAGCATTGCCATCTCAGACGGAAACATATTAAATGTATTATGTATTTTTTGTAAATAGATAATGATGATTCCCTATGACTTTTTCAGATATCATTACTGCTATTTTACCCTCCTCTCTCCTTCTCTAACTTGACTTCCCTCACTCTCCCAACTACCTACCTTGTATTTTTTTTTGTATTTTTCCATTCCTCACTTTAAATTACTTTTACCTTGCTATCCCTCTCTTCACTCTTTCCCCTCCACCCATGGATCCATACACAACCCAATTCCCAAATATAAAATTTAGGTACACATAGAGTAAAACTCACACTAATTTTTCACAATTTAGTATATATATTCTCAGTACAGATGAATTTCATAACACCTTCACACCTAAAAAATATTCGCTTGGGCTCCTAGAAATTGCCAGAAGTTACACCCATTACAACATTGTTTCCTAAACATAATCTGTACACAGACAACATCAATAGACATGCTAACATGGATGGGTGAAGTTCACAAGGCCTCAACCCCACAACAAGAATCTGCAGATGACTAAGTAATACTGAAAGTGGGAGAAACAGTCTTCTCCAGGGAAGAGCACAACAATTGATTATCTAACACCAGATGGTCAGAACTGAAAGCATACCCATACAAGTAACATTATATGGACTAAGCAGATGGTATTTGGATATTTGGGAATGTCTTTATATAGAAATATCTACACATATATATGTAATACAATTAAAGAAAATGAATTTGAATGACAGCAAAGGGGTACATGGGTGGCGGTTGGAGGAAGGAAAAGGAAGGGAGAAAATGGTGTTATTATATTATAATATCAAAGAAACATATTTTTTAAAGCATTATGTGGGGCCAGCAAGCAGCTCGATGAGTAAAGTTTTCCCTCTAAGCCTGAGGAACCTGAATTTGATCCCAGGATCCCACAAGGTGGCAGGAGAGAACCAACTCCAAAGACGTGTCCTCTGACCTCCACATGTACGCTATGACAGGGCATTTGTCTTCTTACACACACACACACACACACACACACACACACACACAGAGAGGAGAGAGAGAGAGAGAAGAGAGAGAGAGAGAGGAGAGAGAGAGAGAGGCAGAGAGAGAGAGAGAGGCAGAGAGAGAGGTGGGGAAGAGAGAGAATAACATAAATAAATGATTTTACAGTATTATATAATTGTTTCTAACCTAAAGAAAATAAACCCAATGGATATTTCCATAATTTTGAAAATTAAATCAGTATGTGACTAGTGAAGACTTACTGCATTGAGGTAATCATTAAATCAAATGTCACTTACCTACTTTTCCTTAGTTCTTTTTTAATATATTACATTTTTATTTATTTATTTTTGGAACGTATGTATGTTTAACAATTATATGGAGGCCAAAGAACTTGTGGAAGTAGATTCTCACATCCTTCACATGAGACCAGACTATGAACTTGGGCCTCAGGATTGAAGTAAAGTACCCTGACCCACTAGCCAACTTCCTGACAATGAAACTGTTATAATCCAAGTGGGACTTGAACCCACATCCTTGAGCTTAGAAGGCTAATACCCAATCCATTAGGGCACAGTGGCACACTGCATATTTTGTCTTAAGTAAATGGCATAAAATTGAAGTTTCCACTTCAACTTTAAAAAGCCATATGAATTATATCTACTGACCAGACTACGGTGAATGAAACAATAGTAATCACCATGGCAAGAGACAAATAGGCTGTGAGATTGCTCAAATACCAAAATTGTTGTCTTTAATCATTTAGGTAGAAAAACATTTTAGCCCATTTTCTTTTCTCTCTTTATAACCCGTCTTAATTTACTGAATTTCAAACTTTTTCAAGACAGTGATTGTCATTTCACTTTCATATTACTAATCCCTGATTCAATGTGTTTTACAAATAGCTGTTTCACATATATATATATATATATATATATATATATATATATATATATGTGTCAAATTGTAACACCATAAAGATCAAATTAAATAAAAGAAATAAATTGTCATCACACAAATGAAAATATTTAAACAGGCAACATTTTCCATCAGGTACCATGCTTACAAGCCACCATTGATCAAGTCTAGGACACAGTCAAAATCAACACGGCATTTCTGCCAACATTTTAAACCTCACAGGAAGCCGCTCAAAGCCCATACTATTATACACTTTCCTTCACTATGCAGAACTATCATTTCTTGATTTTTAAAAAAATACTATATTTACTTGGAACCAGAGTGTCCATACAAAGATCAAAACACAAAGTGTGGACCTTTCATGTTTATATCTTTAAATAATGCTCTTCTCTAAGTATCTATTAGACGAGGTTTACTTAGTGTCATGTCTAATCACCTATACAGACAGGCAGTAGACAGACAGACAAACAGACAGATAGATATAGATAGATAGGCAGACAGACAGATAGATAGATAATTGATACATAGACGGATGAGTGATAGATAAATCCCCCTATTTGAGCTAACAAAAACACCTCATGTACACTTTGTTTATCCCTGGGAAGAAACTGAGCATGTCCTCTGCAGCTTTACTGCAGGTCATCTGAAGGGCATCCCCTGGATTCCTCTGATCCATGCAGACTTCCCAAGGGCTAGAGAACAAGGCCTGTTTGATCCAGCACCTGCTGTGCGCCCATCACTTGGATACTTTCTCTGCAAATTTTTGCCAGACTGTGAATAGAGAAATATGTAAGGGAAGGGGATACTCAAGGCACAATAGGAAAATTGGCAGGAAATCAGCAATAATATCAATAATGCTGATGGATCACTTTGGCATTATTTCCCAATATGGCTACAATTGGAATAGGCTAGCAATTAGTTTCCTGACTGATGTCTGATAGCACGTAATAACTTTGTTTGCTTCTGCATGTGGTTCAGATAGCAAGAAATAACTACATTTCTTAATCTCTTACTGAGAGATAGAGAATGTTATAAGCAACTAAAACTATACTTGGTGACTAGTATCAGAATGGAAAACATTTAATCAAAAGGATAGTACTGCATCATTTTTTCTTTCCCTTTTCAGAATCAACACTAAGAATGCAGTTGTTAAAACAGAATATCTCTATATTTTGCTTACTATTTACCCATATAAATCTGGTTCATACATTCTCTTTGAACCGATTAATATAAACACCTACATTTCTTTGACTTTAGGAGATGTCTGGGCCTCTTAATATGCTTCTAATTTTTGTATTTTATAAAATACATTATCAATAAGATAATGATTTTCTTTTCAAAAATAGCATTCCACTACAGGGGGAAAATCTATATATTTCCAAATGTAGTTAAAAGAGAACTTTAGCATGTAAGTTAGTAAGACTGGTTAAATTTCAGAGGATAGAAGGGATTGGCAATGCTGCATTGATTTGAGGTAATCTGCCCTAAGATACAGGTTTCACCACTCAGGCACCACAAAACCAAATATGCACAGACTGAAATACTAGAAGCAGCAAGTGAAACAGGAACACAGAAAGCCACAATAATTCTAAATACATTAACTACTCTCAAGTTCAGAAGCCGTCATTCAACTGGGTCTTCCAGTATTTAGTTTTTGAGCCATGAGAAAATGCCCAAGGAAACACAATAACATCCTTGTCCTCTAACACACTAGCACAGCAGGGCGAGGAGGGTATGTGGGAACGTATTACTGATTTACAGGACAGCTTCTCCAGGAGGGCTCATTGATGCTGGACCTGGAAGATCAAGCAGAATTTCAGGAGACCAGTATATGCAGTTGCTTATTTGATGAAGGGTAGTTATTATGAAGCCTCATCTGGATTTTCTGGGCATTCCAAGACAGTTGAGTGCAATGTATTCACAAAACAGGCATTGCTATGATTTAAATGTGTTCTCCAAAATGCACATGTTGAAAACTTAGTGTTCAATGAAAAATTTTGATAAGCAGTACCTTTAAGTGGTAATGAGTTTATGAGTACTGAAAGAGTTAATGTCTATATCATAGGAGTGGTATAGTTACCATAGTAGGTATTGAGGTTTAATTTTAAAAATGGGTTTTAATTCAGCTAACCCCCTCTCTACTCTCTCTTCTCTCTGTCTTTCTCGCAGACATATGCACAAGTGAGAATCCCCTTGGGCATTCTCTTGCCCTTTGCCTCTAGCATGGAATGACATAGCATGAAGATCCATACCAGATGTGGGCTCCTCTATTTTAAACCTTTCAGAAGCCAGAATTTTAAGAAATGTATCTATGCTATTTCACTTGCTACCCACTCTCAGATATTCGGTTTAAGCAGCACAGAACAGGCTAAGATTCAAGTTCAATTCAGTTGAATTGTAATAGAATACAACTCAATGCACACTTCTTATTGATGTATTTTTCACACTGAAAAGCTTTCCTTTTGCCTCAATGTCGCTGCCAGCCATCCTGATCATGCAGTATCTTCTCACCCTCTTGGTTTTGTGTAACAATATTCCTTGACTGAGAAGAAAGCATTGCTCCTATGTCTATATCAACCGTGAACAAAGCTTTGCCGTATATCATCCTTTTACTAAATTATCTCCTTCCACCCACGTCTTTACTAATTGAGATCTTTCAGAATCCATGAAGGCTGCTCAAAGGCCCCAACATCTGTCATGACTCCTCACTCTGAATAAACAATTACCTTTTAGTTCTATCATTCACTTCTTCTATTAGATCCTTTAAATTAAGGTGTCTTTCTTTTTTCCATTTTTATTTTTAATTTTTATTTGAGTTAAGAACAATATTATTTTACAAACAAATCCCAGTTCCTTCTCCCTCTTGTCCTCCCATCCCACCCCCCATCCACTCCTCAGGGATGGTGAGTCCTCCCATGGGGCATCATTGAAGTCTGTCACATCATTTGGTACAGGACATAGCCCCTCCCCCATGTATCAAGGCTGAGAGAGTATCCTTCCATAGGAAATTGGTCCCCAAAGCCCATTTGTGCACAACGGATAAATACTGTTTCCACTGCCAGAGGCCCCATAGACTATCCAGGCAACCCAACTGACACCCATGTTCAGGGGGCCTAGTTTGGTCCTATGCTGCTTCCCCAGCTGTCACACTGGTGTCCATGAGCTCTCACTTGCTCAGGTCAGCTGTTTCTGTGGGTTTCTCCACATGGTCAGGACCCCATTGCTCATCACTCCTTCCTCTCTACAACTGGATTCCAGGAGTTCAGCTCAGTGCTTAGCTGTGACTCTCTGCTTTTGCTTCCATCAGTTATAGGATGAAGGCTCTATGATGAGATTTAAGATAGTCATCAATCTTATAGGGGCAGGGCATTTAAGGTAGTCTCTTCACTATTGCTTTACTAAACCCACAGAAACAGCTGACCTGAGCAAGTGAGAGCTCATGGACACCAGTGTGACAGCTGGGGAAGCAGCATAGGACCAAACTAGGCCCCCTGAACATGGGTGTCAGTTGGGTTGCCTGGATAGTCTATGGGGCCTCTGGCAGTGGGGTCATGTTGTGGATCCCTGAAGATTTCCCTACTGCCAGGTTTCTCTTTAAGCCCATAATGGTTCTCTCTATTAAGGTATCTCTTTCCTTGCTCTCCTTCTCTGTTCTTCCCCCAACTCTACCTTCCTGTCCCTCATGTCCTCCTCCCCACTCCCCTTCTCTTTCTCCTACCACCCTCCCCATTCTCCCCATGCTCCCAATTTACTTAGATCTTCTCAGATCCCTTTCCCCTTCTCAGGGGTCCATTTATGTCTCTTTTAGGGTCCTCCTTGTTTCCTAGCTTCTTTGAGGTTGTGAATTGTAGGCTGGTTATCTTTTGTTCTATGTTTAATATCCACTTTTGAGTGAGTACCTAGACAAAACTTTATCCAAACTAACCAAAAGGCAGAGACAGAACATGCAAATTAACAAAATCAGAAATGAAAAGGGAGACATAACAATGGACACTGAGGAAAATCAGAGACACATCAGGTCATATTTTCAAAACCTGTACTCCACAAATTTGGAAATTTTAAAGGAAATGGACAAGTTTCTAGATAGGTATCACCTTAAAAATGAAATAAAAAACAGATAAGCAATTTAAACAAACATAAAGAAATAGAAGCAGTCATCAAAAATCTCCCAACTAAAAAATGCCCAGGGCCAGATGGTTTCAGTGCAAAATTCTACCAGAAGTTCAAAGAAGAGCTAATGAATTTTTATAAATTCATTATTGTTGCCACTAATTCTGTTTTGTGATAAATACATTTTGTTATTGTTATTAAAACATTCATTAACTGTTAAACCTACCTACTATCATTAGAACTATCACATCATTCATCGAATTTTTATCCTAATAGTATAGTGATAACTCAGTAATAAGTAAATGATATTTAAATTAAGTAACACAAGCCAATGTATGTTAAATTAAATTACTGTTTCAATTACTTTTTAAAAAAAAAGAAGAGTTAGTACCAATACTCCTCAAATTGTTCCACACAATAGAAGCAGAAGGACAATTGACAAACTCTTTTTAAAAGGCTATAATTACCTTGGTACCCAAACCACACAAAGGCACAACTAATGAAACTACTGCAATCTCCCTCATGAACATTGATGTAAAAATACTCAATAAAATATTGGCAAATTGAATCCAAGAACACATCAGAAAAGTTGCACACCAAGATCAAATAGACTTCATCCCAGAGATGCAGGGATGATTCAACATAGGAAAATCTGTCAAAGTAATCCACCATATAAACAAACTTAAAAAGAAAAATCACATGATCATCTCACTAGATGATGAAAAAGCCTTCAACAAAATCCAACACCCCTTCATGATAAAGGTCTTAGAGAAATCAGGGATAAAAGGAACATACCTAAACATAATAAAGGCATACACAGCAAGCCAACATCCAACATCAAACTAAATGGAGAGAAACTAAGTGTGATCCCACTAAAATCAGAAACAAGACAAGGCTGTCCACTCTTTCTATATCTCTTCAATATTGTATGTGAAGTTCTATATAGAGCAATAAGACAACAAAGGAGATCAGGGGATACAAATTGCAGATGGTATGATAGTATACATAAGTGACGCGGGGGGGGAACTACCAGGGAACTCCTACAGCTAATAAACACCTTCAGCAAAGTGGCAAAATAAAAGATTAACTCAAAAAATCATTAGCCCTCATATATAGAGAGGATATATGGGCTGAGAAAGAAATCAGAGATACATCACCCTTCACAATAGCCACAAAAAATATAAAATACCTTGGGGGTAACTCTAACCAAACAAGTGAAAGACCTGTATAGCAAGACCTTTAAACAAAGTTTAAACAAATAAGTTAAAGAACATACCAGAAAATGGAAAGATCTCCCATGTTCTCATACAGGTAGGATCAACATTATAAAAATGGCAATCTTACCAAAAGCAATCTACAGATTCAAAGCAGATCCCATCAAAATCCCAGCACAATTCTTCACAAACCTTGAAAGAAAAATACTCAACTTTATGTGGAAAAAAATAGCCAAAATAGCCCTATACAATAAGATATATTTCTATTCTTCATTTCTTATATATTATAGTCATTAATAAATATTGTGATGGTATTTGTTTTAAGTCATTATAATTGGCAGATTTTATTACTTAGATTAAAAATCCAGAGTATAAAGATACAAATTCAGAGAATCTAACACATAATACTTCCAATTAGCAAGGCCAATACCTCACAAATACCAAAATGTATCCTTCTATTTTAAGCACAACATTTATTGCCATGAAAATGACCTCTTCTTGGAAACTATGAGATAATATATAAACATTTTGAATGGCTTAGTATGGAAATAAAGCTTCAAAGAAAACAAAATATTGTCTCCTCTTCTCTTATTGGGAAAACTTAAAAATGCATATGTCTTGAAAACAAAACATACATAAGTTACACACACACACACACATACACTCCATATTTACAATAGAAAAGCAGATGTATAGCCAACAGTCTCTCAACCCATTCAACAAAACTAACAACCACTTACTTCATCCCATTTCACACTCTTACTGAAATTTTCTTACCATTAACCTCTAATATTATTTTCTAAACATATTTAAGTCGCAAAAGGTTTACATGCATAAAAATTAGCTAAGTATAAATTAATTCATGAATTTACACACACATATATAAATTATACATACAAAAGATGGTAATTAATAGCTAGCGATGTCTTTGTATGCACGTGTATCTGTGTGTAGTCCAACATAACTTCTTTTAATGTTTTCAATCCTCAAGAAACTATAATAAAACAGAAAATAATGTCACTATTATTCCAAATATCATGTTTTAATTTATTTTATTATGTGTATTGGTATTTTGCCTGTACAGATGTCTGTTCACCACACGCACATCTAGGAAGTCTGATTCTCTGGAACTAGAGTATAGACAATTGTGAGTTTCACAGTGGGGGCTGAGAATCAAATTCGTGTTCCCTGGAAGAGCAGTCTACTTAACAACTGAGCCATCCCTCCAGCCCCACCAAAGTATCACTTTTAGCCTTGAATTTAGCTTCCATCAAAACATGGGCTGCCTAGTGTGTAGCTGATTTCTTGGCACTACGATACTGTTTTTCAACCTTATCACTATCAAGACACTGGAAAGAAAAAAAGTGCCACTGATTGTGGACAAGAGCTAGGTGACAATTTTTGAGACATGGACTGAGACAAAGGTTCCCACAGAAATGCAGTCCAATATCAATATAGCCCGGGCTGGACCTTACTATATTTAAGTCTATTTACTCACCAGGCCAAAAGTGTTTCAAGGCTACTTTTACACAGACATTTCTTGATTTTTTAATACCTGGTGTTTTTGGCTGATCCAACATTATATTTTAATTAAAAAGTCATTATTTTCCAAGTTCAGACTTAGTAAAACATTACTGTGAATTTCTTCTTGAAATGACTCTTAGCACTCTGTGTAGCAAAGCCTATTAAAGACCAAAATTTACACTCCAGTGAAATTTGTACATTTCTAAACATCTGGGGTCCTTGATATTACTGTTGATATATAACTTAAATTTATATACTTCATAATCTATAGACTCACATAGATGAATGTTTATTTTAAAATAACAAAAATCCTTATTTATTCTTTAAAATATCTCCATGTTATGTCCACTAGATGCTACAAATTATAATGATCACAAAAATCTAATTTCCTTCATAATTTTCTTTGTTGCATAGAGAGTAATTCTGTAGACATCTATTAATATCACTAATATTTTTGGAGAAAGTAGGCCTAATTGTATAACTACCCTGAAAACACAGGATGAACTTAATTTGTATCATTATGGTACTGATTTGAACTTCTCTGAAGCCCCTCTCCTGTGAGGAATGCAGTCTTGGACATCGTTCTTCTCAATCAACTTCCTGCTGACATGAGATAAGGCCCTTTGCTCTTTAGTCCCTCTTCTTTGCCACTGTCCCATCTTTACAGACATTTTCAAATGGTTACTAATTCCCCCTCACAAGAAGAGGGAAATTAGCAATGAAATATTTCTGAATTATCTAATAAAGTTTTATTCATTGCCAGATATAAATCACCCCACCCACCTACAGAAAAATATGTGTAGTTTTTGATTCATCCATGGATAGACTCTTCGCTTGCTTCAATATGTCTAATAAATTATTGCTTAAAATTTATATAGTACATACTTGACATAAACATGTCTTGTGAATTTAATATCAAAGGAAGAATTTTCTAAAATCTGTAGGAACAAACATTCTCCAACATATAGCCACAGATTCTTTACTTTTATGTAAAGAAAAAAGATTCCAAAGAGAGAAATAATATTCATAATCTATTATAGAGTTTCATGATGGGGGAAGTCCTTCTGTGTATATGTTTGTCTTACTGGTTGACAAATAAAGCACTGTTGGCCAATAGGAAAGCAACATAGGTGGGGCTAGGAGTTGAGGAGGATTCTGGGAAATGAAGTAAAGACAGGAGTTGCCATGTGATCCCAGGAAGATAGGAAGCTAAGGTCAGCGTCTTAGATAATATGTCTTTATAAAATGTTTAGACTAATGGTTATGGTTGATACTTAAAGCAGAGCTAGCAAATAAGAAATCCCAGTCATTGGCCTGCAACATTGTAAGTAACATTAATCTCTGTGTGTTGTTTGGGGTCCTAACATGGCGGCAGAACTCAGGCTGCTGGCAGAAAGAGTTATCATTACACTTTCATGTTGTTGAAATGGTTTGAAATTTGCATTTAGAATAATTTTATAGATGCCAAGCATATGGATTTTGACAACAAAAAAAAGTTTGAGAATAAAGGGGTTTTTTGACATACAAGCTGTGGCAGATATTTTGAGTTTTATACTTTAACTTACTAGGTGTCCATGGTCATTTTGTTGTTGTTGTTGTTGTTTTTCAAGATAGGGTTTCTCTGTGTAGCTTTGGAGCCTATCCTGGCCCTCGCCCTGGAGAGTAGGCTGGTCTTGAACTCACAGAGATCTGCCTGCCTCTGCCACCCGAGTTCTGGGATTAAAGGTGTGCGCCACCAACGCCCAGCCATCTATGGTCATTTCAGAGAAATAAAATACCTAATGCTTATCACAACTTGTAGCACCTAAGAAACATTCATTGAATGGCAGGTGCAACGGCTGCTAGGTCTTCATGGCTGCTTTCCCTTTATTCACTCATAGGTATCTATCTTCTTGATCTTCCTTAATAATGCAATAACACTCTGCAAATAACCAACAGCCCCCAACATCTAAGGGAAAACTTCACATTCCTGAGACATTCACCTAAACATTACTTTATCCATCAGTGATCATCTCAAAACATGGCAGAAAAAAAGTAATGTGAATTCTTCCTTGGAAGCAGAGATATACAAAAACAAAACCATTCTTGTGAGTGGCTGTATTTATAAAATATATGTGAGCATGTGGGTGGGAGTGTATGCTTTCACACATTGAAGGCAAAGGTGGGGTAGATGTCTTTATCACTCTCCCCCTTATTCCCTGGAGACAGGGTTTCTCACTGAATCTAAGCTATCCAAGTGGCCAGCAAGTAGCAGCAGTCCTCTGGTCTCTGTACCCAAAGCACTGTGGTTAAAGAGAGCAAATCTTGCCTTTTTATGTGGATTCTACATATTTGAACTATGGTCTCCATGCTTCTTCAGGAAGCATCTAAAGGTTGAATCAACTCTCCAGACACAGAAACAAAATATTTTTCTGCAAGGCTGTTATAAAACATGGGGTTAGAAATGGAAAAAAGTTATACACTAATTTTCAATACCTAAATAGGCCAAAGTCCAAAGGGACCGATTTTCTTGTATAGAAACTGATGAAAAGGAATTGGAGAACTATTTGTAAAGAGGCACAACTCAGAGGTCTGTGTGATGATCACTTGTGTGTCTTTTGTTTGTGAAGGTTTCTTTTTTTCCTTCAATTTTTTTTTCCGAGACAGGGTTTCTCTGTGTAGCTTTGGAGCCTGTCCTAGAACCCACTCTGTAGACCAGGCTGGCCTCAAACTCACAGATTCGCCTGCCTCTGCCGCCAAATGCTTGTACTAAAGGCATTTGCCACCATCACCCTGCTTGTGTGTCTTTTTAAATTAATTTTTATTTAAATTAAAAAATCTTATTTTATATACCAATCCCAGTTCCCTCTCCCTCCCATCCTCCTGTTCTCCCACCATCTCCCATCACACCCCTGCATCCACTCCTCAGGGAGGGTGAGGCCTCCATGGGGGATCATCAAAGTCTGTCACATCATTTGGAACAGGATTTAGGCCCTCTGCTGTATATCTAGGTTAAGAGATCATCCCTCCAAGACCATGCTAGGGAAACCCACAGAAACAGCTGACCTGAGCATGTGGGAGCTCATGGACTCAAGACTGACAGCTGGGAAACCTGCATAGGATGGAACCAGGCCCACTAACCATGGTTGTCAGTTGGGGGACTTGGACAGTCTATGGGGCTGCTGGCAGTGGAACCAGTAGTTATACCTAATGTATGAATAGGCTCTGGGAACTTGTGTTTCTTTTTAACATATTCACTGCAGTCTCCAAATTCATCGCTAATATTTTTGCTTTCCTTTAGTTTGTTATGTTTTTAAAAGACTCAGCAAAATAAATTGCATTGAAATTATTTTAGTGATAAAGGAAGCTCTATCAGGAATTTTGGGTATTACACTTAAGGATTCTCTGATCCTTTTTCTTGCTCTTCCAAGGTCCTTCCATTTCAGTTACCATTGTTCACATCCTTTGGAAATAGATATCCAATGGAGCTGGTCACTAGGAGGAAAGAGTCTGTTTTAGTATCTTATATATTGGGAAAATTCTGTTCAAGAGTCTTGACAGTAGAAAATTCAGGGCTCGATGACTACAATAAATAAGTTTATCATCTTCAGCACCCAAGCTGGCCTTCCTCATTCCCTTCATCAATTTACCATATTTTCCGTTTATAGGTCAGAAATTCATATTAATGCTAGAATTCTATTATTTCCAGTATAGTGAACCAATCACAATTTTATACGCCAGATATTGCTGTACACAGATAATGGCTTTCCTTTTGTGTCATAATCTTATAAATAATCCTACAGAATTTGTGTTTAGCTAACAGGGTAATTTATTTAAGCAAAACTGTAAGTGGCAAGCAGCAGATCAGATCCAACTCAAATACACTGTTCATTTAAGTTCCTTTGAATTTGTTGCTAGCATTTAACATATCACAGTAACTGGTTGAGTCTCAATTTTCTGGTTCTTACAATATTCCTTTAAGCCTTTCAACACTGGCATGCCTTTTCCAGCCTGAAAACACTCAGTTAAAACCCTGAAGTGTTGATTCACATCTTATAGTTCAGCATAGTTTTTGTTATTCTGATGTTTTATTCCCATCCATTTCATTAATTCCATGAGCACTGACATCATTCTTCACTTGGAAATATATATATAATATATATATATATATATATATATATATGTGTGTGTGTGTGTGTGTGTGTGTGTGTGTGTGTGTGTGTGTGTGTGCAGTCACACATAAACACTGTTTATATCTGATGTCTACATTATAAGTACATTTTACTTAAAATTTTTCAACATAATTTTCTCTCAACAAAAATCACATATTTTAAATCAAAATCAGTTCTTCAATAATTTTATACATAAATTTGTACTTTCACTAGCATGCTTCCCAATATAGGCTAATATGGACTCAGATCTATCAATATATGCTTAAGTGCCTTAAAAGATTTACAGACTATTTGCAATATCAATGAGGAAGTGGCAGTAACAGTTATGTAGTATGTATTCCTGAGAATTCTTAAAATAAATTAAAATTTTTTGTAAAAATGAACAAAAGGCAATATTGATAAAAATAATCAAGTGTTAAGGAATATATCAACAAAGCTTTATAAAATTAATTACTTAAAACAGATATACTGGAATTAATTGAAGGACAGAAAGTTTGTAAATATGATGTATCATTTTTTTTAAGTATGAAGAAATGTGAAACCTTCATAAGTCACTGTATGTGTGATTGTCACATTTTTCTGAATGGCAATTTAGCAAGTAATATTTTAAAATGTCAATATTGTCTTCAATTAAACAAATCCTAAAATACAGAACTGTATGCAAAAAATTAATTGTAACATGCCTTTTTAATAGCAAAAACCCAGCAATAAAAGCTGGATGTGGTGATGCATATCTATCTATCATCCCAGAACACATGTTAGAGTGGAGCACACATGTTAGATCACAAAGCAAGGCCCTGTCTCACAAAAAAAAACAAAGAACAGTAACAAAAAGAATAAAATAAAGACCTCAACCTAAATCCAGCCACACTGAATTTATTAGAAGAGAAATTGGAAAGTGCCCTTGAGCAAATTGGTACAGGAGACTGCTTCCTGAACATAACACCAGTAGCAGAGACACTGAGATCGACAATTAATAAATGGTGCCTCCTGAAACTGAGAAGCTTCTGTAAGGTAAAGGACACAGTCAACAAGACCAAACAGCAGCCCACAGACTGGGAAAAGATATTCACCAACCCCACATCTGATAGAGGGCTGATCTCCAAAATATACAAAGAACTCAAGAAGCTAGTCTCCAAAACACCAAACAACCAATTAAAAAGTGGGGTAAAGAACTAAACAGACAATTCTCAATAGAGGAATCTAAACTGGCTGAAAGACACATAAGAAAGTGTTCAACATCCTTAGCCATCGGGGAAATGCAAATCAAAACAACTCTGAGATGTCATCTTACTCCTGTCAGAATGGGCTAAAATCAAAAACACCAATGACAGTTCATGTTGGAGAGGATGTGGAGAAAGGGGAACACTCCTCCACTGCTGGTGGGAGTGCAAACTCGTACAGCCACTTTGAAAATCAGTGTAGAGATTCCTCAGGAAAATGGGAATCAGTCTACCACAAGACCCAGCAATTCCACTCTTAGGAATATACCCAAAAGAAGCACTTTCATACAACAAGGACATCTGTTCAGCTATGTTCATAACAGCATTGTTTGTAATAGCTAGAAACTGGAAGCAACCTGGATGCCCCTCAACTGCAGAATGAATAGGGAAAATGTGGTACATTTACACAATGAAGTACTAGGCAGCGGGGGGGGGGGTGGAATCTTGAAATTCGCAGGCAAATGGATGGAACTAGGAAAAAACCATCCTCATTGAATTGAGGTAACCCAGTCACAAAATGACAAACATGGTATGTACTCTTTCATATATGGATTTTAGACATAGAGCAAAGGATTACCAGTCAACAATCCACAGTGCCAGAGGAGCTAGGAAACAAGGAGGACCCTAAGAGAGGCACACATGGGGGAAAGGTTCAAGATCTCCCAAGTAAATTGGGAGCATGGGGGAAGGGAGAAGGAGCTAGGAGAAAGAGAAGGGGAGAAGAGGAGGGGAGAGGTGGATATCAGGGAGCGGAAGTTTGAGTAGGGGAAAGAATAGAGGAGAGCAAGAAAAGAGATACTTTAATAGGGGGAGCCATTATAGGTTTAAAGAGAAATCAGGCACTAGGGAAATGTCCAGAGATCTACAAGGATGACACCAACTAACAATCTAAGCAATAGTGGAGAGGCTACCTTGAACACACTTCCCCGATAAGGAGATTGATGACTACCTTATATGCCGTCCTAGAGCCTTCATCCAGTAGCTAATGGAAGCAGAAGCAGACACCCACAGCTAAACACTGCACTGAACTCCTGGAATCCAAGTGCAGAGAGGGAGAAGTGATGAGCAAAGGGGTCAAAACCAGGCTGGAGAAACCCACAGAAGCAGCTGACCTGAACAAGAGGGGGTTCATAGACCCCAGACTGATAGCTGGGAGACCAGTATAGGACTGATCGAGACCCCTGAACATGAGTGTCAGTGAGGACACCTCAGCAATCTATGGGGCCTCTGGTAGTAGATCATCAGTATTTATCCCTAGTATACAAATGGACTTTGTGAGCACATTCCACAGAGGGGATAGTCTCTCAGCCTAGACACATGGGGGGAGGGTCTAGGCCCTGCTCCAAATGATATGACAGATTTTGAAAATCCTACATGGAAGGCCTCACCCTCCCTGGGGAGCAGAAAGGGGATGGTATGGGGGTTAGTAGAGGGCAGGAGAGGAGGGGAGGGAGAGGGAACTGGTATTGAAGTGTAAAACAAGCTTGTTTCCAATTTAAATAAAAAAATATTTTTAAAAAGAATAAAATAAACTGGGCAGTGGTGGAGTACGCCTTTAATTCCAGTACTCAGGAAGCAGAGGCAGGCGGATCTTTGTGAGTTCGAGACCAGCCTGGTCTACAAGAGCTAGTTCCAGGACAGACTTCAAAGCCACAGGGAAGCCTTCTCTTGAAAAACAAAAACAAAAACAATATAAAATAAAAAAGAATAAAATAAAATAAAACAAAACAAATACAAAGAAATCTCATAAGAGAAACAAAGTAGTGATGTGTTCAATTAAGAAAGCATTATTCAAGTCCTTTAAAAAAAAGCTCAAAGAAATTAAAATGATAACTAGTTTTAATGGCATTGTCTTACTTGAGAGAAGATCGTTTGTCCTTTGGGGGACACTAGAAACAAGGATTCTCTTAACCCATCTTAAGACAAGATTATCTGTCTGTCTGCTTTGTTTGAAGCTTAGATCAGCTACACTGTCCTCGGAGCAGCCCCTTTTCTGCAACCCTTTTTGCTGGTTGGCTGGGGACTCTGCTGTGCTATAGCTCCATGACACCATCAAGGGTTGTAACTGCTGTCTCCTAAAGACAAAGAAGTGATACCATCTACAGTCTAGAATCTCTCTATTCCTCCCAAGTTTCTTGACCTAGAAATTTCTAATATTTTACTATTTAATTAATTAAATGGACAGCTTCAGCTGAAATGCTCTAACCCTCCATTACTGTTAGAGGAAATAAAATTTTATATTTTAAGATTTTCTTGGAAACACCCTATTTTTCAAGTATTGACTACATTTGACTTTATGTTTCCATGTTCATAATTATTTACTATGGTAAAATATTTGTAACTTTAATATATATATATATATATATATATATATATATATATATATCATTCGAAGAAATACATAGTGGGATAAAGAAATTATGAGCAAGAGAGACTGAGAAACGCAAGAAAAATGCCACTTGACTCACAGTGGGGTTCATTACAATAAGCTTGCTATAAGTTTAAAATATCACCTATTCAAGAGATTTAAATAGCCCCCCAACTACCAAACATTCTGGATAGCAACAGAATGCTCTGGAGAGTGTGTTGTTTACTATCATGAAAACAAGAATGACTGGAGTCTTTAGCTTTCTTCTGCTGCCAACAGCAATAGAGTATAGTACCACATACGCTAGCCAGATAAAAATTTTAAGAATGAAGTATACTCTTCATATTTCTTTATCACTGACATAAAATAAAAAATCCCACATGCTAAATCACTATAACAGAGGCCATCTGTGTGTATGCATATACCTACACACATACATTTACATCTTCACATACATTCCCATATACGACGATATTCAATCTTTTAAAAAGGAGGCACTGCTTAAGTCGTTGGTTAAATGACTCAGATGTCCAAAGAAACATGATCTCACTTATATGTAGAGTCTTCAGTCTTTTAAGTTGCATACTTAGGAGAACAACAGTTACTAGGATTGGAACAGAAAGAAAATCAGGGAATATAGATAACAAGAAACAAACTGCAGTGTGCAGAAAGAACACATCAATAGATCTAATAATGCAAAACCTAAGAATTTTAACTAATACCATTGTGTTATATACTATAAGTTTGTTGAGAGTGAATTTTAGGCTTACTCACTAAAAAAAGAGATAGTCACTGCATTAAGTAGTTGTTTTTCTGAACTAATTATACACACACACACACACACACACACATATATCATGTTATAGACCTTAAATGTGCAATAAAACTTACTAAGTTTAAAAATTAGAACTTTTAAAATAAATATCGGGGGTAGAATTAGCCAGGAAGCTCTATCTACCATGGTGGCCCTCGGTGTACAATGTAGGCTTGAATCACCCCTGAATATCCATATAAATTCTATTGGACAGGCAAATTCTCAGTGGAAATGGAAGCAATTCTGGCTGCAGAAAGTAGCCTGGCCAGAACAGTGACATCAGAGGATGGCAAACAGAAACACAAGAGTGTCAGGCAGCTATCCTGTGAGAGAGCCTCATACTTGACCATCAATGAATTGGTAGTGCCAAGGAAACTTCCATACTTGTCAAAGAGCAGTGCGCCTAGGTGGTTCTGTTGAGGTGGACTCATTTTAAACTACACTGTCATGACCTGGTGAATATGAGTAGGTCCATTGTTCAAGTTTCCGATAATATGTACCTTTACATACATCACTCCCTAATTAGTATTCTGGTGATCCATAAAACACATTTTGTTTTTGTTAATTTCTGCTGCTTGGTGGAATATAGAACTTAATTCTCATTTGAAGATCTGGAGAAAGATTTTTCTATGAACTGGGACATTTTCACGAAGCTAAATGATAAATTAAAAGATTGAAGGCCAGGGCTGGAGAGATGACTCAGTGGTTAAGAGACAGTATTATTATTATGGAGGACCACATTCTTTACTAATAAACCACATTAGATGGGATCCAAAACTTGTGTTCTCTTCAGATACACTCATCTTTACATAGCCACACAAAGGTACACACATAATTAATATTAAATATCTATTTTAAGTAAAGCAATTTATGTTCTTGGCTACAATATTATATTTTTAAAGTATACCGAAATCTCTATAATTTTTTACCCTTTCATATAGAACTCTCTAAAATTTATAGAGCTTCTTGTACATGTAACTCAAATAAAAGACAGGATTATGAGTTAAAATTAAAGAACATTCTTATGGAAAAGATAACACATTAGACCCCATAGCCTTTATAGATTTTAATCAACAAATATATGATTACCACAAAATATAAATACACCAATTTTCATCTCAGACAGTATCTATACAAAATCCAAATAGTTACTTATATCTTGTACTAACATTTCTAACCCCTTAAGTTTGTTGATGTATATCTAATTAGCTAATATTTCAAAGTGTCAGACATACAACTTCTTTAAAGTATTTCAAAAAAGAAAAAATTATAAAGAAAATCTGGAAAGTTATGTTGTTTATTCAAGCTGAGTTAGGTATACATGAGTCTTTTACAAGATGCTGCTTTTGTATGTTTGAAATTTTTCATTATAAAAATAATTTCCTACCATTATTAATTGCCTATTCAAAAATCATGTGTTTTTAACACCTCAATATGGATCCTTTTAGACCTTGATTTGTCATCATTTCACAGTATGAAGAGAAACTTAAATTCCTCCCTTTTCACATAGAGCAAGGACTACAATATTCCCTCTCTGACTCATTTTCCCTGCATGAAGCAGATGAGGCTGTTTCTCCTAAAGTGTATTTTTCACACGTTTAACGAAGATTAGAGCTGTCTTTGACCTGTATTTCTGGGTCCTATATTTTATTGCATTATCTATGTGCCTATTTTATGTGTCATTATCACACTGGTTTTTTCACTAGGGCTCTATAGTATACTTTGAAATGAGGTATTATGACGTTTCCATTATTACTCTTTCTGTTTTAGGCTTACTTTGGCCCTTGAAAGTCTTTGGGGTGTCTATAGGATTGTCTTTCCATTTCTGTGAAAAAATATAATTTTGATAGGTATTACATTGAATTAATAGATCTCTTTTAGTAGCAATGTTGTCTTCATAATATTAATTCTAGCAATCCATAGGATTAGAAGTTTTTTATCTAATGTCATGATCTGTTTCCTTTTTCTATGTCTTAAAGTTTTCATTGTAGAAGTCTTTCTCTTCCATGGTTAGGTTTATTTCTAGATATTTTTGAAAATATTGTGAATGGATTGTTTTTCCTAGGTTCTTTGTGGGCTAATTAGCTAATTATATATAGAAAAACTACTGATTTGCATACTGACTTTGTATCATGTCACTTTGCTGAAAGTGTTTATCAGTTTTCACACTTTTATGATGGAGTCTTTGACGTCTTTTAAATACAGGATCATGTCATCTCCTTTCTTATTTGTTCCTCTTTCATTTCTTTTTCTTGTTTTATTGCTATAGATAAAACCTCAAATACTATAAGTGAGAATATAAAAAGTGAGTGAGAATATAGAAAGTAGATGCCTTTGTTCTATTTCTGGTTCTAAAAAATGATTGTAGTTTTTCCCCATTTAGCAATATGTTGGTTTTGGTTTGGCTATATGCACCTTTATTATGTTGAGGACTGTTCCTTCTATTGCTGTAATTGTAGGACTTTTATTTTAAAATGGTATTGATTTTTTTCAAAAGCCTTTTGGCAGCTATTGGCATAGTTGCATTATTTCTATTTGTGGATATATTTATGATTTTATTACATTTATTATTACATTTCAAACCATCCTTGAATTTCTGAGATTAAAGCCAAGATACATGGTTTATTATCGTTTTTTTATTAGTTCAAGTTAGGGAACAAGCTTGTTTCACATGTAAGTCCCTTCTCCCTCTCCCTCCCCTCACCCCCATTCCTCCTCCCCCACCCCCAACCTATCCCCCACCCCATCCACCCACCACTCCCCAGGCAGGGTAGGGCCCTCAATGGGGGCTCTGCAAAGTCCACCAAATCTTCCTGTGCTGGGCATGGGCCCTTCCCCATGTGTCCAGGGCCAGAGTGTATCCCTTCACGTGGGATGGGCTCTCAAAGTCCCTTCTTACACCAGGGAAAAATGCTAATCCACTTCCAGAGGCTCCCTGGAGTGCAGAGGCCTCCTTATTGATATCCATGTTCAGGGGGCTGGAACAGTCTTGTACTGGCCTCCCAGATAGCATCTGGGGTCGATGTGCTCTCCCTTGTTCAGGCTAACTGTTTCTGTGGGTTTCTCCAACCTGGTACAGACCCCTTGGCTCTTCATTCCTCCCTCTCTCAACTAGGTTCCAGATTTCAGCTCAGTGTATAACTGTGGATATCTGAATCTGCTTCCATCAGCCACTGGATGAGGGCTCTAGGATGGCATAAAGAGTAGTCATTAATCTCATTTTAGGGAAAGGGCTTTTAGGTTATCCTCTCCAACATTGTCAGGATTGTCAGATCGTGTCATCCTTGTAGGTCTCTGGAGATCTCCCTAGTTCCAGATCTCTTCTCGGACCTATAGTGGCTCCCTCTAATATGGTATCTCTCATCCTGCTCTCTCACCTCTATCCTTCCCCTTACTCAATGTCTCTGCTCCTCCATTTCCTCTCCTCTACTCCTCTTCTTGTGCTCTTATTGTGGCAGCACCCTCTCCCCTACCCTCATGCTCCCAATTAGCTCAGGAGCTCATGCCACTTTCCATTCCTGGGGTCTATTTATCCCCTTAAAGTCCTTCATGTTTCCTAGTTTCTTTGGTGAAGAGGATTATAGGCTGGTAATCCTTTGCTCTATGTCTAAAATTCATATATGAGAGAGTACACACCATGTTTGTCTTTTTGTGACTGGGTTACCTCACTCAGGATGGTTTCTTCTAGTTCCATCCATTTACCTGCGAATTTCAAGATTTCATTGCTTTTTTCTGCTGAGTGGTACTCCATTGTATAAATGTACCACATTTTCTCTATCCATTCTTCAGTTGAGGGGCATCTAGATTGCTTCCAGGTTCTGGCTATTACAAACAATGCTGCTATGAACATGGTTGAACATATGTCCTTGTTGTATGAACATGCACTATTTGGGTATATACCCAAGAGAGGAATGGCTGGATCTTGAGGTAGATTGATTCCCATTTTTCTGAGCAACCACCATACTGATTTCCAGAGTGGTCTTACAAGTTCACACTCCCACCAGCAATGGAGGAGTGTTCCTTTTTCTCCACATCCTCTCCAGCATAGATTGTAATTGGTATTTTTGATTTTAGCCATTCTGACAGGTGTGTATTCTTGAACTTGGTTAACAAAAATTTGCTTGCAATTGTATTTATTTTTGTGTTCTTAAATGTATTTGGTATCAGGATAAGCTTGCATTTGTAGGAAGATTTTGGTAGTGTTCTTTCCTTTCCTATATAATATAATCTTTGAGGAATATTAGAGTTAGCCTTTCTTTAAAAGTTTGGCAGCATCTAGTAGTGAATCTATTTAATCAGGGTTTTATTACTGAAAGACATTTTATTACTGTCTAAATCATATTATCTTTTACAGGTCTATTAGGCTTTTCTGGTACTCCTGGTGTAGTTTTATTAGGATATATATGTCTAGAAATTTATTGATTTCTTCTGGATTTTAAATGCTTGGAAAATAAATTTGAAATAAATTTCAAACTATTTTATTATCATCCCCTGGATTTAGTTGGAATATGTTATAACATTTCCTTATTTCATGTCTAATTTTACTAACTGTGGATGCCTATGTTTTTCTCTTGAGTTAATTTGTTTAGGGGGTTGTTAATCTTGTTTATTTTCCCAGAAAACCCACTCTTCATTTTATTCATTCTGTATTATTCTTATAGTTGCCATTTCATCCATTGCTTTCCTTCCTCTTAGTATTAGATGTTCTGTTTTTTACTGTTTAACATGGTTCTTTCTTAGCTTTCCTCTGTTTCCAGACATTTCCTTGTTCTTTCTTGAGCTTATGATTAAGATTTCTCCTTGTGTTTTCTGTGCATCATATTTCTTTAAAGCAACTTCTTCAGTGTTGGCTTGGTGGCCATGAAATGCCATGGTTTATTTGTGTCTTGAAATATTCTCATTTTCCAGTAAATTTGAAAAGACAAATTTGATGGACATAACCTTGTTGATTGAGAGTTATTACTTTCAGGGATTGTCACATATTTCTACATGTTTTCAGGCTTTTAGGGTCATTGGTTGGAGCATTGATATTATGTTGGTGCATTTGCCTTTGTAGGTGAAAATTTTTCCCCTTACGATTTCCAGTATGTTTCTTTGTTTTTATTTTTGACATCTTCTGTATGTCACAGAGAGTTTTTCCTCATCATAATGTCTATTAGGAGTTTTAAATGCCTATGTTTTGATGTATATTTTTATTCTAGATTGGAGATTTGTATATGATTTTCTAGTTTTAATCTCAGCTCCTTTTATCACACTATTACATGAGTTCTTAGACTTGGATAATATGCATATCTTTGTTGGTGGTCTTTTTTTTAGATGTTTGTTAGTGCTTAGATATAACATTCACTTATCCTGTCTTCCTACCTGTTATTCTTCCTTCATTTGGGACAGTCTACAGGTGATGCTTCTCCACTGTGGTTTTGTTTGAGTCATTGAATTTTCATCTTCAGCATTTCTATTTTTTGGTATCAAATTCCCTACTTGATTTGTAGGGGACTTGCTCCCCTCAATCTCATATTGATGATTTTCTCATTGATTTTTCTCTCACTTTTTCTTTGATGTTGCTGATTTTCAACTCAATGTCCTGAATTGAATTATCTTTTTTTTCTTAAATTTATCCATTTATTGCATATGTGGTTCAGCATGTGCCCACCAGAGCACATGTAAGGGGGTCAGAGGACAACTTTGAGGAGTCCATTCTCTCCCTCCATCATATGCATCCTGGGGCTTAAACTCAGGTCATCAGTCTTGAAAGCTACCTTTACACATTGAGTCATCTTATTGGCCCTGAATTTACCTTGTTTTAAAAGAAAAGTTCTATGTGTGTTTATGTGAGGGCTGGGGTTGTAGTATGTGTGAATGTCTATGTGCACAAATGTGTGTTGACTTGTGTGAATAAATGTGGCAACTACCAGTATTATGCTCTACCTTATCTTTTGAGATAGGTTCTCTTACTCCAGAGTTCATTGGTTGACTAGAAGTCATGTCTCTGTGTCCACCCCACTACTGTTAGGGTTACAAGTATGTAATCATGCCTTGATTTCATATGAATACTAGAGATGTGAAGTCAGATCCTCCAGCCTGTGTCCCAGACACTTTCCCAACTGAGCCATCAACTGGGGCTCTTATCTGCTTGTTTGTACCCTAATCAGTGATTTTTATGAGCAAATTTTGAAACACTGCAGTATTTTAGCTATTTCCATCTTTTAATTCACTAGTTCAGGAATCATGTGGACTTGGTATGGGATGTCTCACAAGTGTGCTGGAAGTCAGGTGTAGTGATATATTCTTTACGATTTATTAAAGCTTGAGTGAGGATTCAGAAAATCAAAGTCAGCCTCAAGTTATAGAGATCAGGCAGTGGTAATACACACCTTTAATCCCAGAAGCCAGAAGTTAGGATTTGATGATACACACCTTTAATCCTTGAACTCAGGATTGAGAGACAGATGGATTTCTGTGAGTTCAAGGCCACCCAGATATACAAAAGAGTGAATCAGTCTAAAAGAGAATTATAGCTTACACCTTTAATCAACATTAGGGAAGTATATAAGACAGAACCAAGGGCTCAGAGAGACATTCATTCTCCAACCATGCTGAGGAAAGGTTACAGTCTGAGGATGGGTGAGAGCCCATGGAGACAGGATCAGCCCATTCAGCCTGAGGTAGAGGTAAGAAGCTAGTGGCCAGCTGCTTTGCTTTTCTGATATTCAGCTTGATGTTTGAACCCCAATATCAGTCTCTGGGTCTTTCATTAATTAGTGTTATAGTCAGGAAGAAACTACAGCCTTAAGGTCTACACAAGGAAGGGAAAGATTGCCCGTTCTGCTGGACAGGTGTAGTCATGGATATCAAGTCACTTCAGTCCTTTTAGACTGTACAACAGTGAACCTCACCACAGATAGATCATTCCAGTGGTTAATCTACCCACTGGCATTAAGCTCAAGGTTATCAGATCCGGAGATATTTTCAACTGCTAACGTCTGCCCCAAGCCATGAAGAAGAAGGCTGCCCTCCCCTGTGAATTCCACTGTCTGAGCTGAGCATCCTGCCACCTTACTTTCCAGCTTATCTGAATTTATCCATCCCATTCTCTTTAACTGCTTTCCAGGGACATATCTCACTCTGTGCCTGTGGCAGTTTAAATTCAGGCCTTTACCCTGTGAGTGTTCCCTGTTTTTAAGCCCTCAGAGCAGCTCAGTTTTTAAACAATAGATTCCCCTCTAAAAATGGCACTCAGCCACTGCTCTCTGGCTCACACAGAGTGACAATATGGGATTCCTCTCCATTGCTAACCCATCTGCCAGTGAAATCACTGTATCGTCGCAATGTGACACTGGCTTTGAGGCTTCTGAAGGCTATTGGCTTGTTCTGAATGTAAGGGTGCCAGTCTCAGGCCGCCTGCCTTATCTTTCGTATTAGAATCCTGCTCTGCCTTACCCTCCAAGGGCTCCGCATGGCTGGAGCTGTGTTCAGCTTGGCTTCCTTTTTGTCTGTCCAGCACTGACTTTTTTCTCCATGTTTTTAACTGTTCAGTTGCTATCTTTGTGAACCACCAAAGCTCTCCATCTTCTCTTTTGAAATGGAGTCTGGTTTTCTTATTTTTAACTCTTCTTCACCAAGTTAGCATGAAAAAGGACTCTAGTCCATTATCTTAATTTTGTTTTTCTTCTTCTTTGAGATGTGCCCTTTCTGTTTTACAAAGTGGTCTTGAAATTCCAGTCTCAAGTCAGCCTCTAGACTCAGTCTCCCTAGTTGCTAAAACTATAGGAATAACCTAGTCTCCTGGAATAACTATGAATCTCCTTCTGATAACCTTTGAAAGCTTTCTAAAAGGACAGCTGGATAATAAAGAAGCCATCTATTTGAGAATATAAAAATACTGTTACAGAATACAAAATGCTGAGTTAATCAGTTGTAGAAAATGTCTACATGGGATATTGATAGTAGGCAGGAATGTGGATATTGGTATTGATATTGATAGCAGGGAGCAATGTGGATATGATGGGACCATACATTGTGCTATAAACATAAAAGTACAATATTTTTTAGGTAATGTAAGGTCAACTTGAATTGAGCTTTTAAAGCAAGCCTGTTGTTGAAATTTTCCTAAAGTAATACAAGTAATCAAAGTGACAGATATAATTACTAAAATATTTTTATTAAACCTACTTTCTTTCCAGGATTAATTAGACATGAAAATATAGCATCAAATTGGTTTTATTTGGGGAATAAATTTTTAAACTAATAAAAAACATAAACACAGATTACCTTTTGTTTGCTAGCTATATCTCATATATTAATATATTTCATAAATCTCATAATATTAATATTGCCAAAATATCTCATCTGCTAAAAAAGTAGATTCAGCATAATTTTAGTCTCCAAATGAAAAAGTCAGCTGTGAAAACAATTTTGAACTATTTTCTTTTACTGGATTGCACATATCTAATACATGCACATACCCACTGGAGAGGTGCCAGGAAGACACTTAGTTACTGAATTTCTTAGGTTTTCAATAGGATGGAGATAATCACCTGTTGGTTAAATTCTTTCCAAAAAAAATCTTACTACAAAATATTTTTCCATTCTTCATTTCTTTAGAACTCTCATTTTTTATTGGCAAATTGTCATGTATCACTTGGCTGCAGCTTAGTGCTTAGATATCATCTCACAGTGTACTTTAGTGCTCAATGAAATAATCTAAAAGATACCCATTAAAATGAGGAAATTAAAGGTAAGAACTTAAAATGTAAGCTAAAGATGTTCTCTCTGGAAAACACTGAGTATCTGAGATGCTACATCAAATTTAAAACATTATTTGAATCCACTTTTGGTTAAACAATTTTACCTTCCATTTTAAAGCAGCCTTTCAGATCAAATCAAGACGTGCTAAAAGGAAAAACTCATTTCCATTTTGACAACAATTAAGTGGTTCTAGTCTCCCCAGGGATGTCATCATCCTCTGCCAATGTACAGCTTTTAGGGTTGTGAAGGAAGTCTGCAGAGCCCAGCCCAGTGAGCCAAGGCAGTTGAATCAGCCCTAGTAATAATCGGTGGGGTGCTGATGTCACAGCCAGACGACACTCAGAGCCACAAAGAAAATGCACTTTGTGCCAAAAAAGAATGCAAACACCACAGTGTCTTTCAGGCATAAGGGAATTAAACAAGATGTTTTTTTCCTAAATTCTGTTGTTGCTATTAAAAGCCAGAATTTGGTCCCATGCTCCACGCAGAGGAAGTCGATGGATTTAATAAAATTTTAAAGTAAATTCTTTGTCTTACAAAACTGTAATTAAATCCATACAGTTGAAAAGCACGGTGGTAATTTTCCTTTTTACTAATAATGCAGCCTACACAGATATTCTTCCGTGACAATTCAACAGTAGAGGCATTTTGCTAATTTCTGAATAAGATGGATGATAAAGTGATTCACAGCAAACATATTTGATCTTGCTCTCACTACTACATAAATCGTATTTGTTATAAAAGTTTAAAAGCCACATTTATGCATTAAATTATTAAAGCAAATATAATACACAATGCTTCCACACTATGTTGTTTTCCAAGGGTTATCACGGAATCGTCACCATTTATCATACATGTTCTTCTGTCTTTTTTCTACTCAGAAGCACAGCGTGAAAAAACTTCATTTCACATTGAAACATCACTGTGTGGAACAGTGTGATGAAATGAGACACAGGAGGAGTTATACTCCGGTAAACAGTTGGTCCACGGGAATGATAGCATTTTATGCTGAGACTGATATATCAATTTTAAGTTCTAAGAGATGACTGATCTGAAAGCCAGAGTGTCACTAGTGATGAACTATACACATGTGAAAAATTACAGGTAACGTGAGTGAACCTGCTGAGAGGCCGCTCACCCAGGCCTGTTTTACAAACCAACACAGAATGGGTTGGGTCCTCCTCCCAGGACGGCTCTGATTAATTATTCTACATCACTGGTGGACAAAAAGCATTTGGTCTGTCATGGAAATCTAAAATGTGTCACAAAATAACCCAACTTCACTGTTAGTATAAATGTGCCCTGGAATGTATTTTTACACCAGCGTCTTTGTATGCATACATTTTATGAAGAAGATTAAAAAAAAGAGAGAGAGACATGGAGGTTTTAGGTGAAAAACTGTTTGCACCCAACAATCTGGAAAGAGAATTCACAGTACTATTTTTTCCTTGGCTCAAATAAAAGAAGCAGCACCTAGTTTTGTTTTATCCCACATTTTCAAAGTGCAAAGTATTTCTCACTATTTGTATAAACTGTAGAGCAATAATGAAAACATTTTCTTAATTAAAAATAAGCTCTAAAGTTTCTGCTGGTAATCCTGACACTTGGACACAAACTAATATTTAGCATATTATCAAAATAAGAAATGTTAACTTTTTAAAATCTTAAATGTTCTGAATCAATAAATATGCAAAATTGAAGTAATAGTCTGTACAATTATTTTATAAAAACTTCTATATATAGTCATGGACAAGTTGTTTGTGCCTTGGACTTTTTAAATTATAGAACGTTAATGGTGTAGCATTTTCTCAAAGGGTCACAGAAGGAAATAACATTTGGCAAGTTCTGTGTTACAGTCTGCTTTTATTATCTACTGGTCAATATTTTTGTAGGAATGTGGAGAAATATTTTTCCACAAGAAGTAGTTATAAAAGTTGTGTCAAATAGCAACATTGCATTTAAATGGGATTTTACAAACACAATAAGGCAAAAATCATGACCCAAATTTAAAAATTATACATTTCTGAAATGCACACAATTTATCTTTTTTATTATTTGATTTCTTTATCTTTATTTTATTTAATTAACTTTTTTCATTTATTTTACATCCTAACCATAGCACAATTTACCTTTCAAATAGCTCATTAAGAGTTTAGCTTGCTGAACTCTAGAATCCAGTTGCAGAGAGGGAGGAATGATGAGCAAAGGGGTCAAGACTAGGCTGGAGAAACCCACAGAAACAGCTGACCTGAACAAGGGGGAGCTCGTGGTCCCCAGACTGATAGCTGGGAAACCAGCATAGAACTGTTCCAGATACCCTGAATGAGGATGTCAGTTTGGAGGTCTGGTTAATCTAAGGGACCTCTGGTAGTGGATCAGAATTTATCCCTAGTACAGCAATCAACTTTTCGAGCCCCACTCCACAAAGAGGGATGCTCTCAGCCTAGCCACATGGGGAGGGTCTAGGCCCTGCTCCAAATGATGTGACAGACTTTGTAGATCTCCCATGGAAGGCCTCACCCTCCCTGGGGACCAGAAAGGGGATGGGATTAGGGCATAGGTGGGAGGGAAGGAGAGGGAACTGGGATTGACATGTAAAACAAGCTTGTTTCTAATTTAAGTAAAAAAGAAAAATTACTTCAAAAAAGAAAAACATGTTGGAAGTTTTCTAGGACGTTGTAGAATGTTACTTTAAGTATGTAAAGATGTGTTATAGTTGTTTATGTTGCAGAATATTACTTTAACTATGTAAAAAAAAAAAGAGTTTCTCTTGCCAATTGAAGAGACTCAAATTTTAGAGTATGTCAGCCAAACTTTGGTCTTAAGAACTGATGTTTTTGACATTATTTCAAATTCCTTATCATTTGCCTCTAGCCAATAGAAACCTATATTTACTTATATATTTGGAGTGTTTTCAACTGCATACATTATGTCAGTTCTTATGTTGCTAAAACTATGAGTTTCCTCATTGATAATCCCATCCACCATGCTTAGAACCTCTTCCTTGCCATCCATAACCAGAAATGAACTACTCATCTGTATGGAATCCCTGCTACATTTTATTCTTTGACCTAGAAGTTACCTGGGTTTATTTTCTATGGTATAGGAAAGAATCTCTTTTATTTCCTGTAGTAGATTAATATTCTCTTTTCTTTTTTGAATATGTTTAAGTAAATGGAAATAAAACTGTCCATGGATAGTATCATTTCCTTGTTTTCCTAAGACCCATAGAATCAATTTACAGTATAGCAGACCTTATTCTGTTTGCAAAGTCATAAGTAACCATAAAAGACTGACCAACCTGGCTTGAAACAATAGTGTAGGGATTGTGATAGGTCTGAAAGTAAATATCCTGGCTGTACATATTCAGGTGTGTGTGCACATACATGTGCACATTTACATCTATGAACAATTTGCAAATTATCCAAGTAGCATCTGAACTTAGAAAGACTACAAAAAACAGTCCCTCTTAATTGACTATGCATTAATTATATGATGTCTTTGTTTGCAATCAATATTGCTAAAATATTATTAATGGATTTGGAGCTCTAAAAATGTGAATAAAACCAGAGATATCATTTGTACCCACAGATATAAACCCTTCATTCTAAGTAAAAGGAACAATGGACAGAACCTTTCATAGCTTCATCTCTTTCAATTTTCTCTCTCTCTCTTTCTCTGTTTTTCTCTCTCCCTGCTTTCTGTTTGCAGTAAAAGAATGATCTCTCAGCTTCCTACTCTTCCCTCCATGCCTGTTCCTCCCTAACATATGGACTCATACCTCTGGAACCATAAGCCAAAATAAACTTCCAACTAGTGAAGGAGATGATAAGGTGTTCTATTCTTTAAAAAGCAACTAAATAAAAGCTTCTCCTAGTATGATTCAAGGAGGGTAGTGTTCATCCAAATTGGCAGCCAAACTTGGCAGTGTCATCCATTTGGTTCCAGATTTAGAGGCATGAAAAACTGGCAGAATGAAGGGATTACTGGTTCTCTTGTTTTTATTTTACTTTAATTTCAAGACAGGTTCTATTATGTAGCCCTGGATATCCTGAAACTTGCTATGTATACCATACTGGACTCAACTTTGCAGAGGTCTATCTGCCTACACCTTCAAAGTGCTAATATGAAAGGTTTGTGTCACCATGCCTGGTAGGTTAATTCTTCCTCTGTGGTTTCAGAGAATCACTGAGATCAGGCAGCATGTGGCTGAGAAGTCCCTGTACCAAAGTCCTGAGACAGCAAGAGGCTGTGAGAGGCCATGCATGAACTGTACAATAGTGAAGAGGGTGCCCAAACTGGCCTTCCCCTGTAATCAGATTGGAGAATACCCCAAATATCATCATAGAGCCTTCAACCAGTAATTGATGGAACCAGATGCCAAGATCCACAACCAAGCACCAGGCCAAACTCCAGGAATCCAATCAAAGAGAGGGAGGAGGGAATATATGAGCCAGGGAGGTCAAGATTATGATGGAAAAATCTACAGGGACAGCTGAACCAAACTCGTGGAAACTCATGAACTTCAGACCGACATGGACAAACTAGGCCTTCCATATGCAGGAGACAGTTGTGAAGCTTGGACTATCTGAGGGGTCTCTAGCAGTAAGACCAGGTTCTATCCCTGGTGCATGAGCTAGCTTGTTGGAGCCCATTCCCTATGATGGGATATCATGCTCAGCCTTATTGCAGGCAGAAGGGGCTTGGTCTTGCCCCAACTTAATGTGCCAGACTTTGATGACTCCCCATGGGAGCTCTTACCTGTTGGGAGGAGTGGATGAAGAATTGGCTAGGACGGGAGGGAAGGGGAGGCAGGAGAAGAGGTGGGAGGGAGAACTGTGGTTGGAATGTAAAATTACATTAATTAATTGATTAATTAAAATTCATAGCCACACCCTACATCCAGTGTGCCTGACATAAAGATATGATTTCTCAGCTTCTGCTCCTGCCATCAGGCCTGCTACTTTTCCACATTCCTTCATGCCATGATGGAATTTTGGCCCTCTGTAACAGAAAACTCAAATGAACTCTTCTAAACATTCCTTTGGGTACTGGTGTTTTATCACAGCAACAGAAATAAATAATATAACTATTGAGGGGGATTTCTGGATAATGCTATTAGTAATACTCTCCTTTAACATATTTCTAAAGTACATGTGACATCCATCTATGGCTAAATAAAACTAAACTGTGCAGAAAGTTAAAGTCATTTCCAAGATTTTGAAAAATAGGTTTGTTACTGTACTTGTTCTTATTTTTTAAAGTGATAAAACAATGAGACCATATGCTCAATCAGTAAAGCACTTGCTGCATGAATATGAAGACCTGAGTTCAGATTCCAGCAACGCCATAAAATTCTGCATGTAGAGCCATGTGCCTGTAATCCCAACACTGGGAAAGTGGTGGTAAAAAAATAATAGAGGGCACTGGCTTTTATTTTGCCACATTCCTGAGCTTTAGGTTCAGTCAGAAATTTTATCTTTGAAAAAGAAGGTGGAGAAGGTTTATGGAAGACACGCAACATTAACCTCTGGCTTCTATGTGTGCATACACATCCATATGCATACTAACACATACTCACGCATGCCAAAAGTCCACAGCGAGAAAAATACATATGGAATCTGTTATATGAACTTTAACTACATTATATAAAAGAGCAGATTATACTTCAGACCCAATGGGATTTTTACATCTTAATTTTAAAATTAGCATATAAAACAACTCTGAAATACCATCTTACACCTGTCACAATGGCTAAAATCAAAAACACCAATGACAGTTTATGCTGGAGAGGTTGTGGAGAAAGGGGAACACTCCTCCACTGCTGGTGGGAGTGCCAACTTGTACAGCCACTTTGGAAATCTGTATGGAGATTCCTCAGGAAAATGGGAATCAGTCTACCACAAGATCCAGCAAACCCACTCTTAGGCATATACCCAAAAGGAGCACATTCCTACAACAAGGACATCTGTTCAACTGTATTCATAACAGCATTATTTGTAATAGCCAGAACCTGAAAAAAAACCTAGATGCCCCTCAACTGAAGAATGGATAGAGAAAATGTGGTACATTTATACAATGGAGTACTACTCAGTGGGAAATAAAACAGTAGAATCTTAAGATTCACAGGCAAATTGATGGAACTAGAAGAAACCACTCTGAGTGAGATAACCCAGTCACAAAAAGACAGGCATGGTATGTACTCACTCATATGTGGATTTTAGACATAGAGTAAAGGATTGCCAGCCTGCAGCCCAAGCTGCCAGAGAGGCTGGTAAACAAGGAGGACCCTAAGAGAGACATACATGGTCCCTTGGAGAAAGGGACAAGATCTCCTGAGCAAATTAACACATGGGGGGAGGGGAGAGGGAACGAGGAGAATGAGAAGGGAAGAAAAGGAGGGGTGAGGAAGACATGATGGGACAGGGAGGTTGAGTTGGGGGAAGAACAGAAGAGAGCAAGATAAGAGATAATATAATAGAGGGAGACATTATGAGTTCAAAGAGAAATCAGGCACTAGGGAAATGTCTGGAGAGCTACAAAGATGACACCAACTAACAATCTAAACAACAGAGGAGAGGCCACCTTAAATGCCCTCTCCTGATAATGAGATTGATGACTAATCATGATATCATATAGCCTCCATCCAGCAACTGGTGAAAGTAGAAGTAGACACCCACAGCTAAACCTTGAACTGAACTGAAATCCAGATGCAGAGAAGGAGGACTGATGAGCAAAGGGGTCCATACCAGGCTGGTGAAACCCACAGAAACACCTGACCTGAACAAGGGAAAACTATTGGTCCCCAGACTGGTAGCTGGGAAACCAGCATGGGATCCAGACCCCCTGAATGTGGGTGTCAGTGAGGAGACCTTGGAAATCTATGGGGCCTCTTGTAGTGAATCAGTACTTATCACTACCATAGGAATGGACGTTAGGAGCCCATCCCACATGTAGGGATACTCCCTGAGCCTAAACACAAGGGGTTGTCATAGGCCCTATCCCAAAGAATATGACAGACTTTGAAGACCCCCTCTATGGAAGGCTTCACCTCCCTTGGGCGCAGAAGGGGTATGGGATAGGTAGGGTGTTACTTGGGGAGGCAAGGGAGGAGGGAAGGGAGAGGGACCTGGGATTGACATGTAAAATAATTTTCTTTCTAATAAAAACAGAAAAATAAAATAAAATAAAATTAGCATATAGTAGCAATGACTTTAGTATACGGGTGTAAGACATTTATCCCGGATTTACAATTTTGTAACTCCCACCACCAGGATACAAAGCATCTCACCACCCCTTAAGCTTTTGCATTATTTACATGCGGTCACCCACTCTCACCTTTAACCTCTGATAACCATGGGTCTTTTCTCTGTGACAATAATTTTGCATCTTACAAATGTCATAAATATGTTTCATGGAGTAAACAAACCAGATACATGGTGAGACATTGTTTATGACTTATTAAAGCTTGCCTTAGGATTCAGAAAGCAAAGTCAGCCACAGGCCCTAGAAGCCAGGTACACACCTTTAATCTCAGCAACCAGTAGCCAGGAGGTGGTGGTACACACCTTTAATCCTAGGACTCAGGATTAAGAGAAAGATGGATCTCTGTGAGTCCAAAGCCACCCAGATCTACACAAGAGTGATTCTCTTAAAGAGAATTATAGCTTACCTCACACCTTTAATCCAAACATTAGGGAAGTATATAAGACAGAAACAAGGTCCCAGAGGTATTTATTCTCCAGCCAGGCTGAGGAGAGGCAACAGTTTGAGACTTGTTGAAGAGCTCATTTGTGGATCAGCCCTTTCAGCCTGAGCTAGAGGTAAGACCTAGTGGCCAGCTGCTTTGCTTTTCTGATCTTCAGCTTGAATCTTGAAACACAATATCAGTCTCCAGGTCTTTTATTTGTGTTGCACATATACTTCATCTTCTAAAGGAACGCTTCCTGTTTGCTGAGCCAAGTTTCAGTGGCTATAAACACTCTTGCATAGGTTTGAATGCGGACATAGGTTTCCATTTCTCCATGGTAAATGTCCAGGATTTGAATTGTTACGTCATAGTGTGAGTTAAGCCAAATTATTAAAAACTGCAAAACTATAGCTGGATGGATGGCTCAATTACTAAGAGTACTTGCTCTTGTTGCAGACTCAAGTTTTGTTCCCAACACCCACATGGTAGCTCATGACTACCTGTAACTCTAGTCCCAGTGAATCTAATGCAGCCCTTCTTCTGACTGCTGTGGACATGAGGCACACATGTAGTATACATACATATAGGCAGGCAAAACACTCATACACATAAAGAAAATGATTTTTAAACATCTTTTAAAAACAGAAGAACTACTAAACTATCCCTCAGTATGATTCCACCCATTTCCATTCTTTTTAACACCATGTAAAACTTTAACAGTTTTACAACCTTGCCAGACTCCCATGCTGTCACATTTTGGCTTTCAACGTTTTTAAAACAAATTTCAATTTGTACTTTCCCAACAATAATGAATATTTTCCCTGTGTTTATTAGCCAACCACATGTCCTCTCCAATGAAGAGTTTCGTCAGCTAGTTTTCTCCATTTTCAGTCATTACTGATAATTTTTTGTGAAATAGTTATGTAACTGCATCCATATCCTTTGCCAGATGGGTGATTTGTAAATGTCATGTCACAATCTAGAGTTCTCCTCTCTTCACCTTAATCTTTTGCAAAATAATAATTTATAATTTGAAAGAATCCATTTTTATCTTAAATATGCATGCTTGGTGGAACATCAATTACAGTTGATGTTCATATTTTACTTGATACTTTTAAAAATTAAAATAAAATTAGTTTCTTCAAATTTGCAATTTCATTTAACTGATGTGCATATGTCATTTTTCTATACAATGTTTCAATGTAGTGTCATTTTTAGATATCATGTTTCAGGGTAATGTCAAAGTGTTCTTTACATAACCACAGTTCAAAAAGCCCTTCCTTCTATGATTTTTTTCAGAAGGTGTTACAATTTATCCCTTTACTTCTGTGATCCCTTTGACTCATTTGTTTTACATTGCTGGACATTTCGTGTTGAGATTTATTGTATGTGGATTCAGTTGTTTCAATAGTTTTTGTTGAAATTGATGGATTGGCATATGTTCTTTTGTCACAAATATACTGGTCATGTTTTGAGCCTGGTTGAAGACTCTATATTCTGCATCATTAATCTATGTCTATTTCTCCACCAGTACCTCACTGTTTTGAACATTGTACTAGTATGATAAGTCTGAAAATAGGATAGTGTACTTTTTCAAATTTTAACTTTGTTTTTCAAAGTTATTTCAGTTACTCTAGTTTATTTAGACATATATATTTTAGAACCACCTTATTTACCTTTATCTTTAAGTCATATTCATTAAAACTATAATTCAGTATGGGAAGCAATAGCATTATTATTTGAGTTTTCCAATTCTTAAACACATTATGTATCTCCATTTGTTTTTATCATTTTATCATCCTGTAGTTCACAACATATAGATCAAGAACATGTTTTTATCACATTTACATATTTCTAAGCATTTCCTTTCAGAGAATAATTTTATAAATTATATTTTTAATTTTAAATTATTGAGTTGTGCATATTAAATGAGCACTTAGCAATGTATATAAATGCACTTATTAGTTTTAAAGTATCTTTAATGGATTCTTTGAAATTTTTCACCTAGACCATTTCTTTCCTTATTATGTGTATTTTTTTTCTTTCTTGCTCTGTTTACTATAATAAAGCTGAACAGGACAAGTTAAAGTGAACAGCATGCCCTTTCCCCATCTCAAGGATTCTGGCCAGGACAGGTTAGAGTGGACACTGTGCCCTGCCCCTTCTGAAGGAGAATGTACTAAAGCATTTACCATTAAGACTATTAGTATTTTTAATATACATATTTCAAGATATCAAAGATAATCCATTTGCTGAATTTTCAGGAATGTGTTTTCCATGCTTATTCTAAAGTGTTCAACATCTTCAGTCACTAAAGAAATGCCAGTCAAAGCATCTTTGAGGGTCCATTGTACCTCAATCAGAATGGCTACAAAATACAAAAGCCAGCAAATGTTGTTAAAGATACAGGGGAGATGGGAATATAAACTATATAATTTACTATGGGAATCAGTAAAGGGTCCTCAAAAAAAAACATAAAAATAGAACCATACATGGCACAGTATAAAATAAAGATACCAGAATGCCACTGTTTACTATGACAGTATTCACGAGATCCACATTATCAATCAGCCTATGGGTCCATCAGCAGATGAATAGATTTTTTTAATGTGGTACATTGAAATCACTATTAATGTATAACCTACAGTTCTCTAATTATACTTAAAAGCCATTCAACAATAAGGATACTGTTCCTGGCACTCGAAACATAGCTAACCAACCAGTGATATATGAAGTCATGTTTTTTAGGAGAATCACTAATTTTCTAAACTAGCATAATCCTTAACAACAATCTATAAACATTTTTTTCTTATCTCACAGATAAACGTAGTCTTCACCCTCATCAAGGAAACATCTATTTGCAACAGACAGAGATCATGGAAGAAAAACACAACCTATCAAAATGCAGAGCTATGGATCCCAGTCACAACAGATGCATCTACAAAACACTTCAGTTCCTAAGACTCCAGGAACATTGTGGAAGAGAGGGCAGAAAGATTTCATATTTAGGTATATGTAAGTATATACAAGTACACATGTGCGTGCAACAGCAATTAGTGAAAAAACAGGCTGTGAATTTGAAAGTCAACATGGAGGACTACATGAGAAGTTTTGGGTGGAGGAAAAGGGAGGAAAAAAATAATTAAAGTAAGATCTTAACGAAAAAGAAAATGCAGTACATTATGGAGAACAACTAGAACACAAGAGCTTCACATGAAGCAAAAGAAACCGATTCAAAGTTGCACAGGTTGAATCTAGCAGAAAAAAATTACCTAGGTAATTACTAGGAATGTGAAACAGTGTGTGTGTGTGTGTGTGTGTGTGTGTGTGTGTGTGTGTGGTGGAGGGGTTAGTAGCAAAATCAATTATCCTGTGATTTGTTGATCAGCTACTGGATGAAGGCTCTAGGAATGGTAACCAAGGTAGTCATCAATCTCATTATAGGGGAAGGGCATCAAAGGCAGTCTCTCAACCACCACCTGTACTCTTAGTTGGGGTCATCTTTGTGGATTCCCTTACATTTCTGCTGTGCCAGACCTCTCTCCAAACCTGTACTGTCTCTCTATATCAAGGCATCTCCTTTCTTGCCCCCCTCAATTCCTCCCCTGTCTCAGTCCTCTTGTTCTTCCCCCTCCCATTTGCTCAGGGGTTCTTGCCCCCCTCCCCTTCTTCAAGGGACAATGCAATCTTCTCTTGGGGTCCTCCTTGTTTCCTAGCTTCTTCTGGCAGTGTGGATTGTAGGCTGGTAATCCTTTGCTCTATGTCTATATTCCATATATGAGTGAGTACATACCATGTTTGTCTTTTTATGACTGGGTTACCTCACTCAGTATGGTTTCTTCTATTTCCATCCATTTGTCTGAGAATTTCAAGATTCCATTATTTTTTTCTGCTGAGTAGTACTCCATTGTGTAAATGTACCACATTTTTTTCTATCCATTCTTCAGTTGAGGGGCATCAAGGTTACTTCCAAGTTCTGATATCACAAACAATGCTGCTATGAACATAGTTGAACATACGTCTTTATTGTGTGAATGTGCATTCTTTGGGTATATGCCCAAGAGAGGAATTGTTGGATCTTGTGGTAAACTGATTCCCATTTTCCTGAGAAACTGCCATACTGCTTTCCAAACTGGCTGTACAAGTTGGCACTCCCACCAGCAACGGAGGAGTGTTCCTCTTTCTCCACATCCTCTCTGTCATAGACTGTCATTGGTGTTTTTGATTTTAGCCATTCTGGCTGGTGTAAGATGATATCTCAGAGTTGTTCTGAGTTGCATTTCCCTGGTGGCTAAGGATGTTGAGCACTTTCTTCAGTGTCTTTCAGACAATAGTTTTTGATGCTTGTAAATTACTTATGACTTTCAGCATTACCAGAAAGTGTTTGACTTAACTTTGTTAAGATATTTTGCCCAAGAGACTTTGAGTGAAGTCCATTAATCTATAAAAACCAGTACCTTAAAAACCACAAAATGAGATTCCGCCGCCGAAGACTGACCTGGAACTAGGTGAGTGAGCTCCTGCCCGCTTCCGACCCCAGACCAGAACACCCCACCACCCCCATCCCACCACCCCCTCCTGAGCCTGCCGGCTTGGGCCAGACACGCCCAGAGAGGGAGGAGCCCTCTGCCCCACCAATCTGCTAGCACTCCATTCTTACATTCCGCCGCCGCAGACTGGCCTGGAACTAGGTGAGTGAGCTCCTGCCCGCTCCCGACCCCAGACCAGAACACCCCACCACCCCCATCCCACCACCCCCTCCTGAGCCTGCCGGCTTGGGCCAGACACGCCCAGAGAGGGAGGAGCCCTCTGCCCCACCAATCTGCTAGCACTCCATTCTTACATTCCGCCGCCGCAGACTGACCTGGAACTAGGTGAGTGAGCTCCTGCCCGCTCCCGACTCCAGGCCAGAACACCCCACCACCCCCATCCCACCACCCCCTCCTGAGCCTGCCGGCTTGGGCCAGACACGCCCAGAGAGGGAGGAGCCCTCTGCCCCACCAATCTGCTAGCACTCCATTCTTACATTCCGCCGCCGCAGACTGACCTGGAACTAGGTGAGTGAGCTCCTGCCCGCTCCCGACTCCAGGCCAGAACACCCCACCACCCCCATCCCACCACCCCCTCCTGAGCCTGCCGGCTTGGGCCAGACAAGCCCAGGCAGGGAGGAGCTCCCTGTGCCCCAAATCTGGTAGCACCCCACTCTTCCATTCCGCCGAACGACCAAGAAACTAGGAACTAGCGAGGAGACCACCAGGAGCGTCGAGATCATCTAGAGTTGTGGACATCGAATTCCTAGCCCCCACACACCACTGGGCCACAAGAGGAGATAGAGAGAACCCACCCGCACCCACTAAAAGGATATGGGGAGAAGACAGAATAAGATTTCACTCAACAACACAAAGACCAACATGACACCACCAGAACCTAGGGACTCCACTCCGGCAAGAGCTGAAAAGCCCAACACAGAGCATGAAGATGAGATGGACCTCAAAAATTATCTCAGCAAGTTGATAGAGACCTTTAAAGAGGAAACAAGAAAATCCCTTAAAGAAATAGAAGAGAAAACAAACAAAAAATTAAATGAATTGGAGGAAAAGACAAACCAAAAAATTCAAGAAATAAATAAATCTCTTAAAGAATCCAAAGAAAGCCAAGAAAAAACATCCAAGCAAGTGAAGGAAGCTCTTGAAATAGTTCAAAACATGAAAGCTGAAATACACACAATAAAGAAAACACAGAATGAGACCATGTTGGAAATGGAAAGGTTGGATAAACGATCAGGAACTAAAGATGTAAGTGTATCCAACAGGATTCAAGAGATGGAAGAGAGAATCTCAGCCACTGAAGACTCGCTAGAGGATATACATTCATCCACCAAAGAGAACCTCAAGTCCAACAAAACCCTAACACAAAATATCCAGGAAATATGGGACACCGTAAAAAGGCCAAACCTAAGAATAATAGGTGTAGAAGAAGGTGAAGAAATACTGCTCAAAGGTACAGAAAACATATTCAACAAAATCATAGAAGAAAACTTCCCCAACCTACAGAAGGATATGCCTATGAAAGTACAAGAAGCTTACAGGACACCAAACAGACTGGACCACAAAAAGAAGTCCCCCGACACATAATAATCAAAACACCAAATCTACAGAATAAAGAGAAAATATTAAGAGCAGCAAAGGAAAAAGGCCAAGTAACATATAAAGGCAAACCAATCAGAATCACACCCGACTTCTCAATGGAAACTCTGAAAGCCAGAAGGTCTTGGATAGATACCCTACAAGCACTAAGGGAGCATGGATGTCAACCCAGACTACTGTACCCAGCAAAACTTTCAATCACTATAGATGGAGAAAACAAGATATTCCACGACAAAAACAGATTTAAACAATACATATCAACAAATCCAGCACTACAGAAGGCTCTGGAAGGAAAACTCCAACCCAACGAACATAACTACACTCACAAAAACACTGTCAGTAGTTAATCGAATTTCACCAAACACAAAAAGAAACAGAAGGGCAAAATCCACACGCAATGATACCACCAACAATAAATCCAAAACTAAGAAGAACCAATGAACAATGGACGTTAATATCCCTGAATGTCAATGGTCTTAACTTACCCATAAAAAGATACAGGCTAACAGAATGGATACGAAGACAGAATCCATCCTTCTGCTGTTTACAAGAAACACACCTCAAATTCAAAGACAGGCGATACCTCAGAGTAAAAGGATGGGAAAAGATTTTCCAATCAAATGGGCTCAAGAAACAAGCTGGGGTAGCAATACTAATATCTAACAAATTAGACTTTAAACTGAAAGCAATCAAAAGAGATAAAGAAGGGCATTTCATACTCATCACAGGAAAAGTCCATCAAGACGAAGTCTCAATCCTGAACATCTATGCCCCTAATACAAAAGCATCCACTTTTGTAAAAGAAACATTACTAAAGCTCAAACCACACATAAAACCACACACACTTATAGTAGGAGACTTCAACACCCCCCTTATACCACTGGACAGAACTACTAGACAGAAACTTAACAAAGAAACAAAGGATCTGAAAGAAGTTATGACACAACTGGGTTTAACAGATATCTATAGAACATTCCATCCAAACACAAAAGAATATACCTTCTTCTCAGCGCCACATGGAACCTTCTCAAAAATTGACCACATAGTTGGCAGCAAAGCAAACCTCCACAGGTACAAAAGTATTGAAATAACCCCCTGTATCTTATCAGACCACCATGCATTAAAGCTAGAATTCAACAGCAATACGAATTGCAGAAAACCTACATTTACGTGGAAAATGAATAACTCCCAATTGCACCATTCCTTGGTTGAGGAAGAAATAAAAAAAGAAATCAAAGACTTTCTAGAATTTAATGAGAATGTAGACACAACATACCCGAACTTATGGGACACCCTGAAAGCAGTGCTAAGAGGGAAGTTCATAGCACTAAGTGCTCACATGAAGAAACTGGAGGAAAGTCACATTAGAGAATTGACAGAACAACTGAAAGCTTTAGAGCAAGAGGAAGCAAACTCACCAAGGAGGAGTAGACGCCAGGAAATAATCAACCTGAGAGCCGAAATCAACAAAGTAGAAACTAGGAAAACAGTACAAAGAATCAATGAAACAAAGAGTTGGTTCTTTGAGAAGATCAACAAGATAGACAAACCTCTAGCCAAACTAACCAAAAGGCAGAGAGAGAGCATGCTAATTAACAAAATCAGAAATGAAAAGGGAGACATAACAACGGACACTGAGGAAATCCAGAGAATCTTTAGGTCATACTTTGAAAACCTGTATTCCACAAAATTGGAAAACCTAAAGGAAATGGACAACTTTCTGGATAAATATCACTTACCAAAATTAAATCAAGATCAGATAGACAGTTTAAATCGAACTATAACCCCTAATGAGATAGAAGCAGTAATCAAAAGCCTCCCAACCAAAAAAAGCCCAGGGCCAGATGGCTTCACTGCAGAATTCTACCAGAAATTCAAACAAGAGCTAATTCCAGTACTCCTCAAACTGTTCCACACAATAGAAGCAGATGGGATATTGCCAAACTCTTTCTATGAGGCTACAATCACTTTGATACCCAAGCCTCACAAAGATATGACTAAGAAAGAGAACTACAGACCGATATCCCTCATGAACATCGATGCTAAAATACTCAACAAAATATTGGCCAACCGAATACAAGAACATATCAGAAAAATCATCCACCATGATCAAGTAGGCTTTATCCCAGGGATGCAAGGATGGTTCAACATACGAAAATCCATCAATGTAATCCACTATATAAACAAACTGAAAAAGAAAAACCACATGATCATCTCACTAGATGCTGAAAAAGCCTTTGACAAAATCCAACATCCCTTCATGATAAAGATCTTGGAGAGAACAGGAATAACAGGAACATATCTAAACATGATCAAGGCAATATATACCAAACCAATAGCCAACATCAAAGTAAATGGAGAGAAACTCAAAGCGTTTCCTCTAAAATCAGGAACAAGACAAGGCTGTCCACTCTCTCCATATCTCTTCAATATTGTACTTGAAGTTCTGGCTATAGCAATAAGACAAGAAAAGGGGATCAAAGGGATACAAATTGGAAAGGATGAAGTAAAACTTTCACTATTTGCAGATGACATGATAGTCTACATTAGTGACCCGAAAAACTCTACCAGGGAACTCCTACGGCTGATAAACACCTTCAGCAAGGTAGCAGGATACAAAATTAACTCAAAAAAATCAGTAGCCCTACTATATACAGATGATAAATCCAATGAGAAAGAAATCAGGGAAACATCACCTTTCACAATATCCACAAGCAACATAAAATACTGGGGGTAACACTAACCAAAAAAGTGAAAGACCTGTACAATAAGAACTTTGAGACTTTAAAGAAAGAAATTAAAGAAGATACCAGAAAATGGAAAGATCTCCCATGCTCATGGATAGGTAGAATTAACATAGTAAAAATGGCAATCCTGCCAAAAGCAATCTACAGATTCAATGCAATCCCCATCAAAATCCCAACACAGTTTTTCACAGACATTGAAAGAACAATACTCAACTTTATATGGAAAAATAAAAAGCCCAGGATAGCCAAAACAACTCTTTACAATAAAGGATCTTCTGGAGGCATCACCATCCCCGACTTCAAGCTCTACTATAGAGCCATAGTTCTGAAAACAGCTTGGTATTGGCACAAAAATAGACTGATAGACCAATGGAATCGAATTGAAAACCCTGATATCGACCCACGCACCTATGGATACCTTATTTTTGACAAAGGTGCTAAATCTATACAATGGAAAAAAGACAGCATCTTCAACAAATGGTGCTGGTACAATTGGATTCGGACATGCAGAAAATTACAGATAGATCCATACCTGTCACCATGCACAAAACTTAAGTGCAAATGGATCAAAGATCTCAGCATAAATCCAACCACACTGAATCTTCTAGAAGAGAAAGTGGGAACAACCCTTGAACAAATTGGCACAGGAGACCACTTCCTGAACATTACGCCAGAAGCACAGACATTGAGGTCTGCAATTAATAAATGGGACCTACTGAAACTGAGAAGCTTCTGCAAGGCAAAGGAAACAGTCAGTAGGATAAAACGACCACCCACAGAATGGGAAAAGATCTTCACCGATCCCACATCTGACAGAGGACTGATTTCCAAAATATATAAGGAGCTCAAGAAGCTAGCCACCAAAACACCAAACAACGAAATTAAAAAGTGGGGTGCAGAACTAAATAGGGAATTCTCAACAGAGGAATCTGAAATGGCTGAAAGACACTTAAAAAAGTGCTCAAAATCATTGGCCATCAGAGAAATGCAACTCAAAACAACTCTGAGATACCATCTCACGCCTGTCAGAATGGCTAAAATAAAAAACACCAATGACAATCTATGCTGGAGAGGATGTGGAGAAAAAGGAACACTCCTCCATTGCTGGTGGGAGTGCGATCTTGTAAGACCACTCTGGAAATCAGTATGGCGGTTGCTCAGAAAAATGGGAATCAGTGTACCTCAAGATCCAGCCATTCCTCTCTTGGGTATATACCCAAATAGGGCATGTACTTACAACAAGGACATATGTTCAACCATGTTCATAGCAGCATTGTTTGTAATAGCCAGAACCTGGAAACAACCTAGATGCCCCTCTATTGAAGAATGGATTGAGAAAATGTGGTACATTTATACAATGGAGTACTACTCAGCAGAAAAAAGCAATGGAATCTTGAAATTCGCAGGCAAATGGATGGAACTAGAGGAAACCATCCTGAGTGAGGTAACCCAGTCACAAAAAGACAAGCAAGGTATGTACTCACTGATATATGAATTTTAGACATAGAACAAAAGACTACCAGTATATAATGCTCTTCACCAAAGAAACTAGGAAACATGAAGGACTCTAAGGGTTAAATGGTCCCCAGGAATGGAAATGGCATGAACTCCCGAACTAATTGGGGGCATGAGGGTGGGGGGGGGAAGGAGCTGCTACAATAAGAGCAAGAGAAGAGGAGAAGAGGAGAGGAAATGGAGGGGCAGAAACATTGAGTTGGGGGAAGAATAGAGGAAAGAGAGCAAGATGAGAGAAACGATATCAGAGGGAGCCACTGTAGGCCCGAGAAGGGATCAGGAACCAGGGAGATCTCCAGAGACCTACAAGGATGACACGATTTGACAATCCAGGCAATGGTGGAGAGGATAACCTAAAAACCCTCCCCCTAAAATGAGATTGATGACTTCTCTTTATGCCATCCTAGAGCCCTCACCCAGTGGCTGATGGAAACAGAGACAGACATCCACAGATATACAATGAGCCGAAATCGGGAATTTAGTTGAAGAGAGGGAGGAATGAAGAACGAAGGGGTCTGTACTAGGATGGAGAAACCCACAGGAACTGTTGGCCTGAACAAGGGAGAGCACATCGACCCCAGATGCTGTCCAGGAGGCCTGTACAAGACTGATCCAGACCCCAGAACATAGATGTCAATAAGGAGGCCTCTGCACTCCAGGGAGCCTCTGGTAGTGGATTAGTATTTTTCCCTGGTGCAAAAAGGGACTTTGAGAGCCCATCCCATATGAAGGGTTACACTCTGGCCCTGGACACATGGGGAAGGGCCCAGGATCAGCATAGGAAGACTTGGTGGACTTTGCTGAGCTCCCGTTGAGGGCCCTACCCTGCCTGGGGAGTAGTGGGTGGATGGGGTTGGGGGGATGGGCTGGGGGTGGGGGAGAAAGTTTGGGGGTGAGGGGAGGGAGAGGGAGAAGGGACTTGAAATAAGCTTGTTCTCTAACTAGAACTAATAAAATAAAATAAAATTAAAAAAAAAAACCACAAAAT